>NC_086174.1:142279353-142589267 GCF_023053635.1 Elgaria multicarinata webbii
TTAATTGAATATTTATTCAAAATCGAATTGCATTTTTTTAGTTTATTCAATTAAACATAATTGATGAACTTGATCCAGTGATATCATCTTTTCAAAGTCTGATAGTCATTTAGCAAGAATATTAGATATCACATTTAGTAACTAAGGTAGAGTACCTCACTATTCTGTACATTCTTAACGTGATGGTTGGGCTTGATGAAGTGATACCAGTTTCCCAATGTCTGGTTTAAAGTCACTTAACATGAGACTTAAATCACCATGTTTAATAATCTGGAGTCGATTTCTTTGCTTGGAGAGAAGTAGGCAGTCCACACTAAAGCCACATTCCACCAAATATGATGTTGGAAATGCAACCAGGCGCTTCTGAACCCCTCTCCATAGTGCGGGAGAGCCATCAGAAATGTCCTTCTGTAACCAAAACTCCTGGTACGGAACAAACCACCTCGAGCGCCCCCTGCCTCCCCTTTGCCTCTTAACGCCCCCAATGCAATCCGATTGCCCCCAAGGGGGCGGTACCACCCACTTTGGGAACACTGGGTTAGACTCTCTTCAGGTAGAAGAGACGTTTGTTGCTTAATAAAAGCTTTGTGGATTAATTAGCAAGCCTCATCATTTGCCTCCCATCGAAAGCAAGAGTTTTCTGAGAAACACGACACTGTTGCACCCAGCCCATATGATATTTTAATTTAAATTTATAGATAGATAAATAGAAAGATATGTATGCTTAAAGCCAACATTGCACTAGCGGAAGAAATTGGACTTTTTTCCTCTCTCCGCCCCACTGTAGTCCCATGTGCTGCTCAAACACCAAAATTCTCAAATTCTCAAATTTTGAGAATGTGAAGAGAAATGCAGAGGCGGTGTGTGTGTGTGTGTAATTGTCCCCCTCCCTGTTCTCCTGATGAAACTGCTCCCCTCAGCGGAACACCACAGTTGGATCCAACCCATAGAGTGTTATTTATTTATAATCTTAGGAGTCCTGTGTGAACTGGCCTGAAAAGTAGCTCAAAGTACTGCATATGGAACGAAGAGCCTGCCAGCGTTTTTACAGCGAGAATTCAACAAGTTAAACATGAGCATATAAAGAGACCAGGAGACCTCTAGTGGAATGTCAGTGCTCTTATTTTGTCGGTGTGCTAGAAAACTGTTAATAGGGACTGTAGAGAAATTTCTGTACGACTTCTGTTGCACAACATGTAATACTGAAATATGTTATTATTTGTTGCTTAGATTTGTCTATGCAAATAAATATGGGGATGTATGAATATAATGGCAAAAGTGGGTACAGGCTAAAGCCAGAATTTATGAGGAGACCAGACAAGCACTTTGATCCTTTTACTGAAAGTATCGTAGATGGAATAGTAGCAAACACTTTGTCTGTGAAGGTACGTATCCAATTCCTAACTTCATTTTTTTTCCATATAAGCGCCCTGAACATTATTTATTTATTATTTATTATTTATTTATTTATTGCATTTCTATACCGCTCAATAGCCAAAGCTCTCTGGGTGGTTTACAAATTTAAGACAATTCAAAACAATAGTATAAAACCATAATATAAAATACAATATAAAAGCACAACCAAGATAAAAACAGCAGCAATGCAAAAATACAAATTTAAAACAGTAAAGTTAAAATTTATTTATAGACTGTTAAAATGCTGGGAGAATAAAAAGGTCTTCACCTGGCGTCTAAAAGCATATAATGTAGGTGCCAAGCAAACCTCCTTAGGGAGCTCATTCCACAGCCGGGGTGCCACAGCAGAGAAGGCCCTCCTCCTGGTAGCCACCTGCCTCACTTCCTTTGGCAGGGGCTCGCGGAGAAGGACCCCTGAGGATGACCTTAGAGTCTGGGCAAGTACATATGGGAGGAGACATTCCTTCAGATAGCCTGGCTCCAAGCTGTTTAGGGCTTTAAATGTTAATACCAGCACTTTGAGTTGGGGCCGGACCTGGACTGGCAGCCAATGAAGCTGGGAAAGGACTGGCGTGATGTGGTCTCGTCAGCCAGTCCCTGTTAGTAACCGTGCTGCATTAAACATCAGGATGGCTTCTCAGGCTACGTTTTGCACTTGGATCCTGATTCCTAAGTAAAAAACACACATGTTGCATCAGTTATGAAGGCTATGTGTATGCAGGTTGCTGCTTTTTCCTTTAAAATGTATGGAAAGGATAAGGAAAGGCTTGGGACTGCACGTCTGTGAATATTAAATGGAACAGCAGCAATGGCACCCAGAGTGGAGAAAAGAGAGTTGACACACAGGTTGTAAGAGAATGCAAATACAGCTTGATTAACTTACTCATCTGATATTTGATAAGTGGGGATAATGGCATTATCCTACAGCTCACCTGCTGGCATAGCATGAGAAGGTGGAATGGAGCAGGTACCATCTTTACACAGGTAGGTCCTGCAGTCAATAGCTATTGCCCTTGGGGTGCAGCAGAACCCTATTTTACTTGCTGGTCAGGTAACGGGTGGCCAAACCCCAGGTGATTCCTAAGGAGATCCCCTAAAGTGTTTTCTCCCCTAAGGCTGGGTTCCTGCCCAAAACGTAAGTGCCAGTTTTGTGTGCAAATCAAAGCATAATCTTACAAATGTGAAAAGCAAGGGATTTCTCTGAGGGAGGCAAAACAACAAGAACAACGTTGAGCCACCTTAGCCAATCTAGTACTCCAGCAAAATAAATAAATACAATAAAAAATAAAAATGCCAACTCTAGAACCAATGACCAAAGTAAGTCCAACGTTAGTTTAAAGTGAGCAATCACCCCGAAAACTGGAGGAGGAGAGAAGGCACTGGAAGAAAAGAAGCCATAGCAAGACTTCGTGACCCCTTCATTACATATTGGAGGTGGGCTAGAATGGAAGAGTCTTTACTCTGGTCTACCATCACCAGCTTAAGCCCTGCTTGATACCAACATGACCTGTGGCACTGGGAAGGAGTAGGCCAAGTCAATGCATGGAACACTGACAGAATACGTTACCCTATAGATGAGCACACAAGGGCACCATGTCCTTCAATCTCAGCTCCCTAGCTGCTACCACATGACCACAAATAAACCACACATATGGTACCCTTTTAAGCATTAGAAATTAGAAGTCATGAAGGCATTTTCAGGAATGTCTCCTTCTCTGTGTTGCATTATCCTCTGAAGCTTACATTGTGATGATCATAGATGATACGTGTAGAGGTCACGGTGCTGGGAAAATAGTTAGCATAAATCAAGCAAATTGGCTACAGTTCAGTTTACTTACGCACATGCTTGTGTTTGCATTGCAAACGCAGAAACGGAAGGCAGATAATTTTCAGTGAGATGTAGCTAGATCTATGCAGACTTTTGGCCATTGTCCAGAGCTAGATCTGTGCACATTTTGGCTTTATCCAGAGAACTTGTTTCTACATCAGTTTTCTTCTTATTCTTTTTAATCAACTGACTTCACAGAAAGTTCTAGCTTTATTTTAAATACTTCCAAATTCAGTAGGGGGGCATCCTCGGTTTTGCTTTAAAAGCTGTTTAAAGAGAATGTCAATTGAAAATAGACAATGAGTTCTCTCTCTCTCTCTCTCTCTCTCTCTCTCTCTCTCACACACACACACACACACACACACACACACAGATACATCCTTTTTATGCAGGCACTGTTCCAAATGCAAATTATATTTTGGAACGAATAGAACACTGATAGATCCCTTTACAAAAAACTCGCGTACATACCTCTCTGGATAGCAGCCGCTGCAACCAACTGCACAATTTGTGTACATGTACAAATTTCTCATACATTTAGGATGTTTGTTTAATTCCATAGCAACTTACAAAACAGAGCAAAAATTAGAATACATCACAAAATCAAAAACAGTAACAAAAATAACCATCTACATTGGAAAATAAATAAATACACACTCAACTCAGCCAGATAAATAATGGAGAGAGAAAATGTCAGCATGAAAGACTAAAATCCAGCCTTAGCAAAAGACAACCCCAAATAAAAAGTTTTATGGACTTGTCTGTGTAAAGGAAGCACGCCCCAGCAAAGCTGGTTTTTTCACTGGATTTTGCACAGATCCCCAGAACATACGCACACAGCTCACAATTTGGAGGTTTAAGACCAATTTTTATTTCAGGATAAGTGGTAGGTTACATGGGATTAGCATACTAAAAACTATAAAACATGCATATTTATTCATTTTATTTATTTATTTATTACATTTTTATACCGCCCAATAGCCGAAGCTCTCTGGGCAGTTCACAAAAATTAAAACCATCATAGAACAACCAACAACTTGATTTTGTTCTGACTTTATACTGTTAGTTTTACCCTACCCAGTGACTGTTTACCCTACCCTGTGCCTGTTTGCATTCTCTTCCCCTCCTTATTGTTTTATTATGATTTTATTAGAATGTAAGCCTATGCGGCAAGGTCTTGCTATTTACTGTTTTACTCTGTACAGCACCATGTACATTGATGGTGCTATATAAATAAATAAATAAATAATAATAATAATAATAATAATAATAATAAACAAGTTAAAAACACAAATACAAAATACAATATAAAAAGCACAACCAGGATAAAACCACGCGGCAAAATTGATATAAGGTTAAAAATACAGAGTTAAAACAGTATAATTTAAGTTAAAATTAAGTGTTAAAATACTGAGTGAATAAAAAGGTCTTCAGCTGGCGACGAAAGGAGTACAGTGTAGGCACCAGGCAGACCTCTCTGGGGAGCTCATTCCACAACCGGGGTGCCACAGCAGAGAAAGCCCTCCTCCTAGTAGCCACCTGCCTCACTTCCTTTGGCAGGGGCTCACGGAGAAGGGCCCCTGTAGATGATCTATAGGTCTGGGTAGGTACATATGGGAGGAGGCGTTCCTTCAAATAACCTGGCCCCAAACCGTTTAGGGCTTTAAATGTCAATACCAGCACTTTGAATCGGGCCCGGACCTGGACTGGCAGCCAATGAAGTTGTAAAAGGACTGGCGTAATGTGATCTCACCAGCCAGTCCCTGTTAGTAAACGGGCTGCCCTGTTTTGTACCAGCTGAAGCTTCCGGACCGTTTTCAAAGGCAGCCCCACGTATAACGCATTGCAGTAATCCAAATGAGAGGTTATCAGAGCATGGATAACTGTAGCTAGGTTATCACTGTCCAGATAAGGATGCAGTTGGTATATCAGCCTAAGCTGATAAAAGGTGCTCTTTGCCCCTGAGTTCACCTGTGCCTCCAGTGACAGTTCTGGATCGAAGAGCACCCCCAAACTACAGACCTGATCCTTTAGGGAGAGTGCAACCCTGTCCAGGACAGGGCAAACATCACCTCACCGGACAAATGAACCACCCGCTAACAGTACCTCCATCTTGTCTGGATTGAGTCTCAGTTTGTTAGCCCTCATCCAGTCCATTACCGTGCCCAGGCACTGGTTCAGAACAGTCACTGCCTCACCTGGGTTTGATGAAAAGGAAAGGTAGAGCTGGGTATCATCCGCATATTGATGACACCTCAGTCCACATCTCCGGATAACCTCCCCCAGCGGCTTCATGTATATGTTAAACAGCATAGGGGATAAAATAGAGCCCTGCGGAACCCCATGGCTTATGAGCCACGGCACAGAGCAATAATCCCCCAGCACCACCTTCTGGAATCGGCCATCCAAGTAGGAGCGGAACCACTGCAACGCAGTACCTCCAACTCCCAGCTCAGACAACCTATCCAGAAGGATACCATGGTCGATGGTATTGAAGGCCACTGAGAGGTCTTGGAGAACCAACAGGGTCGCACTCCCCCTGTCTCTCTCCCGACAGAGGTCATCCCACAGGGCGACCAAGGCAGTTTCTGTTCCAAAACCAGGCCTGAAACCCGATTGAAATGGATCTAGATAATCCATTTCATTCAAGAGTGCCTGGAGTTGTCCTGCAACCACCCGCTCAAGCACCTTGCCCAGGAAATATAGATATAAGAACCCAGAAGAAGCAAGCTAAAAACTAAGTTACAACTCATACATGACCCAACCTTGAAGTCAGCCAGCTCAGACCAACCCCCCTCCCCAAGAATAGCCTTTATAGTTTCTTTGCCTCGCTCCTTCCCCCTCCCCTTGACTTTCCATACGAAGATCTTTTCACACCTCCCGACAGAGATGTTAATTTTCTCTCAAGGCCAGCCGGCCTTGCCCCAAGCGGTTCCTGGATGTGCCAGTACGCCCCCATGCAGCTGGTCGCTTATCGCCCAGTTCCTAGGAACCATAATAATAAAATTTAACATATTAAAAGATGAACCATTCCCAGTAACATTAACCCTTCCTTACAGCTTCCCCATGAAGAAGCTTCCCCCCAGCTTCCATCTACTCACCACGATTTTTATTATTTACACATTGACCCCTTTCCTTTGTTCACTTTTTTTTTTTTTTTTTTTTGATGCCCACGCAGGGGCAGGGTTTTTTCCACCCGACCCCCTTCCACCCCCTCTCGGCTGAAGCTCCGGGATAGCCCATCTGCCACAACGTTCTCTTTGCCCTTGATGTGGGAAATAGTAAAGTCGAAATCCTGCAGAGCCAAACTCTACCTCAGCAACTTTTGGTTGGTGTTTTTCACCCGGGCCAGCCAGCACAACGGGGAATGATCGGTTTGAATCTGAAACGGCCACCCCCACAGATACGGGCGCAACTTCCCGACTGCCCAAACAATAGCCAAGCACTCTTTCTCATTGGTAGCTAAGACCCTTTCCCGTGGCAAGAGCTTTTTACTAATAAAAGCAACGGGCTGCAGCTGCCCCCCTTCACCTTCCTGCAACAACACCGCTCCTAACCCGGCCTCAGAGGCGTCTGTCTGAACTACAAATGGGCGGTCAAAGTCAGGCACCTTGAGCACCGGAGCTCGCTTAACCTGCCTTTCAACCCTTCAAACGCTCGCTGACATGCCTCTGTCCACTGTACACATATTGGTTGCCTCTTTCGGCACAACTCGGTCGGGGGGCCACCAACTGACTGAAATTAGGAACGAACCTCCGATAATACCCAGCCAGCCCTAGAAAGGATTGGACCTGCTTCTTGGTTCGCAGGATGGGCCACTGCTGGATTGCCTCTACCTTGGCCTCCATAGGTTTTAGCACTCCCCGTCCCACCCGATGGCCCAAATAAGTGACTTCCCCGCTCCCGAACTGGCACTTGGAAGCCTTCACAGTTAACCCGGCCTCCTGCAGCCGGCTGAGAACTTGAGACAACTGTGATAAGTGCTGTTCCCACGTGTCACTGAACACCACCACGTCATCCAGGTAAACACACGAAAAAGCCCCCAGGCCCTCCAGAACCCGGTCCATAAGTTTCTGAAAGCCTCCTGGTGCATTCGAGAGCCCGAAGGGCAACACCATAAACTGGTAGTGCCCCCTAGGGGTAGAAAAGGCGGACTTCAATGCAGCATCCTCGTCTAGGGGCACCTGCCAATATCCCTTGGTCAAATCGAGTGTGGAAATAAATTTAGCCCTCCCGAGGGTTTCTATCAAATCATCGGTGCGGGGCATGGGGTAAGCCGCCACTGTAGAAACACTATTCAATTTCCGGAAGTCTACGCAAAAACGGACCGACCCATCCTTTTTGGCCACGAGCACCAGAGGCGAGAACCAGGGGCTCTGGCTCTTTTTAATCACGCCCATGGCCAGCATCTCCTCAATTTCCTTGTTTACGATTTCCAATTGCCTCCCATTTGACCGGTGAGGTGGAGACTGGATGGGCGGATGCTTCCCGGTGTCAATGGAATGCGTAGTCAACGACGTACGCCCCGGCAATCCCGAAAACAACTTTTTAAACTTCCCCAAACACTGCATCAACTGCCTCTTCTACTGGGAGCTCAACTCCTCCGGGACCTGAATGTCCGCCAGCCCCTCCTTCCCCCTATAGCTGGCTAAGACATCCAGCCCGGCTTCCTCACTCAAAGGCTCCCCCCTCCCTACTTGGCAAACCCGCACCCCCCACTCCCAGAACGGCTTCATCATATTTACATGGTACACCTTGGCACGGCGTTGGCGCTCCGGGTCTCCCAACAAATAATTAACCTCGTTTAGCTTCTTTTCCACAACAAGGGGCCCTTCCCACTTAACTGCTAATTTTTCTGGCTTCAACGGCTTCAACACCAACACCTTATCTCCTTCCTGAAACACCCGCTGCCTAGCCTGCCGGTCATACCACCTCTTCTGGGTTTGCTGGGCCTGAACTAAATTCTCTTGGGCCGCCTCTCCTACCTCCCGCAAAAGATTCTGTAAATTCTGCATATACTTCACAACCGAAACCGGGGTAGGAGCGGTTCGTCCTTCCCAACCTTACCGTAGTTGGGCGCCGCTAAGGTCCGCTCCGGTGTCCCTCTGAGCCCAAACCGTCCTCCCATCAACCACCACACACTCACAGAATTTTTGCCGACTCCACTGAAGCTGCGCCGGGGTCACCAGCCGCATCGAAACAGCCGTCGTTGGGCCGGGGCTCCTGGGGCCCTCCGTGGCCTGCGCCACCCCTGCGGCCTCGGTGCGCATATACTCCCACTCCAGGTCAGCCACTTCTCCTTTGCTGTCGTCGCTCCAGTTGGAGGCCAGAGAGGCCGGCGCTGTCGGTGCTGCCGCCGCCTGGACCACCGGTCGTGGGGCTGCGCTCCCACCTCCGCTCGCTTGCTTGGCCGCCAACTTGGAACATTCTCTCTTCAGGTGCCCCGGTTCCTTACAATAGAAGCACCCCCCACTCGCCGGGGGACTGGACGCCGCTGCACCGCCTCCCTTCTCTCGGCGCTCTTTCCCAGGCCACGCCGCCTTCTTCTCTCCTGACACTCCTCTGGGACGCCTCTCCTGGACCTTCTCCACCTGCCTCAGGGTCCCTCCGACTCCCTTCCGCTCGAACGCCTGCAACCGGTCCGCCATCTTCGCCGCCTCCGTTAGAGTTGGGGGGTTCTTTTCCCTCACCCAAGCATCATACTTCTCAGGAAACTGATGGTACAGCTGTTCTTTAGCCACCAAGTCCTTGGCTCCCTTCAGGTCTCGAACCCCCTCCGCATCCATCCAAGCCTCCATAGCCGTCATAATTCGGGTGGCAAAAGCAGCGAAAGTCTCCTTCGGATTTCTGGTCATTGTTCCTCCGTGAGGGCAAACTGCTCCTTGGCTATATTTTTGAAATGTGTGTAATCGTGGCGCAACTCCCGAGAGATGGTTGCTATCATTTCTCACAAAGTCCCGGTAACCTGTGGTCGCAGCAAACTCATCCTCTGGGTTGGCAAAACCCCTAGCTCATCACACGTGTCTTCAAAGAGTGCCAGGAAAGCTCCCACATCATCCCCCTCATGGTACATGGGGAAAGCCCGTCGGTCAAACCGCAGTCCCAGTGCTCCCCCTCTTTCTCTCTCCACAATCCTCAGATGGCGGGACATCAGCTCCAAACATTCAGTGTAAATCCTTTGAACTTTCCTTTCCTCACTTTCCCCTTCGGCCCTTACGCCTGGGCCATTTCCGCCCGCCACTCCTGGCGGGCGAGGGGGTTGTGGCAGCGGTGTCCCTTGCAGCCGCGGGAACTGCATTTTTGGCGAGTCCCCTTCCAGCCTCACCGCTGGCCGTGGTGTTCCTTGCAGCTGCGGGGTTTGCATCTGCAAAGTGTCCCCTTCCAGCATTACCGCCGGGAACGACATCTTCGGCTCGACCTCGAACCACGCTTCTCCCGCTCTTCACCTGGCATCCAGAGCTGTGCGGCGTGTCGTCTCCGGGGGCCCCCTTCGGAGCTGGGTGTCCCTTGCAGCCCCCATTCGAAAGTAGCCAGACTTGACTCCCCTTCTGCTCCCTCCTGAGAGGTTGCCCCCAAAAACTCTGCTCCTGGAGCTGCCGCTCCCTGATTCTGAGCCATTCTTGGTTGGCCTGCTTGACCTTGCTTAGTCTGGGTTCAAACCTATGCTTCACCACTCTCCCTTTCCTACCAGCGTTTCGTTCCTCCGGATCTGTGTCGAATCCCAGCGCTGCCCACCATGTAAAGGAAGCACGCCCCAGCAAAGCTGGTTTTTTCACTGGATTTTGCACAGATCCCCAGAACATACGCACACAGCTCACAATTTGGAGGTTTAAGACCAATTTTTATTTCAGGATAAGTGGTAGGTTACATGGGATTAGCATACTAAAAACTATAAAACATGCATATATATAAGAACCCAGAAGAAGCAAGCTAAAAACTAAGTTACAACTCATATATCACCCAACCTTGAAGTCAGCCAGCTCAGACCAACCCCCCTCCCCAAGAATAGCCTTTATAGTTTCTTTTCCTCGCTCCTTCCCCCCTCCCCTTGGCTTTCCATATGAAGATCTTTTCACACCTCCCGACAGAGATGTTAATTTTCTCTCAAGGCCTCCCGGCCTTGCCCCAAGCGGTTCCTGGATGTGCCAGTACGCCCCCATGCAGCTGGCCGCTTATCGCCCAGTTCCTAGGAACCATAATAATAAAATTTAACATATTAAAAGATGAACCACTCCCAGTAACATTAACCCTTCCTTACAGTCTGAACATAAACAGGGAAGGGGTAACTGTATATCCTTGGGATGGGAGTTCCACAAATGAGGGCCCACCACTGAAAAGGCCCATGCTCACCAATCTAATCTAATTATTGCTGTTGGCATGCATATAAAAGAAAACTAGTATTTATTTATGTTATTATATTGTATATATGCTACTTTTGTCTGATGGAGAGTTCTTTATAACTTGAAAACCTAGATAGATAGATAGATAGATAGACTGACTTCTTTTGTTTCAAAGTCTACCTAGTGATCCATCTACTGATCACCCTGAATGCTTAAATCTTGCATTTCTAGATTATTTCGGGACAGTTACTTTCTGACAAAAAGGTTGGCACTTATGTAGAAGTGGATATGTTTGGTCTCCCTGTGGACACAAGGAGGAAAGCTCTCAAGACCAAGACATCTCAAGGAAATGCTGTGAATCCTGTATGGGATGATGGAACCATAGTATTTAAGAAGGTAGGTTAGCCATTATTAGTTGTCACACTTATATAAGTCAGAACACTGCATCTTTTCCCCCCTCAACTCATTGCCCTAGTTCTGGTTCATCTGGGTAGGAAAAGTGTTTTGTTCGTTTATTTTCATTTCATTAATGCTGGATTAGGCCTTAGCGTGCAAACTTTGATCTGTTTGATTTAGCCTCATTACTCGTTTGCCTGAGGAACTTGGCACTGAAAAGCAAGACTCTCCATATTTAGGCGTTTATTATTAATTATATTCCTTATATAAACTCCAAATTTGATGAAGTGAGGAAGATTTGATTTTGTTTCTTGAAGCCTCTATGTTACTTGGGTTGCAATGCTATACCCATGTATCTGGGAATAAGTCCCACTGAACATGTATAGGATTGCATTGTTGAACACGTTTATTTTCACATGTGGATTATATCCATATCACATTTAAAATAATAACAACAGATCTTAGGATATATATATATATCACTTTCAAGTGTTCAAAGCAATTTTTAGGGCTCTGCTCTGCCTCGGGTCGAACCCCTTAATCCAAGGTGACTTGGACTAATGTTGGCCCACCTTGGCCCAAATACAAGGCAGTATCAGATCAGCCCAAGTTACCCTGAGGTGAAGCAGATTGGTTCCGAAGCACCTTGGGTCGATTCGGGGCATGGTGGGCCACTCCCTCAGCCTGCACACTTGTTCAGGAAAGCTGTCATGAGACCAACCGTGAGACCATTGGACTCACCTCCCTCCCCCTTCCTCTCCACCCAGAGCTGCCGCCATTGTCCATGGGATTTACCTTTGCCATCCGTCTTCCTCTATTAGAGCTGCGATTCAAAGGGGGCGAGCAGGGTAAAGAGGGCCTTTAAGGCCATGATTGGCACGGGCAGGGGGAGAAATGTGATTTCCCCAAGGCTGGGGAAATCATGTATTTTCCCCTTCCACTCTAATTGCGTATTTCCCCCTTCCACGCCACCATTAGAGTGGAAGAACAAAATAAGCAGCTTCCCCAGCCTTGGGGAAATCACATTTCTCCCCGCCTCACCGATGGGCGCCTTAAATGCCCTGTTAATAGGGCCTTTAAGGCCCCCATCAGTGCAGGGTGAGGGGGAAAGAAACGCAATTTCCCCAAGGCTGGGGAAATTGTGGCTTTTCTCCCTCCACTAGAGTGATGGGAGAAAATATTCAATTTTCTACATCCTTGGGGAAATTGTGTATTTCCCGCCACTGCGTTAGTGGTCGCTACCATTAATACAGCAGGGGAAAAGGACAAAGGGGGTGCAGATCAGGGTGGAAATGTCCCCGACTGCTCTCGAAAGCAGTTGGGCACGGGCCTGTCCTGGCACTGGGACAACGTGGATTTTCACCCCAATGCTACAAACGAGTACTGAATTTTGACTTGCAAACGTGAAAATTAAGACTCTTAATGCTGAAGTCCTCAGAACTATCCTGTTTTATAAACATTGCCTGTCATCCTCAGAATGCTTCGACTGATTTTTTTCACCCACAAGGTTTCATATGAAAGCCTTGTGACATGTAGGCGATATTTCTGTCCTGTGCTGGCATGAACTGCTCATAGACAGGGAATTCAAAGTCAATGGATTCCTGTGCCTCCATTCTCAATTCTGCATTGTCTGTAAGCAGTCAGCTGTAAGGCCAAAGGATTAAAAGGCCATATGTGACTGGGGCTGAGACTCAGAAATGAGAGCATCTGAGCAAAAACACGATGCTGATATCAGAACAGATCCACCCGCAAAAGACAAGAGAGAGAGAGAGAGAGAGAGAGAGAGAGAGAGGGATCGCAAGAGTACATGCCAGGTAGAAACTAATTCTTTTTCCTCACATATAGCTCATTCTGATATTTAAGAAGTGGGACAAGATCTTCTGATCATCTTATTAGTACTTACGGACTGTATTGAATAAGCCAAACAAAGTCTGTCACTGCATATCCACCAAAGACCTAGCTGTGGCAACATTGTAAATGACCTACGTGATTCTCAGTATTTGCTTGTTGTACAGGGTGTCTCATGACTCCTGGTTTGTGCATAAAGTGTATCATAAGACACCCTTTTTAATAAATAAATAAATTATATATTTCTTTAGGTTGTTCTGCCTTCACTAGCATGTATGAGGATAGCAGTCTATGAAGAAGGAGGAAAGTTCATTGGACATCGGATATTGCCAGTATCAGCAATTCGACCCGGTAGAGTAATCTGGGCTTCATGCTAGTGAATGGGCTGAGCTCTGTTAGCAGGTTCTCTGCACGTTTCAAAAGCCGACATGTTTTGGCAATGTCTGCTAATTCCTTCTTTTTGGGAAGAGGTTATTATACAGATCAATTTTGTACTGAACCAGTCTTTAATATCCACTGATGTACATGCTCTTTAAAATTATTTAGCTGCTTTGTGGAAATTTACAAAAGTCAGGGTAAATGGGTTATCCACATCCTTTTGACTGCTTAAAAGACTAATGTTGCAGCATTGGAAAAATAAATGCTCACATCCTATAATGCAGTGAATTGAGGACCTTACAACGCTTTCAATATTTAAACAGGTGGCATATAGAGAGCACGTTCAAATGGATTCTTATTTAGATATTTGGTCCACTTTTGTTGAAGCATATCTATAATTGTAGAAGCTTGTATGCATTTCATATGTCTTCAATGTTATGTATATACAAATCAATGTACATTTATTTTTTAAAAAATAAAACGTTTTTGCAGGTGCCTATGGCCACCATGTTGGGGACCCTTCTGCGGGCACCATTGGAGGTGCCCACAGGTGCCATGTTGGGGACCCCTGCTCTAGGGCATTGTGGGAAATTAAACATCCTGTTTGGCTTCCCAGAATCAGCTGCTGCTGCCAGATCAACCTAGAGCTAGAAGAAGCGATGACTGAGAGGTCAAAATAGGCATTGGTGCCAATGAGCTCTATTGGGGCATTTGGGCCCCAGCATCTGCCTGGGGATACTATGGGAATGGCAGCCCTGGAAAGTAGGGTTCACTCAAAGTTCTGAGTCTAGAGGGATGTTGTAGTGGATACCTGCAGTGATCAAGGGAGTGACTTGCTCCTTCTTGATATTATATTAGTTTTCATGGCCTTGAGTTCAACTGGTCAGTTTCTCATGATCTGTCTTTGTACATTCTGCACTGATGTTGTCAATTGTAAAAATAATGTAGGTGTCCTGCTTTCCTCTCCAGGTTATCACTATATTTGCCTGAGGAATGAAAGGAATCAGCCCTTGATGCTGCCAGCCTTATTTATATACATAGAGGTGAAAGACTATGTGCCTGATACTTATGCAGGTAAGTATAAAATCTGTAAGGATAAACTTCAGATTTAACTTCAGAAAAATATTATTTCATGCGGGCTGAATTTGAATAAAGCTCAGACATTGAATAGTAGCAACAAGCAGCATTAATCTTCTATATACCAGCTATTGGGCGGTATAGAAATGTAATAAATAAATAAATTCTATAGCCACCAAGTAACTGTGGGTGTTATAAGAATTTGCTGTCAGCCTTCCAGAGTGATGTTCAGTCACTACTATATTTATCAAGGATTCCACACAATGTTCCTTGATTCCATGGTCTGCTGTTTCTTGTCAGACTATTGATGTAGCTTCCCTGCCCTCTTTTATATGTATGTGTTTTCAATAATGATTCTAATTTGATTTGATCACATCTGTTAATAATGATATTTAAGATTATCTTGAGTATCTCAAGCCTGCAAGGCAGGTTATACATGGGAGGAAAAAACCCATTGGTGATCATTGGATTAGGAAGATCTCAGTCCAAATCCCTGATTAGTCAAAGAACCTGGAGGGTGTTCGTTTCGAGTTGTGTTCTCTTGGCCTTATCCTTGTCTTTAAAATGACATTATAATATGAATAACCATATGGTTCTCATAAACAGTGCTATTTTGTGAACCGCCCAGGGAGCTTCAGCTATTGGGCGTTATAACAATGCAATAAATAAATAAATAAGTTATGCCTTGGTTTATAGCTGGGGAAGGCAGAAGGTAAATCTCCAAATGTTTCAGCTCCTAGCATTTCTGACCAGGGGCTTCTAGAGCTGAAGTCCAAAACATTTGAAGATCTACTTTCTCTCCTGCCCATTCCTGGTCTATATTGTGTCACTTGTCAATTTAGACTGCAAACCTATATGTACTTTAGTTTTATTGAAGTTTGTGGGATTAATTGCTATTAACCTGTGCGGGGTGAGTAAGAGCATACAACAACTAAACTTTAACAATTCTAGCCAGTGTAGATTTCTCATTAGAAATACAGCCTAGGGAAATGCAAAAACAGCCTTTGTGTTGTGGAGATGATAGTTCAGTTTCTGTAAAACATGTGTACTACCTTATAGACAGCAAATCAAAGTTTGGTCCAAAATTCCTGTCTCCCTTCCAGATGTCATTGAAGCATTATCCAATCCAATCCGATACGTGAACTTGATGGAGCAAAGAGCAAAACAGCTGGCAGCCCTGACTCTGGAGGATGAAGAAGAAATAAAGAAAGAGGTGAGAAACTGGGTTTGACAAGAACTATCATGGTAACTAAAGGATGTCTTTGATGCACTGCAGGTAGCATGATGCCCTCAGTCAATGTGAAAAGAAGCATATAAAAGGTATGTCTGCACTGGTCAATCTTCACGTTGTTGTTGTTGTTGTTGTTGTTGTTGTTGTTGTATGCCATGCATTTAGAGTAGCTCCTTTGCAGGAATGGTGATCAAAAGCGCTATTATATGGAGTTATTCATTTTTTTATTTTCATTCTCATTCCTGTATATTGTTTATTTATTTATTTTAAATTTTCATACAGGAATGAAAACAAAATAAACTCTCCTCCCCCTATCTCATAGGAAATCAGTGATCCTATTTTAAATATCACAAAATATATCTATTACAAAAGATACCATTCCTCAGATCTTAAGCATTTTGTTCCTTTCTTTATAGGTCGGGGGTGGGTGGGGAGGAGAGGGAAGTTAACCAACCACAAGAGAGATACATTTCATTATGCCAACCAAAAAAATGTAAATGCTTTTGGAATTTTGTTCTTCCATTCCATCGAAGTTGTATATACCATAAAGCAATGCCAGTCCATATTAAATGGCAAATTGATAACAGACGACAAACAAAAGGCTGAAGTGCTCAATTCCTACTTTGCCTCGGTCTTCTCCCAAAAGCGGATCTATGACCCCCCTGGGAAAAGTGAAGCAGAAGTTGAGGGGGCAGGATTGCAGTTTGAGATTGATAAACAAATGGTCAAAGAACACCTAATTTCCTTGAATGAGTTCAAATCCCCAGGGCCCGATGAACTGCATCCAAGAGTAATGAAGGAGCTAGCGGAAGAACTCTCAGAACCTTTGTCTATTATCTTTGCAAAATCATGGAAGACGGGTGAGGTGCCGGACGACTGGAGGAGGGCTAACGTTGTCCCTATCTTCAAAAAGGGCAAAAAGGAGGAACCTGGGAACTACAGACCAGTCAGCCTGACATCCATCCCTGGGAAAATTCTGGAGCAGATTATAAAGAAGTCAATCTGTAAACACCTTGAAATCAATGCAGTGATTACTAGAAGCCAACATGGATTTGTCAGGAACAAATCCTGTCAGACTAATTTGATCTCATTTTTTGATAGGATAACCTCCCTTGTGGACTGTGGGAATGCTGTGGATGTCATATATCTTGACTTCAGCAAAGCTTTTGACAAAGTACCACATGACATTCTGATTAACAAACTAGCTAAAAGTGGGCTAGATGGAACAACTATTAGGTGGATCCACAGTTGGCTACAGAATCGGACTCAAAGAGTACTTATCAATGGAACCTTCTCAAACTGGGGAGAGGCAACGAGTGGGGTGCCGCAGGGCTCAGTCCTGGGCCCAGTGCTCTTCAACATTTTTATTAATGATTTGGACGAGGAGGTGCAGGGAACGCTGATCAAATTTGCAGATGACACCAAATTGGGTGGGATAGCTAATACCCTGGAAGACAGAAACAAACTTCAAAGTGATCTTGATAGGCTGGAGTGCTGGGCTGAAAACAACAGAATGAAATTTAATAGGGATAAATGCCAAGTTCTACATTTAGGGAATAGAAACCAAATGCACAGTTACAAGATGGGGGACACTTGGCTCAGCAATACTACAAATGAGAAAGATCTTGGAATTGTTGTAGATCACAAGCTGAATATGAGCCAACAGTGCGATATGGCTGCAAGAAAGGCCAATGCTATTTTGGGCTGCATTAATAGAAGTATAGCTTCCAAATCACGTGAGGTACTGGTTCCTCTCTATTCAGCCCTGGTTAGGCCTCATCTAGAGTATTGCGTCCAGTTCTGGGCTCCACAATTCAAGAAGGACGCAGACAAGCTGGAGCGTGTTCAGAAGAGGGCAACGAGGATGATCAGAGGTCTAGAAACAAAGCCCTATGAAGAGAGACTGAAAGAACTGGGCATGTTTAGCCTGGAGAAGAGAAGATTGAGGGGAGACATGATAGCACTCTTCAAATACTTAAAAGGTTGTCACACAGAGGAGGGCCAGGATCTCTTCTCGATTCTCCCAGAGTGCAGGACACGGAATAACGGGCTCAAGTTAAAGGAAGCCAGATTCCGGCTGGACATCAGGAAAAACTTCCTGACTGTTAGAGCAGTGCGACAGTGGAATCAGCTACCTAGGGAGGTTGTGGGCTCTCCCACACTAGAGGCATTCAAGAGGCAGCTGGACAACCATCTGTCAGGGATGCTTTAGGGTGGATTCCTGCATTGAGCAGGGGGTTGGACTCGATGGCCTTGTAGGCCCCTTCCAACTCTGCTATTCTATGATTCTATGATTCTATGAAATGTGTCTTTAGATCTTGTTCCTCTTCCCAATCTCACTGTATTGGTTCGTTTCTCCATTAAGGCTACGTGCCAAGTCTTGCTATACCAATTTGGAGTCATTCGTGTATTCTAGCTGGGACACGTTCTGTAATCCCTAGTGCGGATGTTTTAAAGGGATGAGTAAAATCTATATTCCCTTCTTAAATAGGCAGCTGTTCAGAACCTTGGGATTAGCCATGTTTTGAGCACTTGATGAAGGATGAGGCGCTATGACAAGAGTGAGCAACTTGTGGTCCTCTGGATGTTTTGGCTTATAACTCTCATCAGCCCTAGTCAGCATAGCTGATGGTGAGGGGTCATGGGAGTTGTAGGCCAAAACAAATGTAGGGCCATAAGGCGCATACCACTGCATTATGATACCACAAGATCAAGTTGGCAGTACCACACCATGCATATCCACTCAGAAAGCAGGTCCACCATGTTCAGTGTTTACCCAGATGGCAACACATGTAAATATAGAGAGAGGTTGGAGTTTGGGCATCTCAAATCCCAGAGCAGGGCATTGCCAGAGGTGGAGCCATAGCTTTTGGAGTGACTCTTCTTCTAGGGGCCTTCCTAGACGAGGCCTTAGCGCGCCTTCCGACCCGGCTTCCCTGCTTTGCGTCCAGATGACGCACAGGGGAATCCGGAGACAGGCCGCGCTGAGGCCTGGTCTTACGCGCCATAAGCCAATGCGCTTATGGCGCGCTTTTTCCCCAGCTCCGGCCTCAGGCCGGGGCTGGGGGAAGTGTGGTGACTTCTGCGGCTTTTCGCGGCTCCTCGCTTACTCGCAAGGAGCCGCGAAAAGCCGCGGACCTGCCTGGCACAGCGCTCATAGGAGCGCTGTGCCCATCGGCGGGGGGGGGAAGAAAGGGGAGGGCGAAGGATGGCAGGGTGGGTGGCACGGGGGAAGGAGGGTGAGATTGCACCGCGCGCCACCCAAACAAGCAGTCGAGCGGCCCTTGCCTGGGCAATGCCAGGCAAATGCCAGGCATTGCCCGGGCAAGTGCTGCTTGGCTGCTTGCTCGGGCGGCACGCAGAACGATCTTACCCGCCCTCCCCCGTGCCACCCACCCTGCCATCCTTCGCCCCCCCCCCCCCCCGTAAAAATAATCAAAACAACCGGACTTACCAGTCCGACGTCTTCGGGCCGCACCCGGCCCCTTTAAAATAATTTTTAAAAATGGCGGACGCCACAGGGACGCGACGTCCCTGTGCGTCCGACGTGTGGTAGCCTGGGAGAGGCGCGCTAACATTAGCGTCCTCGGCCCCGCCTCCCTGCCGGCGTAAGCCAGCAGGTCTAGTTAGGCCCTAGGGCCCTGTCCTTCAGTGTAAATACAATCATAGCTGCAATTTCAGCAGCCTGCAGATAAAATTTAACTGCACGATATTTTGAATGAGAATCCATTCAATATAGTTTGCTCTTATCAGAAAAGATACAGTACATAGAGTTATGGTTCCAAGACTTTCTGACTCAGAGCATAAGGGTTTTCTCCTTACAAAAAGAGGCAGGCAGGCATACACACTCAGAGACTTTTGATGCTACACATGAAGTTTGGTTGCTTTTCTTCAGAGGGTTACATTGGCAAGGAATAATGCACACACTTCCATGTTTTTTTGTTTTTTTGTTTTTTTGTTTTTTTAAAACATTTTTATTTATTTTCTACAATACTTAAACATACACCATTACAATTAAAGAAAACAACATACTACATAAATGTTGAATAAATGTTGAATATCATAATATCATATCTACATAATATAATCAAACATAACATATAAGTGCACCCCCCACCTCAGGATCTCATTCCTGTTTCCAAAATCTCATACTTTCTTCTGCTGGTGGTTTCCCACTCCCCTTAGAAAGCACAAATATTAGGAACTGTTTCCAAATTCCTTCAAAATCATTTGTTTTAGCTATACCTCTTCTCAATTTAATATTACAAGTCAGTTTATCATTAATAGCTATATCCCAAACTTCTTTATACCATTCTTCAATACAATAATCCCCTTGAATCTTCCAGTTCCTAGCTACAATCAATCGTGCCGCAGTCAGCAAATTCGATATCAATTCCTTAATTTCTTTTTTACATTTAAAATCTTCAAATAGTGACAGTAATGCAACTTTTGGTGTTCGTTCTATCTTCATTCCCACTATTTCTTCAATCTCCAAAAATACCATCTTCCACAATCTTTGTACATATTTGCATTCCCACCACATATGTAAATACGTTCCTTTCCCCCCACAACCTCTCCAACAATTTGCTGAGTGCTGATTATTTATCTTATTCAATCTAACCGGGGTTAGGTACCACCTCCATATAATTTTAAAATAATTCTCTTTTATTCTCACTGACATATTTCTCAACGCTCTTTGTTTCCAAAGTCCCTCCCAGCTCTGTTGTCCTATTTGTACATTCAAATCTGTCTCCCAAACCAATTTTCCTGAGCTATCCGACAACCCTTTCTCCAACAATATTTTATATATTTCACTCATTAACCCTTTTGACACTGATCTTTCTCCCTTATGTTTTTCTCTTTTGACTATTAATTCCTCAAACTTCATCAATTCTCTACATTCTCCATTTTCTCTTACCCACTTTTTGGTCCACTGTTCTAATTGCCAATAATTTAACCAAGTTAATTTATTATCTTTTAAAACCTCTTCCATATCCTCTCTTGTATTCATTTCTCTCAGCCATTCCCTTAATTCATTTTATTTTTTTCCCTTAAAATTTTATTTAATCTACTCTTTAATTCCTCTGGGAAATTCTTTAACATTATTACCGGTGATAAAGGGGAGCTGCTCGGGAGCAACTCCCCTTTATATTTACTCCAAATTCCCCAGTGAAACCTCAAGAGCGGGTTACCAATACTTTCAACCCATTTTTTTCCTCCTTCCCTAAAAAATATATTTTCCAACTTCACCTCTATATTACTTGTAGTTTTATCTTCCATCCAGTCTAAATCTCCTACTCCTATAATTGCTTCTACAATATGCCTTAACCTATTTGCTACATAATAAAGGTTAATATTTGGGAGACCCATTCCTCCCTTCTTTTGGCTTAAGTACCATTTATTCTTATTTACCCTCGCTTTCTTATCCCCATTACAATAATTGTTTATAATATTTTGCCAACTTTTTATCTCTAATTCTGAGATTTTTATTGGTAGCATCCTAAACACAAAATTAATCTTTGCTAAAATCTTCATTTTTACTAATGCTATTCTTCCAAACCAGGATAATTTTAATCTTTTATATTTTTCCAGTTTTACTAAAATCTCTTTTTTTAGGCTATTTAGATTCTCCTTCTCTAAACTCTCTAAGTTTTTTGTAATTTTAATTCCCAAATATCTAATCTGTTCCTTAACTCTCATTTCTATTCCCTTTCCTTCCCATTCCTTTTCTTCCTTTTTAGCATAGTTAAACAACATCATCTCTGATTTGGACCAATTTATTCTTAACCCAGTAATTTCCTCAAATTCTCTCAATTGCTGTTTAATTCTTTCCATCTTTCTTATTGGATTCTTTATAGTCAATAAAGTATCGTCCGCAAACATATTCAATTTTATTTTTTTAATACCACCAATTCCTTCTATCTCCCCATCATCTCTTATTGCATTCGCCAATACTTCAATAACCATTACAAACAGGACCGGCGAGAGTGGACATCCTTGTCTTGTCCCTCTGGCTAGTCGTATCTTATCCGTAACTCCGTCATTCACTACCGCTACGGCTGTATTTTGAGAGTATAACCGTTCTATTATAGCTTTAAATTTATTTCCAAAACCCATTTTATTTAAAACCATCTTTAATGCCTGCCAGCTCACACAATCGAAAGCCTTAAAAATATCCAATGCCAAAATTCCCGCCTTAATCTTAGATTTTTTTATCACCTGTATTGCATTTAAAACTCTACCCACTAAATTGTGCATCTGTCTACCTGCTACAAATCCACACTGGTCTTCCCCTATATATTCAGCTATAAACTTATTTAACCGTTTTGCTAAAACAGTTGAAAAATTTTTAGCATCTTGATTTATTAATGAAATAGGTCTATATGAATCAGGGACAGTCAAGTCTTTATCTGGTTTTGGAATTAATATTATCAATGAATGTTCCCATGATTCTGGTGTCTTCTCTCCTTCCAATATGGCATTGTACAGCTTCAGTAATTTCGGTACTAAAAACGTTTTAAAAACTTTATAATATTCCGATCCTAAGCCATCTACCCCAGATGATTTACCCACTTTCAACTTCTCAATAACCTCTTCAACTTCTCTTTGCGTTATTACCTTCTCCATTAACTCTTTATGTTCCGTTTTTATTCCCTTCTTTATATACTTTTCTATATAATCTTCCAACTTCTTTTTTGGGGTATCTTTTCCCTTATATAATTCTTGATAGAATTCTTGAAAGATTTTTATTTTCCCCTTCATTATATGACAATAATTTCCTTGTTTATCCTTCAATATTCCTATCCCATTCCTCGCTTTTTCCTTTTGTGTGAGCCTGGCAAGCAGTCTAGAGTTTCTATTACTATTTTCGAAATACTCCCTTTTCATATAAATTAGATTTTTCTGAACTTGCTCTATATTTATATTCTCTAGTTCTTTTTTCTTTGCTTGTATTTCTATTAATTTATGTTTATTTTTATGCTGCCAATAATCTTTCTCCAACTCCCTAATCTCTCCCTCCAATTTTTCCTGCGCTGCAAGCTGTTGCCTCCTTAAATTACATGTTTCTCTAATATAAATCCCTCTTGCTACCGCCTTCATGGTATCCCAAACAACTGCCCTTATCGTTCCCCTCTTTTCATTAATTTCCCAAGTCTCTGATAATTCCCTCTGCATTTTTTCTACCACTTTATTATATTTCAATATTTTTGTATTCATTTTCCACCTATACGCTTCCTTATAATTCTTCCTAACTGTAAACTCTAAACTTAGCAATGCGTGGTCTGTTACTTTTATTACCCCCGTTTCCATTTTACAAACCTTAGTTGCAAAATCCTTTGAAACAAATATATAGTCTATCCTGGAGTATGTATGATGAACTGGAGAATAATAAGAAAAGCCAGGATTCACCCCATTAAGTAAACGCCAACAATCCACATAATCTTTTTCTTTTACCAATTTATTCAATATAGTAATATTATTTCCCTTTTCAGCATTAGTGGGATTTGACCTGTCCAATCTATTATCCATAACCATATTAAAATCCCCAGCTAAGATAACATACCCCTCCTTAAACTCTTCTATTTCTTTAAATAATTCTATATAAAACTCTCTATGTCTCTCATTAGGGGCATAAGCATTAACTAAAGTATATACTTTACCTTCAATTTGACCTTTTATCATAAGATATCTACCATTATCATCCTTTTTTATAGTTTCTAATATAAATCCACTTTTTTTTAAAATCAAAATAGCCACGCCATTTTTTTTGAAGTGCCCAATGACTTTTCATAATAAACTAACCACTTTGTGCGTATTTCATTTACTCCTTCGAACCTCTGATGTGTTTCTTGCAGCATAATAATATCAGATCCTTCTCTATTTAACATTTGTTCAATTCTCCTCCTTTTCACGACTGCCCCCACACCTTTTACATTGAGCGTTGATACTTTTATTCTACCTTTTGGTACTCCTTCCGATCCCATGTGTTCAACAACTGAAATTCACATACATAAAAACACAAAAACCATAAAAACCCCTTTAAATCCCTCCCTCACACCCAATCCCTCCCCCCCACCCACCCCAACCCAACCCACCCCCCACCTCTTCCCCCCCAAATCCCCGTAAGTTTATCACTCCGGCCATTATCTACCCTTAGGGGAGGGGGGGAGGCAGTGCTACGCCTGACCGGTAAGACCTCTCTGCTTTAACAAAATTTATATATTGTTATCTCATGATCAATTTATCAAATTTATTACATCTCAGACACCCCTGCTTCACTTCCATTCCCACCTGCTTCATTCAAACTTGCACCATTGTACAGACCCAAACTCTTCAGTAACTCCTTACCCTGATCCAAGGAGGTTACTCTGTGTTGCCTCCCACCATTTGTAAATCTTAAGAAAACAGGGTAACCCCAAGCATATTTTATTGTATTCTTTGTTAATATTTCAGTTATTAACTTGATGCTGCGTCTCCATTTGAGTGTTTGCTGACAAAGATCGTTGTAGATTTGCACTGATTTGCCTTTATATTGTATCAGAGCCATGGACCTCAATTTCTTCATAACTTGCTCTTTTTTGTAGTAGCTGCCAAATTTCACCAGAATGTCTCTAGTTGCGCCTTTATAATTTAGTCCTCCCACTCTGTGAATCCCATCCAGGTCATAGTCCTCTAATTCCACATCAGACATCATATCTTTAAACCACTGCAGAATTACTTTTCTCAAATTTTCTCCTGGTTTTTGAATAAAGTACTTAATTCGAAGTGATGAACGTCAATTCTGGTCTTCTAATTGGATCAGCCTTAACTCAAGGTCCTGGAAATGCACATTAGATCTTTTTTCAGAAAAATTTTGCCTTTTCTCCAACAGATTTACTCCAGCCTCTAATAACTTTATACTCTTGTCATTCTGAACAATCCTGTCAGCCAGCTCATCCATCCGCTTGTCTGCCCTTTCAGCATGTTGATCCATCTTTTTAATAAGGATTTCATTATTTTTTAGCATGATGCTTTTAATTTCAGCCAAGGTGGCTGGCGCCTTGCCAGCTTTCCCCGCCATCTTAAGACCTTCCATCTCTTTTTCACTGTAAGAGCTAAGCAATTCTTCTTCCGAAGACAGCTTTTCAAGGCGGGGGAGATTATGATTACTGGGGCGTTTACGACGTAACCTGCTAACCTTTCCCACTTTTGTTTTTGTTTCCCCAATATTCGGCATATGGCATAAATCAATTTCTTAATGTCCCGAATAGTAAACAAGACAGTCCCTCATTCCATGCCCGTAAACAGCTTTTCTCTCTCAGTACATTCCGATGGTTAAATTTATTGCCAGTAACTCGCTCTACACAGATAAGGAGTGAGATACACAGTAAATCAAATCAGAAGTCGCTGGGAGAGATCTGGCAGTAAAAAAAAACACTTAAATTTTACATTCCCTCTCCACTCCGAAAACTGATTTGCAAGCCCAGAAGCCGTGCTGATTTCCCCACTCCTTATATCAGTTTCACTTCCACAAAAGTCCTTATCACCATCAGTTATAATTCACAGTACTTTTCCAAAATGTTCATTAGAGATTTATGCCCTTTTAGATGAGATAATTGGATTTTTCGGCTAAGCCGTCCGGCAGCCTCAGAGAAATTCTTACCCTTCCATGGCCGTCAAGCTCAGCCCCCCACACTTCCATGTTTTTGACACCACTAGACTCAGAACTTTGAACAGTAGACAGGAAACCATCAACTCAAAGAACAATGAATAGCAAATATCCTTGCACAAGAAAATGCACATTCCATGTTGATTACACCAATTATAAATAAAAACACAGTTTCAAAGTTGAGAGAAGCACCTGTCTTAACAGTCCTCACTGAGCCTATCAATAGCATATTTTCAGTTCCTGGAAAATGTCTCAGTTCCTTCTCCAGCACTTTCGCCACCTTACAGCTGGGACAATAGTGTTTCTGGAAGTGACAGGGTAAGCAAACTGTAGCTCCACCTTGAAGTACACTCTGATTTTAACAAACAATACACCTTCTGTATTTGACCAAAGCTTCCAGCATCTTGTAAGCCAGGGGTAAGCAATCTGGTGTCCTCCAGATGTTTTGGACTACAGCTCCCATAGTACCTCACTATTGGCTATGCTGGCTTGGGCTTGTGGGAGTTATTGTCCTAAACATCTGGAAGGCACCAGATTGCCTACACTTTTTGTAAGCGTTGCAGCAAGTAAAACTAGAAAAATTGAGGTCAGACGCCAAAAGAACACAGACATTAATATCAAATTTAGTTTGCATGTATGGCAAAGAGAATTAAATCCAGATCCACACTGCACAGCCCATCCTATGTAATACCACTACTGTTAATGAAAACAACCCAAGCTCATACATTTTTTTAAAAAAGCTCTAATTGCTAGATAATGGATATTTTCCTGGCTTCTGTTAAAATGGTTTTCATGCTTAATTTTTGTCATCTCACATCTGTTTTTGCAAATGTCCCAAACACGCATACCAAGCTGACAGTAGAGTGGAAAACAAAGACCTACCATATTGCGGAATGTTACGTTCAGTTTGCTCACTGTGAATTTGGCTCAAATAAGTTTGAGTTCTGATTATATATTTTGAGTTACACAAGCCTGTAAGCCTGATATACGCAAAGGTTTTCTTTCCCAAGCGACTCTAACTTCTGCTGTTACGCAAGTCGCTATCATGCTGCTTTATGTGCACTAGAATGCATGAAAACTCTACTGCACGGTCCAAGATGCAGTTGTATTTCTTTTCTCCCCCCACCTCAAATTTTTATTGTTTCATGAATATACATAGCATAAAAGCATTACACAAGATGCAGTTGTATTTCAGTGCCAGGTGAGGGATCCCTCTACAAACAATTGATCCAACTCTCAGGCAGCTGCATCTCAACATTAGATGAGAAATCCTTCTGTGAGGAAGCTGCATTTTAGTTCCAGGGAAAATTATTTTAGTGAGAGCCACAGAGATGGCTACGTCTCTCCATCAGCTGAGTAATTTACCCTGAAAAGCTATCTGGTTTTTGTTTTAAATCGATCCCACTGTTTGATTCAGTAAGTTCCCCAAGATAGCTTATGTAAAATACATGCTTCTACCCCGACTAACGTGTAGCGTTGCTCTGAGGTAGCATATCCTCTATCAGGCCCTATCCCCACCCCACCCCAGCCAACCCCAAAGGACTTTTCTTTGGAGGATGGCTGGGTGCCCTCCAAGCCAAGCATCACAGAGGTCCTGACTATGTCAGGTGGATTGGGGAATGCTGGACCAGAGGGGGAGGCAGCTGTTGAGCCCAACCTCACAACAGAGTCAGAGGAAGACACAAGTGGCCACCAAGCCCCAGGGACCATGCAAGCATCAGAAGGTCAAGGCTCACCCATCTGCCATTTACAGAAGTGCCCCCCCGGACAAATAGAGACTCCTCACGAGTAAAGGTATACCCTATTTCTTCAATTCTAAGACACACTTTTTTCCCCATATAAACATCTCTAAAAATGGGGTGCGTCTTAGAATCGCAGGTGTGTCTTAGGGTTTTTCTTTTCCTGTTGGTGGTACTGAAATTAGTGTGCGTCTTACAATCGATGGCGTCTTACAATCGAAGAAATACGGAATTTAATATTTGTTATATTTTTAATCTGCCCAATAACAAATGTTCTCTGGACAGATTATAAATAGTGAAAAAACTAAAATGCAATACAAAACATTAAAAACATAAAATACAATGCAAATATTTAAAATAATAAAATACAATACAAACAACAAATGCACAGGAAGAACTGTCACAAAAATCTAGAACCGAGTCTCTAAAATGCCTGGGAGGAAAGAAAGGTCTTTGCCCAGTGCCATAAAGATCACAATGTTGGCACCAGGCAAGCCTCCTTTGCAAGGGCATTGTGACTTACTCATGAGTAGACCTTTTGTCCAGTGGCACTAACCGCCTGCATCCGTGTTCCAGGTGGATCTCCGAAGGCCCAGACATAAAAGCCTTCAAGTTCCAGACACTAGGTTCTGGATTTTCCTTGCTTGGGATTGTCCTGTATTTGACTTTGGAATGTATACTGGCCTTGTTTTTGGAGTTGAGCCTTCTGGATCCTTCAAAGTCTGTCCCTCTGAAAGAAGAACACACACACACACACACACAGAGAGAGAGAGACTCCAAAAGCCCAGTTCCTATTACATTATTGTGGCAGGACGCATGGCCTTTCATCCCTTCTCACTTCTGCAGCTGCTAGCGGTTGGTTAGTCCATTGCTAGGCTTCATGTTCCTTCCCTTCCTGCAAGTTTTTTTTTCACTGAACAAAGGCAGAGACAGGTGCAGCCTCAGGTGAGCTGATGAGCAATGGCAGTTACTATCTAAGGCCTTAGCTAGACCTACCTGATAGTCTGCGACGGAGGAGGGAAGACCTCGCGTTCTGATTAACATGAGATCCCTCCTCTGTTTACACGTGAGGCGCAATGACCTCAGGAAGAGAGGCGTCGCGCCCGCCATTTTTATTTTTATTTTTAAAGAAGACGGAGCGCACGAACGCTCGTGCACTAAAGGTAGTTTTTTTAAAAAAATTAACTTAATTTTCCTGCTCCCTCACCCTACCCCCGATGGACGCAGCACTCGGAATCGCACGGAACCGGGTCAAACCGCGGCAACGGGCCACAGCCCGAGACCGTGGAAAAAGCGGGCCCAAAGTGGAGGGCTCTATCTCGGGGCAAGGGAGGGATGATCATGCGGACGCACAGGGCTGATCCTGGGGTTTGCCCTGTGATAAAGCCCTTAGTGTCTTGTCAGCAGAGCTGGCCTTAGGGATGGGCCAGCTGGGCAGTTACCCAGGGTGCTGAGCTGAGGAGGACACCAAGCTGAGATGAATGGGGCATCAAACTGAGCGCAGTGGCTACGGTGTTTTTTTGTGCTTTTTAAAAAAATCCACAGCCTGCAGAGAGATAGGGTGGCAAAAAGCAAATATCTGTAACCTTTTCCTTCAAGGTTCTACAGGTTGTTTGTGTGCTAACTACAACAATGGTCATCTTTCAATTAGCTTTAAAGTATGTTTCTTTTCCAATTTCTGCTCTGATGTCATTTGTACTAGGTAAAAATCAGTGGAACACAGCTTTACTTTTAGGGAATATTATGGAGCTCTTAGCACTGCAAATACTATAAACACTATAAGTGCTATATTATTATTATTATAAGCCGTTTGAGTTCAGCTGGATACTTTTTATTTGTAACTTTTCTTTCTTATTTTTAAAGATTAAAATAATGGATATTTCAAAATAAAGAATGCTTACCAAAAGACGGGAGTTGCAACAAAACTAAAAATAGTATAAGTAAAACCTATGATAGTTCTGCTGTGTGGCATAGTGCACGGCCACTGCTCAGAATGTGGCTTTTTCAACTTTGGCTTGCGTTAACTGTAGCACAGTGGCTGAGAGATCAAGGTTTTGAGCAATGACATTCTCGATGGACATCACACCTGCACCAGGCCCCATAAACCCCATAACCCCCCTGCAAAACTGAGTATTAGGGATAGAGGGTTCCAAAGGCACCCCTCAGCGAGGGCATTATTTATCCTACGGCTGACCTTCCTTGTCAGGAATATCTGTATAAACTTCTCTCTTGCCTTTGAGAGAAGTTTGTTGCACAGTGCTTTTGCAAGAAGAACGGAAGGAAGGAAGGATGGAAGAGAAAAACTGCTTCTTCACACTAGAATCATAGAATAACAGAGTTGGAAGGGGCCTCTAAGGCCATCAAGTCCAACCCCCTGCTCAATGCAGGAATCCGCCTTAAAGCATACCTGACAGATGGTTGTCCAGCTGCCTCTTGAATGCCTCTTAGTGTGGGAGAGCCCACAACCTCCTTTGGTAACTGGTTCCATTGTCGTACTGCTCTAACAGTCAGGAAGTTTTTCCTGATGTCCAGCTGGAATCTGGCTTCCTGTAACTTGAGCCCATTATTCCGTGTCCTGCACTCTGGGAGGATCAAGAAGAGATCCTGGCCCTCCTCTGTGTGACCACCTTTCAAGTATTTGAAGAGTGCTATCTTGTCTCCCCTCAATCTTCTCTTCTCCAGGCTAAACATGCTCAGTTCTTTCAGTCTCTCCTCATAGGGCTTTGTTTCCAGACCCCACTTACCTCAGCAATGCCCCTTTTATTCTGTACTTCCCTATTGAGAGGTAACACCAGCATCCCTGCATGATTGGAAAGAAATCCAATTACAGGGACAGCAGTAGCTTGCAAACAAAAGCAAGTATAGATTTATCCATCCATTTAACTTCATTAGATGCCTTATAAAACAGATTCTCTAGAGAACAAGCATAAAGAAATGATCACTTTCTTTCCACCGACTGCATACAAGAGAGGAGGTGTTTTGTAAGGGATATAATGTGCAGGCGCTAATTGCATTCTGTAGCTTTTGAAGAGTTAAATTGGTGCAGCAGAAATCCGTTTGTAGCGTGACATGTTCATGGGTGTGAACGCTGAGCCAGTTGTCAAGGTAATGTATTCATGCCGTAATCCTTTAAGCTCTCTCCCTGCCCTATTGCTGCACCTATAAATCCATATGAACGGCTGCCGCGTTTGAGAAGTGGTTCTCCCCGCCCTCATCAATTTATTACCAAGAAGGAGTGAAAATGAAAGCTGCCTGAGAAATTAGTCCAGCGAGGTACCATGGCAACAGGTTGTTCTCGTAGAAATTTTCATATCTCAAGGAGACGAACTACCTAGCTGTGTTCTTGAACTGCATGCCTCCCGCCCTGTTGCATTCGTGTAGTGGGAATCTTCACAACGCACATTGATAAATAGGACCACTGATAGAGCGATTGTAAGGTGATGAGCATGTAGCAAAAATGAATGCGCTCTAAACATGGGCATTGGGAACTGGCAAGGAAGGAAAGGTTGTAGGGAATGCTTAAACAGGTTGAGCATCACAGACATACTCACCCAAGCATGCGGCAAAGATGGAGGTACTGTTCACGTAAGCTTATCTTATTGAATATAATTATGGGTGAGCTGTCCTGGGATTCATGCGCCTTGGGGGTGAATTAGTAATCACACTGCTGGGACATTAAGCTGGAAAATGAGAGAGAGAGAGAGAGAGAGAGAGAGAGAGAGAGAGAGAGAGAGAAGTCATTCTATATCATGTTCTGTTCATTGGTTACTACTTTTTTCTACTGTTAGAATATATGTGAATCTCCATATTTATTATGTTATAACCATAGTGTCCTGAGAACTAAATTCAGAAATTGCATTATGTGAACTGGTTGGATGTCATAAGCATTGTTTTCTATTGTGGAATATAAAATAAAGGGTATAGAGAAGTTGAAGAAAGATCTAGATACAAGCGATTCCCCCCCCCAAAAAAACGTTTCTACTGTAGTATCCCATTGACAGGACTAATAAATAGTGTGATTATGGATGGATACAATTAGGTGTTTTATGTTACAAACATGATCTATGGTTTACATACCTTTTAAAATGGATCTGTGTTTATGCAGATGTATATAACAATATTGCAGGCTGGGGTGTTCATTTAAAGCTGATATACTAGTGCAGTGTATTATTTACTGCAGTGGCTGAGTTATTAATTCAAGTGTTTCATTTTTGCAAAAGACTTTCCCCACCGTAAGTAATCAGAGCTGAAAATCAGTAACGGCAGATAGAGATATTTTTATTTTTATTTGTTCTGAAGCTGAAGCAAAGCTTCCTTCTGTGCCAGGTACTTCAACAAATACCCTCACCCCTAACTAGATTACAGCTGGAATAAATCCTAGTATGTGATTACAACTGGCTGGTTGTGGAGAGCTGTTCATCTTTGGAAGTAGAACCCCTGTTCAAGTTGTTGGACAAGTGCCCTGATCACAAGAGTGCAGCCTGCTTGCATATTGATGGGAGGTGTTTTCTATTTTTAGGCTGATCAAGGAGATATCCCTTCAGAAGCTCACAATGAACCTAAGCCTGCACCAGCTGAAAATGGAGTCAACCACACCACTTCCCTCACCCCTAAACCATCCACTCAGGTTGTTCCCAGCCAACCAGCACCGGGTAAGAATCGGACTATATTGAATCGTTTCTACAATACCATTCTAATGGGGGGAAATGCAACTGAATAAACTTATTGATGCCCTGTTGTTAGAACACAAAAATTATTAGAACAATAATTTTTTATCCCCAAACTTATCCCCTATTTTTAACCCCTATCTTATCCCCTATGCTGTTTAACATATACATGAAGCCGCTGGGGGAGGTTATCCGGAGATGTGGACTGAGGTGTCATCAATATGCGGATGATACCCAGCTCTACCTTTCCTTTTCATCAAACCCAGGTGAGGCAGTGACTGTTCTGAACCAGTGCCTGGGCACGGTAATGGACTGGATGAGGGCTAACAAACTGAGACTCAATCCAGACAAGATGGAGGTACTGTTAGCGGGTGGTTCATTTGTCCGGCGAGGTGATGTTTGCCCTGTCCTGGACGGGGTTGCACTCTCCCTAAAGGATCGGGTCCGTAGTTTGGGGTGCTCTTCGATCCAGAACTGTCACTGGAGGCACAGGTGAACTCAGTGGCAAAGAGCACCTTTTATCAGCTTAGGCTGATATACCAACTGCGCCCTTATCTGGACAGAGATAGCCTAGCTACAGTTATCCATGCTTTGATAACCTCTCATTTGGATTACTGCAATGCGTTATACGTGGGGCTGCCTTTGAAAACGGTCCGGAAGCTTCAGCTGGTACAAAACAGGGCAGCCCATTTACTAACAGGGACTGGCTGGCGAGATCACATTACGCCAGTCCTTTTACAACTTCATTGGCTGCCAGTCCAGGTCCGGGCCCGATTCAAAGTGCTGGTATTGACATTTAAAGCCCTAAACGGTTTGGGGCCAGGTTATTTGAAGGAACGCCTCCTCCCATATGTACCTGCCCGGACCTTAAGATCATCTACAGGGGCTCTTCTCCGTGAGCCCCTGCCAAAGGAAGTAAGGCAGGTGGCTACTAGGAGGAGGGCTTTCTCCGCTGTGGCACCCCGGTTGTGGAATGAGCTCCCCAGAGAGGTCCGCCTGGCACCTACACTGTACTCCTTTCATCGCCAGCTGAAGACCTTTTTATTCACTCAGTATTTTAACACTTAATTTTAACTTAAATTTAAATTATACTGTTTTAACTCTGTATTTTAACCTTATATCAATTTTGCTGCGTGGTTTTATCCTGGTTGTGCTTTTTATATTGTATTTTGTATTTGTGTTTTAACCTGTTGGTTGTTTTATGATGGTTTTAATTTTTGTGAACCGCCCAGAGATCTTTGGCTATTGGGCGGTATAAAAATGTAATAAATAAATAAAATAAACAAACAGGAATTAAGACCAGCTATCTCTTGCTTTTTTGATATATGAAACACATGAATAGATCTGTGTTTGTGACCTCTCTCTTCTTTGCTACCTTCCCACATGCAAAAGAGCTGTTGCAAGTGGTGAATGGTCTGGTGGTTGCAGGCTATTTACATTTCAGGTTATTGCTCTCTATCAGCCATAAGAAGCTGGACTGCAACCCAACATGATATCTCTGCCAGACATGAAGCTCGTTGTGTGGCCTTAAGCAAGCCACCATCTCTCAGCCTAACCTTCTTCCCAGGGCTGTCATGAGAATAAAATGTGCCTGCCAGTCTAAGGGCCTTGGAGGAAGGCTAGAATGTGCACATGACAAGTGAATAAAACTTGTGGGTGGGTGAGGGTACCAGCTTTATTCAGTTTTTGCTCTGGTCCTATTCTGCTCTGGTACTCTTTCAGTAGATTTCGTTCTTGTAGGTTTGCAGCCAACCATTTGTGAACTGGAGTTCTGCCTACATTGGCTGATAAAGAAAGTCAGCTGGTAGAAGCTTGGTTCTTCGCTAGGTGGGGTTCATAAGTGCCTCAAGGAGGGCAAAGCACCTGAGGGCACTGATATGCGAAGCCTTTGAACTCCTGCTTGAGGTCCCAGCTCCTGTTGTTGGTTATCCAGCCAGCTGTTTGGACCTCCAACCTTTCATCTGGCAGCAAAGCCTAGCTAGGAATAAGGGTGGGTGGAACAGCCAGGTTTCACTCTTCTGAGTTTGGGCCAAGAGAAGAATGTGGAAGTCAGAGTGTTCTGCATAGCTCATTAAATCATATAGGGAAGGTAATAATAAAAACACACCCTGTGCAGGATCAAGACCTGTCACGCCCCCTCCTACAATTGCTGACCTAGACTTACTCTTAAACGTGAAGGTCTCTGATCCAATGAAAGGATTATTTTTATTACCTTCCCCTCATTTGATCTGTGCGAAAAGAAGGAAACCCCGTAGGGGAGTAAAAAATAAGCCAAAGGCAAGGGTGGAACCAAGGAATCTTCTGCAATAATATTATTAGTAAAATGTTTATTAAAGTGCAGGGGGCCTACACGTTTCGAACACGATTGACGGTCTCTTTTCCTTATATATCTCACTTCTTTCTGTATCATGCTAGCCTAGCAGCTTCTGCAGACAACTGCACTAACGTTATAAAGCCCTGAGGAAGAACTCAACCGCGTTCGAAACGCATAGGCACCTGGCACTTCAATAAACATTTTACTAATAATATCATTGCAGACGATTCCTTGGTTCCGCCCTTGCCTTTGGCTTCTTTTTTACTCCTCATTTGATCTGACCTTTCTGTTCTATGAGATTTGAGGAGGGCAAGGCTAGACCCCTTCCTCATATCTCCAGGGCCTCCAAGACAAAAAGAGGGGTACAAAAGCACGTCCTGTTTACTGTCTTGCAACCTCTCAGTTTATTTCGAGAGTGGGCCCAAGAAACCCATTAGAAAGCAGTGAGGGTTGAGCCTGTTCTGGAAATAATAATAATAATAATAACAACAATAATAATAATTCATTTCTTAACTGCCTCTCCATTTTGATTGAGGCAGGGAACAACAGTAAATATAAAATACATAAAGCTGAATTAAAACATAATATACATTGTTAAAACATCCTAAAACATTCTAAAAACATTCTACATGCTTCCAGCCCTGCTAATCATTGCAGTTGAAGTGTGAATTCCAGAGGGGATAGAAACTTTGCACCTTAGCTTTATACCTTACCTATGACTGCTTTACATATGGTGGCTGTCCATTTTCTAGACCTTTGCCCAGATCTGTTTTGAGCCAGTATTTTTTGGCCTTTGGTACAATGGCTCCTAAATGTTAGGCGACACAACTATAGAACATGGCAGAACGTTTAAGGGTGCAAATAGGTTTAAGCTGTACAAGGACACATATTTTTGTATTTATTTATAACATTCATATACTGCTCCAAATCTGGAACAGATTCCAGAGAGGTGAACATTAGAATTAAAACAGTAAAAGATAAAAGAATTAGAATACCATTATTATACTAAAAACCAAACCAAACCAAAATACCAATTAAAATCATGGCTGTAAGTCAAGGAATACTTCCTGGAATAAGACTGTTTTCAGGAGGTGCCAGAAACAGCACAGTGATGGCACCTGCCTCACCTCCAGGGGTAGGAAGTTCCACAGAAAGGGAGCCATCATGCTGAAGGCTCTTCTCCTTGGGCCATAGGTCCATGTGGAACCACCAGGAGCATGCCCTCTGATGACCTCAAGTGTCCGGGCAAGTTGGTAAGGGTCATAAAGATGGTGGGCAGGCCTTGTGCCTTCTGTGGGTAGTTGGGGAACATTTACTGGTGTTGAATGCTGCCTCTAATAGTCAGGGAGGCAGGTTTGGGCCCCTTTTGGAAACATTTCTTGCACCTGGAACACCTAGTTCTGGCATGGACCAGGAGCTCTTTCCTGCAACCCAGTCTTAGGACAATGGGAAGCAGGCAGCATCAGCATGAACTCACCTACAATGGCCAGCCTCTTCATCAGAATAAGCTCACAGTGGCCACTCTCTCTTCTTCAGTTAGCAGCATCAGCATGAGGTCACAATGGCCAGTCTCCTTTAAGCGAGCAGCATCAGCATGAGGTCACAATGGCCAATATCTCTTGTCTTTCATTGAAACAAGTAGCAGCAGGAGATGTGGGAAAAATCTTTCTCTCTTTCATTCATTCTCACTGGGGCAAAGAGAAGCAGGAGCATTCAGGTACAGACCCTTTCTTAGTGAGATGGGCAGCAGCAGCAGCAATTGGGCAAAGTGGCCACCAGGATTTCTTAAGCACCGTATAGGCAGAGAAGCAGCAAGCAAAGGAGAGGAGAGTTGACACGCAGGTAGCCCCAGATTTTATAGAACTTATGGTTACAGTGAGTTTCCTAAGGTGGCCAAAGAGGTGGAGATAATAGGGGCAAGCAGAGGTCTATAGATGCAACAGGGGTACAGTTTCTACAGTTTGCCAGACCTGGGCATGCTTTGAGAGACAGCCTGTCAGGCTGCAGGCAGGCAGACGGATGGCAGACTCTGACATGACACTGCAGATTTAGCATGGCTTCACTTTTAGATAAGGAGAGAGAGGGCATGTCTAGATGGGGCGATATCCCAGGGATCGTCCCTTTGCATCCACATGACGCACAGGGCAACCCAGGAGCAGGGAGGGACGATCCCTCCCATGGCCTGGGATATCGCCCTACCCTTTCATTCTGATTTTCCCCGTGGTCTCGGGATGATCCTGAGACCGCGGGATGTGTGGCCCACCGTTGCAGTTTTGTCCCGGCTCCTTGTGAGTAAACGTGAGGCGCAGGAACTGGGCACGGAGCTCCTCAGGAGCTCTGTGCCCATCAGGGGTGGGGTGGGAGGAACAGGAGGTTTTTAAAACCCTTACAATTTTGTTTGAGCGCTCGTGCACTCCTTTTCCTTTAAAAACAAAATAAAATGGTGGGCGCGATGTCCTCTTCCTCCTGGGACGACGCACGCCATGTGTAGACGAGGGGGACAATCTCATGATCATAAAATTACAAGATTGTCCTCCTCAAACCCCCCCTTCCCATCTAACCATGCCCAGAGAGAGAGAGAAAGAGAGAGAAAGAGAGGAGATGGCAGGAAGTGATGCTGGAACAGAGGAGTGCATGAACTGTCTGGCACCTCAGATACAGCAGGGATTAAACTGGCGAAATCTGCCCCACAGAGACCAGTTGGCAGTTGGGGAGCAAAAGTATAATAGAATCTGAGAAAGGAGAAGACTCGCAATGGGCAGAAAAGAGGGAGGGGAGCAGAGAGAGAAGAGGGTGTGTTTGCAGGAGCACAAATACTCAGCCCGGCCTTTGCAGTGCACCCCTCACCCCAGCTACACGGCTGCCCAGTAAACCCAAACAGCGGAAGGTTAACGTACAGCATCACCAGCTGCAAGGCAAGGGCAAGTATTAGGAAGAACAAGGGATAGGGTAAAGCCAAGCGTGGTAAACATGTGGCCCTCCAGATGTTTTTGGACTGCAACTCCCAGCAGCCAGTGGTGAGGGATGATGGGAGTTGCAGTCCAACAACATCTGGAGGGCCACATGTCCCCCATCTGGCATAAACAGGCAGAGAAAGGGGAGAAGATTAAATGAAAATTAAAAATTGCAATAAAAGCAGAACAACACCTAGGTAAAACTAAGGCGGAAAGAAGGAATCACACAATATAAAAATCAGTGGGTTTGGGATGAAGTTTCGACATGAGAAGCAAACATGGAGAGAGAGGGAATCTCCCAGGCATTCTGTGCACAGACTTTGCAGGAGACAGGCAGCTCAAGGAAAAAGTTCCCTGTCTTAACATCTTTCACAGTCTAGAGGGGGACCATATGGAACCGAGGACCCGGCTTCTGTATCTTTAACAGCTGCATAGAAAAGAGAATTTCAGGAAGTGTCATGTGTATGGCTGCAGCATCTGCTGAAATTCACTCTTCATCAAAGCAGTTGAAGCTGCAGGAGTCCTGCCTAGCGTGACTAGATACAAAAAAAGGCAGGGCTCCTGCAGCTTTAAATGTTTCAATGAAGAGGGAATTTCACCAGGTGCTGCATGCATACAAAGGACACCTGCTGAAATTCCCTGCCCTCCTTTTCATATAGTCATAGTGCCTTTATTGGATGTTGTCGAGTTTCTCATGATTGATAAGGATTGGCAGGGTTTTTCTCTGGTGTCACTCTACTGCTTAGTGGCCTTGCAATGCCAGTTGGCCAGCCAGGGTGCCCATCATCATCCCTTTATTATGTTCTTCATGGTTTTAATTTTTGTGAACCGTCCAGAGAGCTTCGGCTATTGGTCGGTACAAAAATGTAATAAATAAATAAATAAATAATAAATAAATAAATAAATCCTCTCCTTCCTCTCTGGCTTCAATTGCTCCATAGTTTTGCAGCCCAGCCTTGTAAGAAGCAGCTGTGAGGCAATGCTGAAATGAAAACTGAGTTTTGTTTGTGTTCTTTTTAATTTTAGCAATTGCATTGAATAAAACTTTGGGGCGGGGGCAAAAGAGGAGTGGGGAGCGATATGTGGAAGAAGCAGTGATACCAAAAAATAAAGAAGGGTAAGAAATAATGGTGGTCGGTAGAAACAGGGAAAACAACCATCACTGCTGCTATTGTTTCGACGGCCTTTGTCATTTCATCAATTGTATCATTTGGAACAAAAGTGGGTGCCCTGCTGTGGTATGCCCTAACCCATCAAACGTGTTGCCGTGCCTTTTTGTGTAAGAGCAGGATTGACAGCTTGCATTAATCAGGAGGATTTGCTGAGATAATCTAAGGGTTCTCTCTCACCTTAAAAAGACAACCAGCGTATTTACAGTTTGAGGCCATGCGCTTGTCCTTTCATCTCAAAGCATTGATGTTGTTTACATCTAGGTTCTGTGAAAGTGCCAGCAAAAACAGAAGATCTCATTCAGAGTGTCCTGACAGGTAAGAAACGCATAGATCTTAAACCGCTGCATCTCTACAATGATTCAGTGCTTTGGTGTGTCAAAAAGTGCAATCTTGATAAACAGCAAGATGGTTTTTCCTTTTTATCTAGTTCTTCTTGTTCAAAATATTAGTACAAACTATCACACATGTGTTAATTGCGAGCAGAATTAGCGGCCATACGATGGATATTTTAAGCATGAGTGAATAGTTACTGAACACATCCTATTACAGCGCTAATAATAATAATAATAAATTTTATTTCTTACCCATCTCTCCGTTTGGATCGAGGCGGGGACAACAATAAGTATAAAATACATAAATTAATTAAAAACATAGTATACATGATTAAAACATCCTAAAGACATCCTAAAATTACACTGGATAGGCCTGCCGGAATAGATCAGTCTTTATAGCTTTCTTAAATGCTAAAAGACTGCCAAGACTTCATTTTCAAAATTATGACTCATCAGAAGAAGAATGTACGGCCTTATCACCCTGGAATTGCCTGATACAGGCAGATCTTGAAAAAAGGAACTGCTTAGTCCAAAACGTTTTGTTATTTTTAAGGCTGAACTGAGGCACCCTATACAAATAGGAGCTTTTACATTTGCTTGAATTCAAAATAAGCCAACATGTAAGCAGCAGTTCAGACACTGTTAAGTAACAGTTTTATAAAGTTAAGAATTCCCAGCAAGTATCATAACTCTCTAGGCCAGCAGTGGAAGAATGTGTGACCCACAAGATGTTATTGGACTACAATTTCCATTATCCCTAACTGTTGGCTTTGTCGGCAGGGGCTGATAGGAGTTGCAGTCCAACACCATCTTGACGGCCTCCCATTTCCCACCCCTGTTTTACATTACGTGGTTAGAATTTGCTCACTGTATAAACAAGGGCATTCAGTTTCAGGCAAACACAACAACCTTGGGTACTCCTAGCTTAAAGAAACTCTTAGACCCTGTTCAGACATGCTAAGCCATGATTACTAAGGGTTTTGGCTTAGCGTGTCATGTGAACCATTCCTAACAATGGTTACCTAACCATGGCTACATAACCACAGTTTAAACATGCTCACTAACCATTTGCTGCAAAAGGGTTAGTGGCCTAACCATGGCTTAGTGTTTTGTCTGAACAGGCCCTTAGAGTGCTATATGAGCATACACAGGTTTGCCACTTTAGTTTGCAATCACACATTCTTCCTCAGATAAAAATCAGGAAAGACCAATATCACTTCACATTGCAAATCTGCCTTCACAAAAATAGGAACAAACGGCATTCATACTGGCTCAGTTCAAACAACACATTTCTCAACGGTGGTTTTAGAACTCCGCAGTGGAGTTTTTATAGCACCGTTGAGAAATGTGTTGTCTGGAGGGAAAACTCCACCCCACAGTGGAGGTGGGTTTTTTTTTTTTAGAAAACACTCCATACAGAGGAGAGTTCCTGCACAACTGTTGTGTTATGTGGAGGGATCCATGGAATTTCCTGCTGCGTTGTGTGGACTTTTCCCAATGGCTACAGAGTTCTCTGGTAAGAGCAGCGAAAGGAGCGAGGGCCAGGATTTGTATTTTTTGCAGCAACGGCTGATGGGATACCATCAGGAGGCCTGGGGTAGGAGAGAGGGCAGAGGAACTGTCAATCAGAAAGTTCCTGTTAGGCCCCTCAGCTCCCTACTCCAGCATGGCGTTTTAGGGCCCATCAAAGCTTGGTATTCCCAATGAATATATACTGTCATATACCAACGACAATGAAGCGTTTCGTCTCATTATTGCAGAAGTTGAAGCACAAACGATTGAGGAGCTGAAGCAACAAAAAGCATTTGTCAAACTTCAGAAGAAACACTACAAAGAAATGAAGGATCTTGTGAAGCGACACCACAAGAAAACCACGGATCTTATAAAAGAGCATACTGCAAAGTATAACGAAATCCAAAACGACTACCTGCGGCGGAGGGCAGTCTTGGAGAAAACAGCTAAGAGAGACAGTAAGAAAAAGTAGGTTGTGCTGGGTTTGCTCCTCTCCTTATCAACAAACTTTACCCTCCGCTTTTATTGGAATAGCACGGTCATTTTAGTGAGCAGAACTGAAGGCCGATGTCACTCCTGCTCTCTGGAAGTATCCTTCCAGATCCCTGCCATGGCGAAATAGTTGATATTGTGGGGCAGTGACTCACGCACAGCCGTTCATAGTAGGGGTGAAATCATTTTTGGTTCTGAGGGCCGCATGTGATGCAGGGTTGGGGGCTGTGTGCATGCTTGCAGGCACAGGCACACACATGCACACACACATATACATGTGTGGGAAAAGGATGATCTGTATAAGGATCTCTGGAGGAGAGAGAGGAGAGCAGTATGGTCAGCAGGGCTGGGAATTTAGTGGTGGCAGGGGGCCAGGACACCTATTGGGCACTGCAGATGAAGCCGGGAGGGGGGCAGTTTTTCTTTCAATCAGTTTTTTATTAATTTTCAATAAAGCAAAACAAAGAAAAAATTCAAGAGTAACTACAACATTCTTAAAAAGAAAGAAAAAGGTATAAATTACACATAAACTTCAGAAACGATAGACCAGATATCCAAATACATCCATTCATAAATGGCGCCTATATACCAGTCTTTCAAATGTTGCTAGTGTTTTAGGTCTTCAACCCATTGCATTATAGGTGGTGAGCTTTTATGTTTCCAATATTGTAGTACCTAATTTAAGAGAATGCTTACATCAGAAAATATTGAAGAGCTTTCCAGTACAACATTTATCCATCTGATGACTTCTTCCCAAAAGGAAGTAACTATTGGGCATTTTGAAAACATATGAATAAAAGAAGCATTACCGTACGACACTTCCAACAATTAGCCGAGTTAGACAAACCTTTGTTAAAAAGTTGTTGTGGTGTCCTATAGGCCCAAAACAAAAGTTTTTGCTGAATAAGACGTAACCAGAAATCCGTAGATATATCAGATAATGCCAAAAATGACAATCCATTGAGTAAACAAAATAGGACATTCCAATTCCCTGTTCCATTCCTGCTGAAGACCCCGTGTATCATATTTATTCACTGATCATGGGTCGATATACCTGGTAAGCTTCAATATGTGTTTCCAATAGGAAAGGAGATCCAAGGCAGTAAAAGCCATGGTTCCGAATCTAGATTTTAACAAATGTTGCAATGGCGGGTACTGCCATTCTGCTGTAGTAAGCAATTCAAATTCGTCTTGCAAAGCTGATTGTAAGAGAGGTGTTTAATCATCCTGTAATGGCAGCAATTTTGAATTTGAGTGATTGTGCCCATAAAGTATAAAATGCAGCAGAAGCATCATTCTTAAACTGAGTGCCTGGAATAACATTACACTGGTGTTTGTGAACCGCCCAGAGAGCTTCAGCTATTGGGCGGTATAGAAATGTAATAAATAAATAAATAAATATATAAATTTTAAGCTTCAGTTCTAAAAACTGTTACCTGTGAGTTGATTGTAATTGACGTCATAATGCTGAATAGCTGGATTTGCTGTTACTGATTTGCAATGATAGATTACCTCCCATCATATACTGTTGAGTCACACAGTATGCACTGTTTCATCTTGCTCTTGGTTTTGCTTCTGCGAATCATTCGGTTTGAAATCCATGGCAGTGCCAAAAGTGCAAAATGCTTGGCTGGTGATATGAACATGGCAGATTTCTCAGAACAATCGTCTTCAATATTTTCAGACTTGAAAACTGCCTTCAATCCTAACCTGCAATACAGAATCCTTTCATTTCCTCCTTTAGCTACATAGCAAATTAGTTAAAGCATTTTATGTACTGCTTTTGGAGTAATACAACCTCCCAAAGTGCTTTACAAAATATTGAAATAATATATTAACAATACAGATTTATATAATAGATTGCAAGATTACAACAGAAGAGCATTTCAAAATCAGATAAGCCCGTCAGTCAAATGAAACTTTCTAAGAAGACTATTGAACAGGAAGGCTGTTGAATTATTTAAAAGTTCTTTTATACCTTCTTGCATTTTTCTTAATAGTGCAGACTTCACTACGTTTTCCATGCCTCAATTTCCTTATAATGCAACCATTGAACACTCTCTTATGTTAAATCATCTCTTTTGACTTAGTTTAATCTTGTACTAGTGAAATACTAGTACAATGGAGTATGGATGAATACAATATAAGGTATGAATGGATACAGGGCGTCTGTATTGCAAGGACTCCTGTCAATTCATAGCAATGGCAAAATCAGGACAGGTGTGTGTGTGTGTGTGTGTGTGCTAGATTAAGTGATGGGAAGCAAGGGGGTGTTTTGCCTGTGCTGTGTGTGTGTTCTCTCTCTCTCTCTCTCTCTCTCTCTCTGTGCGTGTATGTGTGTGTGTGTGTGTGTGTGAGAGAGAGAGAGAGAGAGAGAGAGAGAGAGAGAGAGATTGTTAGTTTGTTTTTGCCATACTGTGTGTTTTGCCTTGCTTTTGCGTCCTTGGTGTGTGCTTTGCCAGGCTTCTGTGAGCTTGTTTGTGTGTTGTGTTATTTCTGAGCATCACCAGATTGCCTTCTGTGAAATGTGTTCTTTGTTGAACTTTGTGGAGGCGCACTTCTCTATTCCCTTCTGAACTACTAGAGCGAATATCGTAAACCTCTCATTGTGGAAAATGGCTGGTCACCATAGCTGTCCATCTAAGAATGTTGACCTGCCACTGGCTCCTTGTGACTGGAATGAAACTTAAAGTGGTCCATTCCTCACCCCCTACCACCCCACCCAGACTTGTCTGTGAAGTTGCCTCCCTGCCACAATCCTCAAGCACCAAGCTGGATTCGGCTTCCAGTTCCCTCTGTGAGGTTTGAATCCCAATTCCAGCATTGCAGTGTGTGTGGGTACTCTTTCAACCTTAAGGGTTCATAGGATTGTGTCCTTCTGGAGCACCTTTTTTCTCATGAACCTTACGACACCTGAGTTTTTGGAGTAGATTTCTCTCTTCGCCCCCTCCTAATGCTATATCTTTGAAGATTCTCATTTGCTCTCTTCTCTACTGGTATTCCCTCCTTTCAAAACTGGGGAGGGTGAGACACACACCCCTCCATCAGACAGGAGAAGGGTATAACAAGTGGGAGAAAACAGGATAACTTTTCATCCTTGCAAAGTTGGGGAGTAGGGAACAGTTTTCTCTGTGTTTCAGATTTGTTTTTTGTTTTGATTTCTTTGTAGCTCAAGTGATAACTTGATTTAAAGAAGGACTTGTTTCCCCCACAGTGCTCCCCAAGTTGTCAGTCCAGGCATCCTCCAAGGAAGATTGGTCACCAGCATTGGTTTGTCCCTTGAAATGGCAGGCTAGGGTGCTTGCTTGGAAGTAGATCCAATTCCAGGCAAGTGTCCCAACCTGCCAATACATTACCAGATCTGCTCAACAAGGAGTTGTCCACTTGCCATTGCAAAGCTCCAACCATTCTTCCAAGAAGCTTCTCGTCTAGTTACTTTCACTCCTGAAGGGGAAACAGCTCCTCCTTCTTAACATCCATACTTAATACTGAAATTGACTACTCCAGAATATTGTTGTTTGAGTGATGATTTCAGACTGCGCTTTCAAGTAACACCTTGGACCCTGCCCCCTCCAGTTAACAAACGTACTTAGGATAAGCACCACAGCCAATCCTTTGAGATACCAGGCTGGGGCGCTTGCAAGTAACTTTCAGGTTCCGCTTCACAATCATGTTCTGCAAAGGCACTATGTGCAATGCAGACATCTACCAAGACAAAGAGAGGGAAGTCTGCCCTGCCTTGTCCCATACACAGCTTACTAAAGGAGATATGATTTGGACTTCATCTAGAAGACGATCCCAATGGACAAGGTCAAGAGCTGATTCACAAAATATGACAAGCCAGAGTATGGATTGAGTATGGCTTGCATGTGGATTGCCATTGAATCATTATTTGTTGTTGAGTTCTTGGTTGTTGTCCTGTGTGAATCCAGCCTCAATAAAAAAAAACACCATGGTTCGCAACCCAACAACAAACCGTGGATTCTCTTCATGGGTTGTTTGTGGTTTATTAACGTGGCTGGGTTCACGCAGCACAACAACCCACAATTCAGCAACAACTCATGATTCAATGACAACCAGCACAGGATATCGTAAGCACCTGACTGATTCCAGGACTCCAATGGACTCCCCAGTGTTGGCCCCCTCGGATCCAGTCAGGCGCATGCAGCTTGAGCGCAGGCCCCTGCTCGAGGACTTGCAAGGCTCCTACAAGTGCTCAGCAGCCATCTGCCCTCTCTGCCAAAATTGTGCACTTCTCTCTGCTGCATAAACAGGGCCTTTATGGCCAACATTGATGCAATGGGCAATAGCGCCATTTCTGGTGCTTCCATTGTATGCACGGAACATTTGCACCTTTACCCTTGGGTGAATGGGGCCTTTACAGCCGCGATTGATGCAGCGGGGGAAGTGTGCAATTTTGGGAGCAAGGCAGACAGCTGCTGAATGCTCGTCGGGCTGAGCCGAGTGTCAAAAGACAGCCCGACACGTGGGGACAGTTGCCACGGGATGAACATCTAATGAGTCGGACGTGGGTAAGTTCGCACAACCCTATAAACTCTGGATTCTTGGGTTGTGTGAATCCAGCCCATACGACAGCATACATCTCTATGGTGTCATCGGCTGTAATGAACCGAAGCCATTCCCTCACCTGTGTAGGAGTCTATCCCCATTTCCACACTGTCCATCTCAAGACAGCACAACTGTATACAGGTGGCAATTGGGCTTCTAGGTTTGAATTTCTGCCTGACATTCTCATGTTTGCTCAAGTGTCACTCGGTCTTCCATGCTTGGTGATGATCTTTCTCAAGCGATAGCTCTGGCCTTAAGTAAACTCTCCTTTTTAGCCTCTCTTTCTATGGTTTCCTAGGCAACTAGCTTAACACCTGGGTAGAGCTGTAAACACCTCTGAATATCTGTCAGGGCGCCTACTGATGCTTTTTTCATTTGTGTTGGCCTGGTTTTAAATTTTTTGAAATACTGTTACTGTTTAGCTTGCTGTTGCTCTGTTTATTTCACATGCCCCCATTCATTGCCCCCCCTTCTCACCTCACCCTTTATAGTTGCAGTTCTTTCCCAAGGCCAAAAATATCATGCCGTTCCCTGGGGAGTTTGTTGTTCGGATTCCATTTTGTGAAAATTATTTTTTCCCCTTTGCTTTTGTATGTTGTTCTGCTTGGCTTGGTTTCCTTTGACGGACCTTTGAGTTTTGTGAACTTTGGAGGCCACTAAATAGTTTCACATCAGGATGCAAGCAACTGGGGTGTGCAAGCTCTAAAGGGGATAAAGCTGAGCTGGTTGATATAGAGGCTTTTATGGACTTTGAAATAATAGCCACGATTTCCAAAACATGAGTGTACAAAAGTGTCATTGGGGAGAGGCAAGACTCCTTCCACATTTGCCTTATTTCCTCCCATTTCCATTAAGGTGTCCGCCCACCCCCCACGCCACCCCCCACATTTGATGATGATGATGATGATGATGATGATGATGATAATAATAATAATTCTTAGCCGGATCTCTGTTTGGATCAAGGCAGGGAACAACAATAAGTATAAATACATAAAATTGATTAAAAACATAGTACACATTATTAAAACATCCTAAAACTCCACTGGGTAGGCTTGTCGGAAGAGATCAATCTTAATTTATATATTTATTGCATTTTTATACCACCCAATAGCCAAAGCTCCCTGGGCGGTTCACAAAAATTAAAACCATTCAAAGTATAAATCCAACAGTATAAAAACATGATATAAAATACAATATATAAAAGCACAACCAGGATAAAATCAGCAGCAGTGCAGAAATATAATTTAAAATACAAATTTAAAACAGCAAAGTTAAAATTAAGTTTATAGACTGTTAAAATGCCGAGAGAATAAAAAGGTCTTCACCTGGCGTCTAAAAAAGTATAGTTTAGGTGCTAGGCGAACCTCCTTAGGGAGCTCATTCCACAGCCGGGGTGCCACAGCAGAGAAGGCCCTGCTCCTCCTGGTAGCCACCTGCCTCAATTCCTTTGGCAGGAGCTCACAGAGAAGAACCTCTGAGGATGACCTTAGGGTCCAGGCAGGTACATATGGGAGGATGAATAACCATTCCTTCATGAATAACCATTCATGCCAGTCTTTATTCAAGTTTGTCTTCTCATTTTTTGTGTGTGCTTATCACTGATTCCACAATATGAAAACAATACTACACAGGTATGTTTGTGCCTACTTCAAAGTGTGATTTCCATTTGGATCATTTTACATTCTTGCCTCTTCAAAACAATAATACTTGATATTTTCACAAAGAACCCTTTTTGGACAAAGTATCCAGGTGAACATATGTGAATACTACTCGCGAGCGCTGCAATGCCAGAAAATTAAGGAGTTGAGGGGGGTGGGTGCATGCACATTCACTTGGGTCTTGTGACCCAAGTGAATGTTTCATGTAGGACTAGGTTAGATAGATGGTAACTGATAAATGTGAAAGGTTCAACTCATGTCTAGATGGTGAGCTAACTTGAATTTGGAAGTCTGCAGGTAGGACTTCACATGTGCATGGTATGGTGATGGAGATAATTTAGTATGAGTCAATGTGAATGGAGGGGCTGACATCCAAACATGGGGCAGTATCAAGAGTGCAGCTGCACCTCTGTTAGTTCTGTTGCACCAGCAGAAACCGCCACTAGTGCAAGTTAACAGGAACTAGCGGTTCCTAAAGCAACCCCAGAAATGAGTGGAAAGTCTCATTTCCCTTCTATGAGCTCTGCTGACCTAGTTCTTCAGGAACTAGCTACTTGTGGCACAGCCTACAAGTAGGTCCAGCTAGCTCGTGAGCACCTTAAGGATAGTGCCCAAGGTCTTGTGTCCTGTTTCATTACAACTTGCATGACTTATGTTTGTTACTCCATATTGTTCTGCAGAAGTGAAACTGGCAGTCCAGATCACAGCTCTTCAACAATTGAACAAGAGTTGGCCTCCCTTGATTCAGAAATGACCCAAAAGTTAATAGAACTTAAGGAAAAGCAACAGCAACAGCTGCTTAATCTTCGACAGGAGCAATATTACAGTGAAAAGTACCAGAAGCAAGCACATATTAAATTGGTATGTATCAGAATTCTCGCTTCTCTGCTTTCTGTGTGGGTGTCTGATGCCAACATTGCATGGAGACCTACCTTGAGTCATATCTGGGCGGAGGCTTCTCTATGTTTAAAGCGCCATGTGGACCTGGCTATCACTATTACAAACTGCAAATAACGGAATGTTTGCAATAGTATGGGGGAAAGTCGTATGAAAAGTGCATGGAACTGCTTTTTGAGATGGGGTGACCAGACGTGTAAATACTATTCCAAATGCCGCTGCATTGCAGGCATTATTAGGATATTGACCATTTTAGTTTCCATCCATGTCCTAATTTTCATGATAGTACAGTGAGTATTGAGGAGACAATCTTGCAAAGCTTTCACATTTGCTCCAACTAACTACAAACGTTGGGCCATAATTTGTTGTTTTGACATTAGTGCTGCTCTTTGGGGATCTTGCGCTCCCCCGGATTTGAAGCTGAAACCAACATACTTTGCCTAATATAATAATGTCCTTTAAATGGTCAGCGCCCATTCCAGAACAAGCGGCTAGATTAGCGTAGCCTGCAAAGTTTGAAACAAGGGCCCTGAGATCACTGAAAACGGCTTCGAACTACTTCTTGTTTGTGCCAGACAACCTCCTGTGAAACTATGCGGGCTCTAAATGGATACCAGAGCACGAGCTATAAACAGCAAAGGGATATTATACATATCTTGTCCCAAAGCAGCTTTTATTATTACAGCTGCAACTCCTACTGTTGGCTGCGTCAGGCATGCTGTGTGGGGCAGCCCTCTGGGCTGAAACAGGAATCCAGTCAGGTGGTTAATAGATGCTTTGGAATGCTAAGAGGAAAGAGAAGAAGGCGGCAGTTGAATGGTACTTATATCATTCCAATCTGCCCCCAGTATGTGGATGCTGTCAGAGGTACTTATCACGCTCTAACACACTTGGTTACTTCGTTGTACAAAAGATCAAAGTCACCAAAGTATTCCATCTGTGTACTACAGTAGAACAGCTTGGTCTCTTCTTTGCTACTGCATGGGTCTTTACGAGCTCGTACCGGGAGCTCCAGTTCATAAGATTAAGCTCAAGCATGTTGAAACAACTGGTTGCTTCCTCAGGGGCAACGGATCTCAATCATAACATTGGCCAGGCGGTGCTGGTGCTTCCCCGTCCCCCGAGGTTGTGCTGCCGCCACATGCAAGGCATTTGTCGGGTGCTGGTCAGAAGAGAACTCTCAGCGCCTTCTTGGAGTCAACGGGAAGGCGTTTACTGGACCCCCAAGTTTCTCTGGGAGGCGGCAGAGCTGATTGCTGCTATCTAGTTTTCCAGGAAATACATTCCATTAAGCGATGGGGTTAATCTAGACAGGGTTGGGGTCTGGCCACCAGATTTGGGAGCATCATTTCGGCAAGTCCCTTTTTGCAGCACCAAAATATGGTTCCTGGGATGGGCAACTGCCTTTGATGCGCCAGGCATGTTTGGCAGGCTCCTGGGCCTGATTTGGTTCACCACCCTTCCTGACATGGATTTTGGGGTCCCAATTGGGGTTGCAGAAGGGGGCAAGTGTCTTACTTTACAGAAGACACTCCACTATTTGGAAGTGGCCTCTCTTTGAAGGACTGTTCAATCCAAGTCAGGTTTATAGGTAAGTGGACCCACCCCACCCGACCCCCAGCAGTAAGACAGGCTCGTACCTGACTGCTCTCAAGCCTTTGAGAGGTCAGACATGTGTCTGCCCCTGACCCATGCCCTTTGTCCCTTTCCCCCCACTGCATTAATGGCAGCCACCATTAATGGCTGGGGAAATTGCACATTTTCTTCCTCTACTCTAATGCCATTAAAGTGGAAGGAAAAAATGAGCAACCTTGGGGAAATTGTGTGTTTCTCTCATCCACCCCCCCCAACCCCAATGGGGGGCTTAAAGGCCCTATTAATAGGACATTTAAGGTCCCCATCAAGTGGGAGGGGGGAGAGAGAAATAGGCAATTTCCCCATTCTTGGAGAAATTGTGTGTTTTTCCCTACACACACACACCCATCCAATCAGGGCATTAAAGATTAAGAGGGCCTTTAAGGCCCCGATCAGCACAGGGGTTGGGGAAGGCAAAATGCACTTTCTGGAGCCTCCAGAAAGTGTGCAATTCCCTTGGCCCCACGAATGGTCCCGGAAAGTAGATGCATGCAGGTTTCGCAGGTGGTATCCTACCCAGGTATTGACCAGACCTAGGTGTACTAAGCCTCAGTAAGGTTACTGCATCATCTGCCTTCACATCGTGCCCTGGGAGGCTGGTAGTACTGTTGTAGATTATTTCAGTCCTAGCTGAGGACAATGTGTTTCTGCCTGCTCCCTTAGCGTAGCAATTTCTCTATCACTATTGATGAGACTTCATGGGTGAAAGCCGAACTGCAATCTGGAAATGTGATCTCTCTTTTCCCCTTAAGCAAACAGATGCCTTTTGCTTGGAATTGGCAGAATGGAAGAATAGCCTGTTAACTAGACACCTCGGTGTTCATTTTGCATGGGAATTAAAAACAAACCCAACCAGATTTGTGCAACTACAGATTTCCCATTTCTTTAGAACTTACTGCTGACTCGTTTGTTTACAGCTTGTGCACTGTTGCACACTTACATATCCATCAGGAACACCTTTATTCTGTACAAGTTTGGCAATGAGTATATTTTCCGGGCAATATGTTGGCCATGTCTGTTTCCAGGACTTACGTTCTGTAGACAGTGATTTGATTTGCTGTGCATCTCATCGGCAGATGGCCGATTATAGAGAACATATGGGTGTTTGTTGCTCTTTCGCTGTGATTTGCTGGATCATCTTGAAAAAAGTTGTTTTAACTTCTGTGAGAATTAATCATGATACTATATTTGTAATGTATGGAAATGTGTTCAGCAAAACGAAACAAAAATCCAGTTCAGTGTCCAGGCTTTTTAATAGTATACATTCTGTTGGAACTTCTCTTGTGGGGCCTTTGGAGGGATTTGTAGCTCAGTGGGAGTGCTCATGCATTACATCTAGAAGATCCCAGGGCCGAGACCCAGTATCTCCAGTTAAAAGGATCCCTGGTAGCAAGGCAACAAAGTTATCTGCCTAAGACCCCAGGGAATCATAGGCAGTCAAAGGGAGCTTCCAGACAGAGGGCTCCCAGCAATACTAATCGGAAGACACTGTGCAGATGTTCTGTCTTTTCCTCCTTAATGGAAAAGCAAAAAGATGAACAAAGTGGTGGGGAAAAGCAGGAGGGTTCCAAAACCTCATTTGGGAGCATCCAGAGACAATGGTACTAGGCTAGAGAGACCAATGGCCTTTCCCAATATAAGGCAGCTTCATCCGTTCACATGGAAACTCTGCTTCTTTTGGTGCAAGTTCTTTCTGCCTCATATACGTGCAGGGCTGGCTCTATTATGAGGTAGAGTGAGGCGGCCGTTTCGGGCAGCAGGTATGGAGGGGGGGGCAGCCATTCTTCCTGAGCCTTCCAACCATTCAAGTGCTCCTGAGTTGATGCCGCACCAGCAGTGACACTTGGCTGGATGCCTTGCTAGTCACCAGAGTGCCATTGACTGCACCATTGAGAACAGCCCCTGACTGAACGAACTGGCTGCGAAGCAGGCAGCATAGGCCCTGTCCTCCAGCAGGCGTCCTGCTTTACCCTGCTCATGTGATGGACACTGGCACTGCTGCACTACATCATTTGTTTGAGGAGGCCACAAGCAGGGCACCAGGAACAGCAGTGTGTGAGCCACAGCCCAGGTGTTGCAGGACAGACCTCTGTGTGCCACACAACCTGCCTTGCCTGCCCTAAGGATGTAGCAGAGAGTGCTGTCCCATTGGCTGTGTTGAAGTGAGATTACACTGACCGTCTAGACTGCTTCAGTATGTGGAACTGAGCAGGGAGGGAGATTTTGTCTTTTGTCTCAGGTAATAAAATGTCTTAGACCAACGCTGGGCCCATGCCAAGGCTGAGACAGAGAATATGGCTCTTGTTGCCAACCAGCCCCACTTCGTGTTGTGTAACTTGCTTGAGAGCCACTGTGGTGTAGTGGTTAGAGTGCTGGACTGGGACTCTAGAGAGTCAGGTTCAAGTCCCCAGTCGGCCATGAAACTCACTAGGTGACCTTGGGCCTGTCCATAACTCTCAGCCCAACCTACCTCACAGGGTTGTTGTGAGGATAAAATGGAGAGGAGAAGGATTATGTAAGCCGCCTTGGGTTCCTTGCAAGAGTGGGGGGAAGGTGGGATAGAAATGTAATAATAATAATAAAAATTGCCCACAGAGAGAGGGCCGAATGGCAATATAGGAAACATACCAAGATCTCCATTCCCTGTAATGTTGTAGTGTGCTTCTTAGCCATGCAAAAGGTCTGAGGGGAGAAACAGGTTCATTTGGATGCTGTGGGGGGATGACTCCATGACATTATACCCACGCTAGGAAGAATTGCCCTCAGAGTGTTTTATTTTAAAATCGAGTCTTACAGAGCTGACTTATGCCAAGTCAGACCACTGGCTCATCTAACTCAGTACTGTCCGCACAGATCAGCAGTGGCTGATAGGTTTCCAGGCAGGCGTTTCCTCCAGCGCTAACTGGGGATGCTGGGGATCAAGCCTCAGACCTTTTGAATGGAAAGCAGGTGCTCTGTTGCAGAGAAATGGCCCTTCCCATCCTGAAGCCTCGGGTGTAGAGCCAGTGAACGTCTTAAGCTCTGTCCAAAAATTCAGACAAGAAATGTGGCTCATACAGTTTGTATCATGCCTGTTTTTCTCCCTTTAGCTTATTCAAAAGCTGACAGATGTAGCAGAGGAATGCCAGAGCAATCAGTTAAAGAAACTGAAAGAAATTTGTGAAAGGTAAGTGTTATGGGACTGGGAGTGGGATGGCTTTTCCTCCTGGTGGACCTCTTCTTTACAAGGATTCCCCAGGAAAAAGAATTCCTTAGAGGCTGCCTCCAGTCAAGATGAACCTCCAGAGACACCCTAGTCTTCCAGCTATTGACAAGGTCACTCCCTTCAGCCCAGCTCTAGTGAAAAGTAACAAGAAAGGCACTTCAGATTTTCCGACCCAAAGCCTAGAATGCAATAACCTTAACCTACAACTGAACAAACTCTGAGAACGCCAAGCAGTAGTATTGTAACCATTTGATTCAAGAGGCAGCTGGACAACCATCTGTCAGGGATGCTTGAGGGTGGATTCCTGCATTGAGCAGGGGCTTGGAATCGATGGCCTTACAGTATAGGCCCCTTCCAACTCTGCTATTCTATGTTTCTATGATTCTATGATCCTTCACATAAGGAGGAGTTTTTAATGAGAATTCGCTTTAAAAATGCAGCCAAGTCCAGCATGGCACTTCTTATGTTCATATTATTTAGAAAGGAAAAAGGGAGGGAACTAAAGGAAGGCAACAATCACACTCACACAAAGACACACAGAGACATAGAATTTCAAATAAAATAAATAAACGCAGTCTAACTGATCTTATTACATGTTATTAACTTGAGTCAAGTCTTGGGTTCCAGAACATATGCAGAGAGGATGGACTGAGAGAGAGCATCTTGGCCTGTGATTATATGGTATATGGACAATTCCAAAAGGAATAAGCTCACACTTACTTTTTATGGGAATCTGAGTTCAGTAGAAGCCGGCCCCCTAGAGACTGATTGTTGTTTTGTTCAGTAATGTGATAGCCTCCATTTCTGATGTCAGTGGTCCAACAAGAAAAACAAAATTACTTAATGGCTGGACTCACCTTCATAATGACCCTTCTTAATACAACTCAAAAGGCTCAGCTAGTTTGAACCAGTTAACCTAGTCAAAAATGGTTTCATTTATGAGGACAAAAAGATAAGATATGTTTATTCAGGATGCCTGACAGGGTGCTAACTTACCAGATGCTCTAGGAGGCATTGTTGAACTATGTCAGTAGTAGGGGTTTGTCACAGTAAGGCGCATTGTAAATAACCAAACTAGCGTTGGAGCAAAAATCTGCCTGGGCCCACGAGGGTAGCGGAATCCCCTGCGTCCAGCTCTCATGGGCCCAGGCAAACCCGCCCAGCACTAGGATAGGCCTGCACCCAACTGCTATTGAACCTTCAAGAGTAGTTGGGCATGGGTCTGTCCTGACACATGCTCTTTGTCCTTTCATCCCACTGTGTGACTGGCGGCCACTCTGATGCCAGAGCAGAGGGATAAAATATGCAATTTCTTCAGCCTTGGTGAAATTTCGTTTCTTTCCCCCCACCCCGCTAATCAGGGCCTTAAAGGTCCTCTTAACCTTGCATTAAGAGGGACTTTCATGCCCCAATTGGTGCATGGGGTGGGAGGCAAAGTGCATGTGGCATCACCAGCCTCTGTGACGTTTTATCAAACCTCGCCTTCGCTGCCACCACCCTATTCTTTATCTTTTAAAAGAATGAGGGAATAATACATCTTTATGTGTGAGTGTGCGTGTGTATTGTTTGCCTGAAGTAATGCATATGACTGAGCAGACAGGGTTGTTAAATAAAATAAGAATAAAGTTTATTCATATAGAAAAAAAGATTTTAAAAGACACTTTAAGATTATTCTACTTTATCCACATACATCTATCTCCTTCAACCTCCCAGGGAATACTAACCACCTCCAAATCCCATAACCTCGCTTTCTTAATACTATCCTGAAACAAGCTTCTTCTAAACCCCACTCACTCCTACCCTCATTAACTCCTTAACCCTGAAACTTCTAACTCTGACTTTTCTAACTTCCCGAAAACTCCTTAACTGTCTCTCACTTCCCCTCCTCTCTCTCCATTCAAATCCACCAACCAATCAGACGACACCATTCACGCTGCTCAGCATTCTAACCCCTCCCTCCCACTTACTTACCATTTCCTGAAAAGAAAAGAATTGGCCACAGCAAATCCAAACCTGAACCAAACACTTAAACATACATATATAAACAATATCATAAGTTATCATTTTTGTCACAGTGCGCTTTCTAGGGCCTTCTGGAATTGCACACTTTTCGGAAGCCCCAGAAAGTGTGCTTTGCTGAGAGAACAGCAAAGACTCATGCAGGCTAGCGCCTCTAACTCACGGGGTGGGTTCCTGCAGGTTCTCTGAAACCTAAACCAAACTGTTGTCTTTAAGACTACAATCCTAAACAAGCTTACTGGGAGGAAGCCCCACAGAAAATGGTGAGATGTACTTCCAAATAAATATGCATAGGTAGGGTGACCATATGAAAAGGAGGACAGGGTTCCTGTATCTTTAACTATTGTATTGAAAATGGAATTTCAGCAGGTGTCATTTGTATATATTTGTTCCCACAAATGACACCTGCTGAAATTCCCTTTTCAATACAACTGTTAAAGATACAGGAGCCCTGTCCTCCTTTTCACATGGTCACCTTATGCATAGGCACACACTGTCAGTTTTAGTGTTGTTCTGTTTTCTGTTCTTTTTACTTAAAAAGTTTTCTATTTGCAGAGAAAAGAAAGAGCTGAAGAAAAAGATGGACAAAAAGAGGCAGGAGAAAACCACAGAAACGAAATCAAAGGATCGAAGCCAAGTGGATGAGTATGTACTGTCTTTAACTCTTACTTTGAATTTTTGCCCAGAACGTACTGAATAACCAATAAAAACAGTGAAGTCCTGTTTATACTTGCTTTCGGTTGCTCCTCTTCCCACATCACATCACGAGGTAGGCAGTAGTATGCGGCCCACTATGATTATGCATCACAACACGTATTTGTTTCGAAGATTTATATCGCACCTTTTAGTTAAGCGATCTTCAAGGTGGGTTACAATAGGTTATAATCTCTCTCACACAGACATATACAGTGGTGACCAAAATTGTGGAGACTTTTTGAATTTTTCATGTTTTGCAACTTTGCATGCTTATAAAAAATGTTCTGTTTCACGAAATTCAAATGTTTATATATCAATTGAAAGAGAATTGAATGCTGAATTCAATACAAGAAGCAGAATGCAACTATCTGCAGTACAAAAAAAGTTATGCTTACTTTAGTTTAAAAACAAACACAGGTGTGATTGAGTGAAGAAGCGGATTGGAATTGCAAACCCTACTGGCCAATCACAGTCCTTGTTCTGGGGACCAATCACATGGCAGTAGCCGCGATACATCATGTTTCAAGTTGGGGAAAGTTAGTTTTGCTGTTTGTTCCATAACTGAAGCACAACTGGAGATTGTGTGAATATTTGAAGTATTTCTCAAATTAAAACTGTACGTATGTGCATCATAAATAGAGCAATGGCACCAAAGAAAAGAGTTGATTGGACACCCAGGAAAAGAAGCAGGATTGTTGTATTACGTGAATCAGGTCTTTCAACTGATATATAAACATTTGAATTTCGTTAAACAGAACATTTTCTATAAGCATGCAAAGTTGCAAAACATGAAAATTTCAAAAAGTGTCCACAATTTTGGCCACCACTGTACACCCCACAGCAGTCCTTAGTTTGTGTGGTCCACCAGTGGTTTTTGGTTAAACTATTTGAAAAGCTCTAATGGAGAATACACATTTCATTACCTACCCGTCCCCTTACTAAACTAGACTAATGTACAAATAGTGTGTAAGCAGCATCTTTGTGTCAGAATCAGCATTATTATTCACTGATAACCTGAGGTAAAAATTAATTGAATAGAATCAGTCGTTTTTAATCTTGCTCCCAGGGAGAAGACAGAAATGATTCGGTCATATATTCAGGAGGTGGTGCAATACATTAAAAGGGTGAGTCCACTGCATGCAAGTTCAGTAAAACTTTCTGTAGTTGCATATGGCATCGAGCTAACAAGGCAAATTTTAGTCCTTATGCTGATTTGCGTAGAGTAATGATGTTAGAGCAACAGAAAACCTATATAATAGTGATGTTTGTCTTTTACAGAGAATCTTGTTTACAAGGAAATCTTGTATTTACTTAGAATCATTTATTTAAAACAATGTTTTAGGCCACCTTTAGGAGTAGAGTGCTCTCAAGTTTTTGAAAACTTGGTTTGCCATCTTCTGTTGATTATCAAGACAAGAGCCACTTTGGATGTTACCTTCCTGTGCAGGCAGTCCCAAATGTTCCTTCACAACGATATCACATCTGGAATGTGAGGGAACATGAGAGACATGAACTGATCTGTTTCAGATCTGATGTTTGTAGAGGAATAGAAGGTACTGGGAAACTTAAAAAATCAAGTTCCTCTTTCTGCAAGGTAAGGTGATGTCACAAAGTGGCTCTAAGAGATGTGAGAAGAGTCTCCTCACAGACACTGACAGTATATTGCAGTAAGATGTCATGAGAAATTGAATAGGGATGCTCATAAAAGAAAGCACCCTGGTTTGACTCTCCATGAGTTGGGCAGGGCCTTGCTCATAGCCTGTTATGATTTCAAAGTCAAGTGTCTGTTTCTGCCCCGATTCCCTTCCTTCCCTTGTCCCAAAGGTCCCAGCTACAACAGTGAGGCAGACAGCAGAGGTAGCAGCACAGGAGTGACAGGTGCTACAGCTCCCTAGTAAAGTGTCCATTGTTGTCCGAGAGGAGACTGGGGCCTTAGCTAGACCTAAGGTTTATCCTGGGGTCGTCCCTGCCTGCTCCTGGGACCCCCTGTGTGTCATTTACATGAACAGGGATGACCCCAGGATGATCCTGGGATAAACCTTAGGTCTAGCTAAGGCCTGGGGCTCCTTTTGACACTAACTGGGTTACGACAACATGATAACTAACGGTGGTTTAAATAGTCGATGGTGGGTTATTGTGTTGTTTAGAGGGAGTTTTTAAACCAACGCTTGGTTATTTGGCTGAAATAACCAATGCAAACAAACAACGCTGTGCAGCGTTGGCTAGTTGAACCACCATTGGTTATCGCGTCATGTGGAGGGCAAGGTGGGCTATTTACTTGGCCACTGTTGCTTATTTCATCAGCCACAGAGTCGCAAAGCAAGAACAGTCAAAGTGGAGGTGTCTGCTGCTCTAGTCCAGCAGGCAGGATAGATTTTTACCAGCATTGGCTGATGGGATACTAGTAAGAGAACTGAGGGGGGATGAATGAGTCAACACACCATGGACTAATAGTCGACTCAACACGGATCCAAATCCACACCATGGTTGATTATTATCATGTTGTGTGAGGAGTACCCCCTAGATAAACAATTGTCAAGTTAATGACAATTACCTTCTAGATAAACAATTGTCAAGTTAATGACAATTAACTTGACTCACCATTGACTATCATGTTGTCCGAACACAGCCAGAATTTCAGGGTGCAGAATGTCTGGCCAGGGCCACCCCCCAGTCCAAATTACCCCCCTGCAATGTTCCCCAGATGGCCATGTGCCCTTTCCCTGGACCGAATGGAAGTCTCATATTAAGAATATTAATTGCTTTAATAACCAATAATACTTCAATATCAAAACATTCTACTACGTTTAATTGCATTATACTGCACTATGCCAAATAGAATTACTTCAGTATGGAACTGCAGAACTAAAATGTACATGCTGAATGCAATACACTGTTTCGTTTTATTACAGCTAGAAGATGCTCAAACTAAAAGGCAGGAAAGACTTGTGGAGAAACACAAGGAGGTTCGTCAGCAAATACTGGATGAAAAGCCCAAGGTAAGGAGACTTGAACTCTAGCATGCTTTTTCATTCGTGAAAATTAGCTTGGTGTTAAGCTGATTTTTGACTAGGCTGTTGATTATGAACGTAACCTAAGGAATAGCAAATAAAGATGCATATTGTGGTTAAGCTATAGATCAGCAGTGTGTAAAGAGTGTCTTTGACCAGAAGAGGGTGCAATGCACTGACCAATTTTTAGCAGTGCAAAACGTGAACTGTTTTATCTGGAATATGGGAAAGGTTTTTGTAGCATGCAGAAGGTCAAGCATTTTATTATCTAATCAAATTAACAAAATACTAAGAAATATGGCACACTGCAAAGAAAAAAGAAAAAAAGCTCTCACGATGAACTATCTCTCACAACAAGGATGACGCATTTCGTACACCGCATCTATTCTGCATCTCAGCTGAACAGATGGCATAGGTATACACATTTTGACATAATGACACGTTTGCTGTGTTTGTTTTCTCATTCTCCTATAGAAAGGGCAGGTGTTTAGTTTCCAATATTTCAGATGCCGAATTCTGGCAGCCATGCACATATATAACATTAATTCACGGTTTTCTGTGACGATTTTTGTTGGGTCAGGCAACAAAAGCAGCAGAACATCTAACCAAAGTTTTAGACCATTTCTTTTCTTGATGACCTTACGATGATCTAAGCTTTAAAAACTATTAAATGCATTTATCCCCCATGAAAATAGACACCGCCTTCTTTTGGATGTTTTCAACCTGGAGATTTATCATAGGTACCAGACATTTCACAGAATTTATGGTCGCAGCAGGAGAGGAAGGGGGAATAATATAAATATCAAATCATAGACTCAAGTCTTCTCTTCTGATTTCTTATGTCTGGATTAGGAACCCTGCTGCAATACTGTAGTTTCACAGATGGAGATAATTACCTTAAACTCACCTTCTATCCAAATTTCCATTGGGGGAGGGGGGAAAAGCCCTAAGCAGCTGCTGTCAGCTCACACTCTTGAACAAGCTTGCTGGTGGTTTAAAATGGGAGATGCAGATCCTGCTGAAAGCAGTGGAGAACATATGAGTTTGGATGCACATTTTGGTGTATATCATTATATACTAAGAGCAATGGAAATTGTCTGAGTGCCGGGCCTTATATAGCCAAAACAGCACCATCCATACACAAGGAGGGATTGGCGACCTTGGGGAAGCCCCAAGGTTTGCTGAAGTACATATCTTTCTTTTCTTTTTTTAGAAAGAAAGCCGCAAGGTGCAGGGAACCTCACCATCAGCCCAGTGAGGACTGAGCTTGCCCAGTGGGTCTGCTAACTGGCTTGGGGCAGGAGGTACAAAAACCCAAGTGGGTGGGGGAATGCAATGGAGTCTGCGTAGGAGCATTCCACACATCAACATTTGTCTGTTTTATAAGCAAAGATATCCAAGATAGCCCTTGAAGTTTTCCTGGTGTCAGGACCTGACTTCCCAGAGACAAAGCTCAATTTGCACTCAGACCTTTTATTGCCACGATTCCAGTAAATAGGTTTAGGCCTTTAACTGCCAGTAAAGAGCACAGACAGCTCATGGTTTGCAACAGAAGACTTTGATCCAGTTCAGTTTGTGAGCACCAAAACAAAACTCGAAGCAGCCCTGTATCGAGCTGGCAGAATGAATCCCAATAAGTTCAGAGAGTCCAGCACAACATAGGGAAGCTTTGCAGGGTATCCAAGCATTGTTTCTAGCAAAGTCATAGAATCATAGAATAGCAGAGTTGGAAGGGGCCTACAAGGCATCGAGTCCAACCCCCCGCCCAATGCAGGAATCCACCCTAAAGCATCCCCGACAGATGCTTGTCCAGCTGCCTCTTGAAGGCCTCTAGTGTGGGAGAGCCCACAACCTCCCTATATAACTGGTTCCATTGTTGCACTGCTCTAACAGTCAGGAAGTTTTTCCTGATGTCCAGCCGGAATCTGGCTTCCTGTAACTTCAGCCCGTTATTCCGTGTCCTGATGATTGAGAAGAGATCCTGGCCCTCCTCTGTGTGACAACCTTCCAAGTACTTGAAGAGTGCTATCATGTCTCCCCTCAGTCTACAGTTTATGGCTCTAGCTTAAATACGGGGGAGCGGCCACTAAAGACGAGTATCAGACATTTGATCCTGGCCACGAAACCTGCCCCATAGCAATCGCTGCACCTCACAGGAGGCCTCTGCTCCTACCTCTTTAGTTGACAATGCACTAAAAGAGACACTCCTGGAACAGCCTCTCCTGGAGAGATGTCCTCCTGTTGCCCTGTTTTCATGGTAGGCTCCCCTGGTCAGGAAACAGTGGCCTCCATCAAGGTCAGGTCTCCCAGCTGTGGAGATATATAGGCCATATCAGTGTCCTGTGTCTCCCCCTTCCTGGCTGGGAAGGTAGTGGGAGGCCTGGTAGAATTGAGTTTTCAGGCTCCTGACTGCCCACATCTGGGCCTGATTCTGCAGCATCCCCTTCTGACTCAGAATCAGAGTCAGAGGCTATAGCTTCCCCCCGAACTGGGTCAAGGCCTCACATCTTGGACTTGCGAGATGATATGACAGCAAACTGGAAATAAAAGGGCAGGTTTCACACATCCCCCAGCTAGATGTTTTTAGCCAGCTCGCTCCTCATTATTTTTTTGTAAGCTACCAGATCTTGAGTGGTACTTCTTTAGCAGATCTGAGGTTCACAAAAATTGCCACTGCTAATGTAATAACTTAATCTGCATCTTTAGGCAAACGCTTTATCAGTCTCTTTTAATCACCTGCTGTGGACATGTTTCAGCAAAGTAGTTACGGAGCGATGAATTCTTGCAACTTTGCATCTCAGCATCACGCCACAAAATTACCCAGCACTCATTCCATCTATGTAGTACAGGTTCTTTTGAAAAAGCATAAAACGATGTGGTATAGCTTTAGGAAAGCCTTTCTACATAGGCTTCTTTGTGTAGGCAATCCTTATGACAAATGCTTCCTCCGAGGACTTATTTCAGAGCCCTGCACAGATCTGCATGCACAGTATGATAAGAATAAAATCAAGAAACATAAAGATGATGGGCAGGAAGGTAACCAATATCATTTATTTGGCTCTTGTTTGTGCCAGTCTCAAGTGAAATGTGTTTTGTGGGCGGGGGTTGCAACAGTCGAACAAAAGCTAATTCAGTGATATAGTATATAGTGTGAACACTTCATTTTAAATTTCATACATGGCTAAGACTTTTCAGGTGCAAACTGATTCATGTAGCATTTGGGTTGCACTATGAAAATCACCCTTTCTTTGGAATTCATATCCTCTTTCCAGCTACTAATCTCTATCAGATATGTATTATACATCCTTGAGGAGTCTGTTGTTTCTTTTCTAGTGTATTGATTAGATTTAGGACAGCTGGACAAATGACAGCAGGAGATCGATGATCAGATGCCCTAATGGTGGTTGTGTGTTTTGAGGGTCGGTACAGCTTCAGAGGGTTCTGATTTGGACTGAGGTTCTGGCAGTAGGGAAGAGCGGTGAAACATTTATCTTTTATTTTATTTATTTATTTATTACATTTTTATAACAACCAATAGCCGAAGCTCTCTGGGCCGTTCACAAAAATTAAAACCATGAAAAGCATAATAAAACAATTAATGGTCTAAAAATACAAAATACAATATAAAAAGCACAACCAGGATAAAACCACACAGCAGAAATTGATATAGATTAAAATATGGAATTAAAACAGCAAAGTTTAAATTTAAGTTAAATTAGGTGTTGAAATACTGAGAAAATAAAAAGGCCTTCAGCTGGCGATAGAAGGAGTACAGTGTAGATGTCAGGCGAACCTTTCTGGGGAGCTTGTTCCACAGCCGGGGTGCTGACTGGTCTCCCTGTAATCCCAGACAAAAGATATAGGTTCCCATAACTTTTCTCCAGTCAGAGTAAAGCAGCATGGTGGGTGATTTTCAGAAGAAAAACAGCTCATAGGGAAAGGATCAAGCACCCCCTCCAAACCAACCCATCCTTCACTCCTGATTACTCCCTCCAATGATTGGAGGCTGAGCCCAAAACATCCATGGGACACATGGGACACTGAAACACAGTTTTCCTCTTACTTTAGTTGTGTTGCATTCACGGTTGTGTGGCAACAGCTGAAAATTTCTCTGAAATTCTTGTTCCAAGTATGATTTGGTTTATTGTGAAAATGTACTAACTAAAAACAGTTTCGGCATATTTAGACATACCCATGTTTTACCTTAGATGTCTTTCACCTGTCACTGCTTGATGTCAAGACAGCTCCTATCAGTGGGAAGAGATTTCATCTGTCCTATTTTTAGCATACCTGTCCAGCATTCTAGAGGTGTCCTCTAATTGTAATTGCTTCCCGACTTGTACAGATATTAGAAATTCAATAATCCAGGAGGACGTTTCCTATTATAGATGCCTGAAGGAGCATGAGGACACGCTCTTCTTCATTCCCATGACAAAGCGAACACTTCAGAAAATATAAATGTTGGTCTTGAGCTATTTAATATATGCACTATAATTTAAAAAAAGGAGTAGAATGTACACATCTGTGTAGATAATGCTGAATTGGGAGAGATTGAAAGGACTTTGCAGGCCAGGATCATAAGTAAAATGTATTTCAACGAATTGGGGGGGGGGGGAGAACAGAAATAATAATAATAATAATTGCATCTAATAAGCACTAAATACTAAGTCCAGCAGATGGCTAAGAACAAAGACATTACTACTCGAAACCTCTTTTCTACACTGCTCTTTGCTAGGAAGGAAACCTGCAGGTCCTAACTGATAAGCTGGTTATTGATCAGCAATATAGAGCAATGCAAATGTCACATGGAAAGAAGCATTACAAGTAAGGCAGGAGAGATATGTTTCCCCTTGGCATTGGTGACGCATTTGTTGCAGTAGCATGTCATTGTCATAACTCCAACAACAAAAAAAGACACATAGAAGCTGGAAATAATCCAGAGGAGAGAAACACAATTACTCAGCGGTCTGGAGAATATCATATATAACAAGACTGAAGGAGTTGGGCTTGTTTAATTTGGATAAAAGAAAATGGGTGACTTCACATACACAAATGGAGTCTGTGATGTGCTGCCCAGGAACACATTTATCACCGCATCTGCTGTTTGTGAGAGCAAGGCCTTAATTTCTTTCTGAACTTGGATATACCTTGAAGTTTCTCTTCCCACCCTGCTTCCCTTTCACTCTGATGGAACTTGCTATCATTGTTGACTCCGAGAGCTCATGGATTGCTTAAATTTTGTCATAATTCACTTTGGCTACTGTGCAGTTGAAATGGAGTGTATACATAGAATTAATAAACTAAGATATGTAAGTAGGATAGGAACCAGTCACTGTTCTTGTCTGCTATGGAAAAGAAGTCACAATGGGTTCAAACTGTGACCCCAATAGATGTTAGGAATGGCTTCAAATTGTAAGTGTGGTAGAGCACAAGCTTTCTAAAACTGTGAACCCATTACTAGGGTTGATACAGACCAAATTAAACAAGCATCTGGTTTGTTCATTTGTTTTAAAATATTTATACACCATTTTTCAACAAAATATTCTCAAAATGATTTCCATATTACAATGTGACATTAAAGACATAAAGTTGTTTTCAGCAGCAGCAGGAGCAGGTTTTGGCATGTAGACCTTAAGAACATAAGAAGTGCCCTGATGCTGGATCAGACCAAGCGTCTAGTCCAGCACTTTCACACAGTGGCCAACCAGCCATCGGCCAGGGATGAACAAGCAGGACATGGTGCAATAGCACCCTCCCACCCATGTTCCCCAGCAACTGGTACACACAGGCTTACTGCCTCGAATACTGGAGATAGCACACAACCATCAGGGCTAGGAGCCATTGATAGTCTTCACCTCCAGGAATTTATCCAACCCCCTTTTAAAGCCATCCAAATTGGTGGCCATCACTACATCTTGTAGTAGTGAATTCCATAGTTTAACTATGCACTTTGTTCCACCCTGGAACAAAGGAACACCCTACATCTTATTCAGGGTTCCTGATCATGCTGAATCTGACAAGCAAGTTCATGCCCAGACATTGGGGCAGGACTTGAATGCATGCCCCTACCTCTTACAGATTTTTACCCTTTACTTATTGAGGCAAAGACCTTAATTTCTGCTCAGGTTTTGGCAAAGCACAACCCCCTCCCTGCAAGGGATGCACCCACCCACTAGACCAGATCCAGGAGAGAAGCAGTTAATAATGTCTGGGTCAGGAGTACAGGGGGCTGCTCCTGCCCCACAGTTCTTCATATAGGAAGCTGGCTTAATGGCAATTAAAATCATCACAAGGGAGGCTTGATGGAGTTGCTCTCCTAGACCTGTTTTTACAATATATCCACTTGGATATTGTGGAACACATGGTCCTCCTGCAGCACCTACCTCATGAACCATGGTGTCTCCACCCATAAAACATATGACAAAGTATATAATTTTGGCTGTACTCCAAAAGCAGTATCACTGATCTGTTTGAACCCCCTGGTTCTCAGGATTTGGTTTTAGATAGTTCACAGCTCACCCCACTTCTGAGGGGAGCTCTCTTCATCCCCTTCTATACTGTCCTGGCCTGAAGGCATCACTTTGCCTTCATCTGATTCTGAGAATCACAGTTTCTCCTGTCCCTGAGCCATGAAGGAGCAAGAGACTGCAGAAACAGACATTGGTCTTTTATGAACTGCAGTTAGTATCCAGGAGGGGTGGAGCCACTGAAAGGCCAGGCTCTGCCAGCCTTCTTAAGACCTCAACTGACTGCAGTCTTTTGCTGGGACAACAGTTCCTTATGGGAGAATACTCCCTGCAGTGTGTTATTCAAAGTCCTGATGTGGCCCAGAACAGTCTGCTTTCTCTAGGTCTCGCAACTAGTCAGGACTGACAGCAAGGTATAACACTGCAATCTGGAGAATATGTGTGTGTGTGTGTGTGTGTGTGTGTGTGTATGTGTGTGCGTATGTATGTGTGTGTATATATATATATATATATATATATATATATATATATGGAAATTGTGTATTAACAAAATAATATAATAATAATAATAATAATAATAATAATAATAATAATAATAATGCAGACAGAGTGAATTCTTAGTAGATTATCAGGATTATGAACAACGAATATGTAAATGAAAATAGATGTAAGTACATGAATTACAGTTGACACATTTGCAAAATACAACACATCAGACATCCATTCTATGACAGATACATTTTTATACACTTTTGTATACAGCTACAAACAGTTGAATGGGAAGATGTATTAATACGTTGTGGGCGAGAGCATGACATCAGCTTCATACCATCGAGAAATGTAGCCGAAAGGTTTCATCCAGCAGATTTGTACACTTGTCATAACACAAATGAGCAGAGCTGTAAGATACTTTATGAGGGCGATGTTGGTGGTAACTCACTGAGGGATGGCGTTCTGGTTTGCATATCAAAAGAATCAGAGCTCATCAAATGTCTCATGTCGTATAATTGGTATGAGGTATTCCTATTGAAGTCCAAATCTGAAAGTATTGCTATCCTCTCCAAATTTCCAAAGAAATGTTTCTAGCTTAGCCTTCATTGCTAGGGGGAAAAATGGGGCGGGGGCAGCTAGGGGTGGGCAGACTCACCCATACCAGGCTCAGGGGGCATTCACCCCATCGCCTCTGCCATTCAACCCGGCTTGCACCTCTTCTGAGGCTTAGCTTGGCCTGGTGAGTTCTTGGTAGCCCCCTGCATGTGTGCCAAAATTGCGCACTTCCCAAAATTGCCGCCTTTGACGCAGGAACAGGGAGGTGCACAATTTGGGGGCATAGGTGGGTGTTTGCCAGGTGCTTGCCAGGGCCTCACAAGCAACTCGGTGGGCGTCCACGCTCTCAAGAGGAGCACCTGACTGGGTCAGGGGGCGGATGTGGGGGAGTCCACAGAGCTCCCAGACCCCATTGGCCACTCATGACAATTCTAGGCGGCACTAAATAAATGACAAAAACAGAAGAAATATGATTTCAAAGGCAAGCTAAAGCTAACCTTTAAAAAAAATGCTTAAAATTTCTTTAAAATGCTAAAGAACCCAACATGTTTAAGTTCAAACCTTGCCCAAATGGAGAGATTCCTCCCGAGGCATCAATCTACAAAATCTCTGAAGCTGGATAGGAACGACTGTGTCACATTCAGTGATCACTAATTGTACAGGATTAGACAGGATCAGACTTCCTCTGCCTTTTCCATTCTTTGGTGACGTTTTCAACACAGCTATCGGAGATGAAGTCAATCTGCAGCATATCCCAAATACCGTCACTAGAGATGAACATATCTGTCAATTTCAGATTTGTTCAGCTTCTCGTTTTTCCAGCCTTATGTTTGTTTTGCCCTGTTTGGTATCAGTTTGCAATTTTGTTTAAAATTCCGCATGAAAATTCATATGCCTTTTTGTACGCATTTTTCCTAAGACATATTTTTGTATGCACTATTCCCTAATATACACCAAATGCATTTTTGTATGTTATTTTCACTAAAACATGCATTTTTGTATGCATGTTTAATTGCGGAACTGCATTGTAAAATTCAGATGTCTCAATATATCTAAGCAAAACTGTGTTTCAGTCCGCGTATTGGTTTGGGAAGTGCAAATTACGTATCTTTGTATTAAATATGAACTGAACACATTTCTTCCCTCTCCCTAAGTGCCACACAGTTTCAAAACATGTATTCAAACACAATGTCTGACTGTTGTCTGCTTAAATTTAGACATAAAATCAACAACAAAGCATGTTCAAAGTGGAGATGTACTTGCCAATGAATAATCCAAGGTCTCTCATATTTTCTGTCATTCTAGTAACAGAATGACTAGATGTTTTGATGGTTTTGTTGTGAAGGCATCAGAGTCAAATAAAATGTTGTTTGGGAACAGATCAAATTTTAGATTGTCTGCAAGTGAATCTGCTGTTGCAATGTCCATTATTTTCTGAGCAGAGGTGTTCTTCATATATATTTTGCTTGAAGTTTTCTTAGCACTAGCAGATGCAACTTTGGAACTACACTTTATGTTCTTGACTGGGCCAATGCTTTTCCGTTCTTTATTTGACCAGCCTATCATTTTGGGATTCAGTGTTACCTATAGTGCTATTTTCCCTGAAATGCAAGAGTCTCAAAGCTTTGTCTGAATGGACTTCTTCCTTATTGAGAAAAGAGTGCAGTTTAGCTACATGGTGTGCAGTGTAAATATTCCCTCTTTGAATCATGTATTGATGATCCTTGATTATGCCTGTATGCAACACTTGGTTTATATCCCACCAATCTCATGGGGTACTACTTTTTGAAAGTAGCCTTTTTCAGCACATGTAACTAGTTCAAAGGTGTTGCTGATAGCCAAAACTGCATGATAGACCTGCTCCCATTGAGAAACATGCTTCACCAGTCTTGTTTTCCCAATTTTCTGTATCACTTGCTAAAACTTCATTTCAGGAGCGGCTGCACTGAAAAGTCTGCTTCACAATGAAAAGGTCTGCTTGATAACTTTCATAAACATCCAGATGGTCAGTTTTAAATTGGTACAATTTTTAAATTGCCATGGTATGTACCATAGATAATTAATGCGGTGACATTCATGGAAGACTGGAAGAATACTTTGCATTATCAAAAGTAGAGATGGTAAAATGTGTTTGTTTCAGCTTTGGGTAATGTTTGCGTTGTGTCAAGCACAAACTTGTTCTTTCCTGTTTTGTGAGTGTTTTTCTAAAACATCCACATGAAAATTCATAAGCGTTTTTAAGAATTTGTATGAATTTTTGTGCTCATTTTCCCCTGATATATACATTTCTGCAAACACATTTCCATACTATATGCATTTTTGTATGCTACCTTCCCGAATGTACACATTTTGGACATAATGTTCCTCAATGTACGTATTTTTCATTGGAGAATGTTTCAAAGTTTGTAGAACTATGAAAACTAAAAGATAATTGTGTTCTGGTTGGTGTATTAGTTTGGGAGGTGTGAATTTGGTCAGTTCATATTAATATGTGAACTGAACAAATTTCTCCCCCATTTGTAGTCTGAAGGTGTCCTTTCCAGTCACCTTCCCTGCTTGAAGCAATGAGGTTCTTTATAAGTCCAACAAAATCTGATCCAGTAAGTGCACATTTATGACTTCATCTGACAAGCCTTCAAGAACTTTTGGAAATCATGCCTTAGTTCACTGCTTGCCTTGAATCGTGTCCTCAAATGCCTAATTGCATGAAGAACTTTCAAATATACATTACTGTCTATTGCTATCCAAAATTCAGTCCATTTGATACAATGTATTGCTTCAGCTAAGATTAGCATTTCATGGAGATTTATGCCAAAGATCCCATTTCCACAGAAGCATCAATACCTTAATTTCCATGGAGCTACTTGTTTATGCAGTGCTTTAAAACTACCTCTGTATGAAAAAATAGAATCATAGAATAGCAGAGTTGGAAGGGGCCTACAAGGCCATCGAGTCCAACCCCCAGCTCATTGCAGGAATCCACCCTAAAGCATCCCTGACAAATGCTTGTCCAGCTGCATCTTGAACGCCTCTAGTGTGGGAGAGCCCACAACCTCCCTAGGTAACTGGTTCCATTGTCATACTGCTCTAACACTCAGGAAGTTTTTCCTGATGTCCAGCTGGAATCTGGCTTCCTGTAACTTGAGCCCGTTATTCCGTGTCCTGCACTCTGGGAGGATCGAGAAGAGATCCTGGCCCTCCTCTGTGGGACAACCTTTTAAGTATTTGAAGAATGCTATTTCATAGGAATCCAGCCATCAAACTCCTTTATATGACTTACAAAATATCAGCAACCATGTCATGGTTGTGGGGGAGACCATCACAGAAGAAAGGAAATGCAGGCTGTCTGAGTTGTGGCAAAACACTAAACTACTTATGCAGAACAGTATACACTATAACTAGTTGTGGGACAGAAGGAGGAATATGTGGTAGGAATTGAAAATGTATTACTGGTACTTTGGCAATGTAAGATTAGTGTCTGGCATTTAACCCAGGAGGACACAAGGATATCATCCTCTTGAGTTGAAGCCTGCCTTCAAACACCCTCTATATCATTCTGTGCCTTACTGACTATTTGAGACACAGCCAATTGCGAGTGGAGAAGGAAGTATGGAAGTATGGAATTAAAGACGCAGACCCCAGAGCTTGTGATAAACTAGGGCCTCTTTATTTAACAACAACGGAGATTCATCCCCTCCCGGGAACTGCATGTGAAAAGTGTGGGGATCAATATGTACTGATCTCAGGCTGCTTGCCTGGTTTAAGGGCGAGCCACTCTCTTAAGCCAGGAGTCGGGTAACCCGGCCCCTCTCCGAGAGTGTGGGGAGACCGCCCCACATCATCCTCACGCAGAGTCGTAAAACCCTGAGCAGATGAGGCAGGAGGATCTCCAAAGGCATACCATATCCAGACACGTGAGCCGTGAAACTCACGAGGAGCAGGAGCTCTGGCTATGCCAGTCACCTAAAAGGTGCCAGAGTGGTCACCATCCCTATTCTGGGATAGCAAATTCCTGCACATCCTGCTGACAAATTGACCTATTTACCCACCCTCCTTAAAACCTCCAGTATGGAGTAGGCAAAACCTTATAAAGGAAAAATTCCTACTCAGCCCTCCCCTCAAAGAGAGTGACTGGCTAAGTCCCGTACTAGAAGATGGAGGGAGGGAGGGTGGGAGCTGAAAAGACAGAGGCCGAGAAAGGGGCGGGACCAGCTTTTATAGGTTTGGCTCCACCCCGCCTCACGTGAGCCACGTGTGCAACACGTGAGGCCTTTATTCCCTTCCTCCCCACCACAACTACTGCTTCTCCCCCTCATGCCGTGCCGGCCGAGGGGGATAAAAGACTTATCCTCTTCCATGAACTTTGATGGCAAATGGCCAGATGCTGTGGGCATGACGAATGGCCTGATCCTTTGGTGTGGTCATTCTGATATCAGCCTATGGGGTAATATATGATACAGGTGGATACTCCTACAAGATCATGTCTTGGAAAGCAAAGGCACCCTATATCACATAGTTTCAAATTTTTAGGGCTACATATATTGATCACTTCATATACTCGTGAAGATGCTGGGAGATCAGATGGAAAAACTTTTATTACACATTTCTTATGGCACCTTGCTGTATTACTCAGAACGTTCATTGATGCAGCTTTGAGGGTGTTACCATTGGCTTTGTTACACCCACAAACATATAGCTTGACACAGGTTTAATGGATGTAGGTGCCATGATTCATGAGATAAAGTGCTGCAGGAGAATGTCAAGTGGACATTTTAAAAAATGGATTCCACGGACTTACGCCAACCTGCACAAGTTGTCTTCCCATTTTTTTCCATTCCAAACTGTCAGGTATAGGGGTTCTGCAAGGCTGAGAGGCCTTGCAGGTTGTACGTAGATTTAATTAGAACTAGTTTGGAATGTCAGAATCTGAGTGAGCTTATCTCTGTCAGGGTTCTCAGGGGAAGTATAGAATGGAGTAGTTTCGTCCCCGCTCCTTTGGTCTTGGGGCTGTACGACTTCTGTGGGAAACTGATAGAGTGTTTAGAAAGGGGGGCTTGTTTAAGGAGTCACTCAGACTGTAGCGTCATCTTGGTAGTCTGAGCAGTGCCACCCTGTTTGGACACAGGCATTATTTACGGGCCAGAGCCCCTGTCTGTCAAGTGGTTTTGAACAGGCCCACACCTCCCTTTATAAGCTGGAGCAAAGGCAAGTAGCCTTTGCTAGGATCATCTTTGGACTCATGGCCCGAAATCCCTCCCTGTTTGGATCCATCATCATTTGGGACTTTGAAAGCACTCTGTACATTGATTCTCTTCTATTTGGACTTTGGATTTCTAAGGACTGTGCCATGAAAAGTACTGTGAGGCTTTTCATAGACTTGAACTTGCATTTCCTGTGGATTGAGTGTTTGTGGTCAGCTCAGCATCACAGCAAGCTGGGATTGACTGTTGGACTTTTCCTCTGCCAGATTCAGGTGGCAGTGAGTTCCCGTTGCTAAAGTATGTTGTGCCTGAGATTGTTACCCACCCCATGCCTGAAGGTTCATATCAGAAACCTTTCCCCTCCCTTGGTCAGGTTTGGAATGTGTTTTTGGAACCATTGAGATGGCAACTGGGAAACCAGGTTGTTATTGTAGTGAATAGCATTTTGACTGTATGTTATCTTGGAGCCTAAAGCTTTCTGACCATCAATCAGCTTTAAGTATTTCTGAAGTGTGTAACCGTTAAGCTTTTCACTGTGAGATTTCCCTGAATAAAAGGGAAATCTGATTGGGTGTCCTGTGTCAGTTTGCCATCATATGTGAATGCCGGAGGGAACGGGAATCCATGATACAGAATATGTCTTCCATGTCATCCAAGTAGAAATTGCCACCTGTAAAGTCTTTCCTATTAAAACCTATTTTGGGGATAGTTCTCAGCAGAGAACTGCCCTCCTCTCAGATGCGCTGGTCCCTCAGACCTATGGAGCAGACCAGATAGTGCAGTACAGATCAGAAGGTCAGGGCTGGCCCTGGGACACAGTTTTTCTGACAGACAGCTAGGGTGGTGGCTGGCTTGGTTTCCATACTTATCATTCGAAGGCACAAATTTCAACTAAATGGATTTATTATTTATTATAGGTATAATATTCCCAGGACTATTTACAATTAAAATATAAATAGATAAACCATAGTAAGCTGAAATCCACAAAATGTCAAACGCAGGTGTCTAGATGTCGCTTCCAGCCAGATTTCTAATGATGTTCTTTAGTGAAGTGAGGGATCATAATAGGTTTGGGTAATGTTCCTGCTATTGGGAGGGAGGTTGGACTTGTTGGCCCCTGACATAGGCAACGTCCAGCATCTGAAATCTACACATTCCATTGGTACCCCTCATTGCATTTCACCATTTCTAGCTCCCTTCCATTTTAGTCTTAGGCCTTAGCTAGACCTAAGTTTTATCCTGGGATCGTCTCGGGGTCATCCCTGTTCATGTAAATGACACATAGGGGATCCTGGGAGCAGGCAAGGACGACCCCGGGATGACCCCGGGATAAACCTTAGGTCTAGCTAAGGCCTCTGTTTCTTGTTAGTTTCATTTGAACTTTGCAGAAGAACTTGCTTATCATTTAGGTGAGTGGTATTTGAAGGCACAGGATGCATGCGGCTGTTAAGATTTTTCCAGAGTGCATAACTGTGATCAGGCCATAAAGAAAAGCCAAGTCTTTTGGCCTTACACTTCGTTTGGAAAAATATTAATAATTCTTTGTAAATTGTGTAAACTTTTTTTGGGGTGGGAAACCTTTTTGGTAGGGCCGAGCCAAGAGGGGCTGATTCAGCCTGCGTTAATCCATATTGGGACCATATTGGGCCAAAGCAGTCTGAAGCACTTCGGGCCACCTCAGCCCAACTTGGGCCAATGATGAGCTGCTGCTCCTTCCTGCCCACAGGACTTACCTGAGCCATTCTGCAGCTGCCTGTCTTAAATGAGAGCTGCCATTTTAAACAAAGATGAGAGCTCTGGAGTTTACTAGGTCTAAGGTCTCAAACTATAGTGCCTGTAAAGGGTGATTTCCAGAAGGCTCCACTGGCGAGGACAGCAGCTCCACGTTTGGAGGTGCAGGTGGGGATGGGGGAGTCCAATGGGCTCCTGGTTGGCCTTGAACCCAGAAAACCACAATAGCCAACCCACTTTGGATGTCCAGATCTGAAATGGGTCAATCTGGGCCTGAAGCACCCTGAGTCAAATCGGGGACAATTTGGATCTTCCAAACCAGCCCCCCAAACAAACTGGGGGGTGGGGACTGTGCACAGCTCTGTTTTTGGGGGCAGGATGATGTCAGGAGGCAGGAGCGTGTCCATGATGTTGGGAGTGGGGCCGTGCCCTCTGACATCATTGGTTCCCCAGTCAAAGCTGTAGGAGAAGGACAGGGAGCCTGCTTCGTTCTATGCGGGCCTTTCCTAGCTGGCTCTTAGATTGAGGTAACTGGAAAAGTGTCCCTCCAGCAAGAAAAAAACACCATTAGAGCAAATCCAAATGCGTTCATCATATCATAGAATGCAAGGCTAAAGAAACAGATGTTTACACCGGTGAGGTTTGGGTGTTTCTTACCTTCCAGTTCGACATGTTTTATACATGATATTCATGATGTATACATAAATTGCAGTAGCTATCAATAATTTATGCTAGTTTTGTGTCTGAAAAGGTCATGAACATTTCAGATGACATGCACACAGGATTCAGAACTAATTAAGGAACCCTACAATTTAATGCCCCATTGGCTTCAGGGGAAAGGGATGATTTTTGACATGAATCTTCATTAAACTTCATAATTGGCAAGTGCAGAAGTGATGGAATTTTAAAAAATATATTGATCTCTTTCTAGACCTCAGGGCTGTTGACATAATTCTTCTCCTCTGTGCCAAATCAAATACTTTCCCCGTTTTATGCATTTGCATAATCTCATCCTTTTAAAATGAGATGATTGTGCAAGTAGCTAACAGGATTATCAGTCTAAAGCTTGGAAAGAATCTACTGTTGGTTATACATAATTCTTTGGAAATTAATTTTAATGCATGTTGAATGGTGGCTGAAGCATGAAAGCATGTAGCTGTTAGGGAATCTGTGTAATTTAGCAGGTAGCATTAGGACTTAGAGATTTAGGAGAACTGGATTTGTAGCTAAGCTCAACCACTGATACTCAGCTGAGGGTGCAGAGTACTGCACAAGCTCATCTGGGATATGTGTGTGAAACTCTTTGGGGCTTGTACTTCTTGAACAGCAACCCCAAATGTTGCATGGCAAGTTGCTTCTAAACTTCCAAAAATTGGCACGAAATTCTGCTGGCCCCCAACCCCTAAAATTACCGGTAAAAAAATCCCATTGGGCACGTTCAGGCATTTGGGCACTTCTAAAGTACTTATCTGGATCCTGGCCTATGGCAGTGTCTGTTGTATTCAGTTCCCCATAATCAAAGAAGTAATATGCAATAGGACATATTGGGCAAATTGTAGAGTGGACTTGCATAAGAACCTTAAAGCCCGTGGACAATTCTGTATGCCTCTCTGGGTACTTTTATTTGTATCCTAGGGCATGTCTACACCATGCCTTATCCTGGGGATTGCCCCGGGATCGTACCTGTGCATCCACATGATGCACAGGGGAACCTGGGGGCAGGGAGGGATGATCCCTCTATTTCCCCGGGATAACCGGGACAGTTTTAATCCCGACTTTTCCTGCGGTCTTGGGATCGTCCAGAGACTGTGGGAGGTGTGGGCAGCCATCCCGGTTTTATTCCGGCTCCTCACGAGTAAACGCGAGGAGCCGAGAACCAGGCACAGGGCACAGAGCTCTTCAAGTACTCCGTGCCCATTACTTACTTTTTCTCTGGTGTGCAGGTACGCTCCAGCTCCTAATCTTTAAAAAAAATGGTGGGTGCGATGTCCTCCTTCCTCTCGGGATGTCGTGTGCCACGTGTGGACTGAAGAGGAGGATCTCGTGAGCAGAATACCGCGAGATCCTCCCCCCTCCCTCCCGGAACGCCAGGAGGCTTAGACATGCCCCTGGTCTTCTGCTAAAAGTACCCAGAGCCCCACACAGCTCTACAAGTGGAGGTGTTGCATCACATGGTATCCTTTGCGTGTGTCACCGAAAAGTGTGCCATATGCTTGCTCCTCCGTCACACCCACAGGATCTTTGGCTGGATGTACGCGGAAGCCAGCCTCATGACCCAACTCTTTACATTACGCCAATGGCCAATGAAGGCTAGAATGAAATGCAGCACAAATTATCCGGGGGATAGGTTTTTTTTATATATAAAAAAGTCTTCAAGTGTTATTGCATTACCCACCAGCACCACACACACCCAGTTATAGTTAAAATAGATGAAATAGCAGCAAAGCAGACAATTGCTGAGTGAGCCAATTGCATTAAGTTCACTTTGTATGCTTGCCTCAAAACACAGAGCTTTCATTTTCATTGTCACTACAGTTATGAACTGTTCTAAAGCAGTAGCATAGATCCTGCCTACGTTACCTAGCTGGGGATGGGAACTGAGAGGCCTTTGGATCTGGGAGATTCACTGCCTGTTCTTTCTCACCAGCAATTCCCTCCCTCCCTCTCCTTCCTCTTCCCAAGGACGGAGCTCAGACCTCAGGACAGGAAGCCCCGTGGAGCTTTCTGAAGCAGCTGGTAGGGGTGGTGAGAAATCCCCTACAAGCTTGGAGCTCCCCAGAAAGAGCTCCAAGGTTGTAGCTCTTTCTGCCTATAGCCTCAAAAGGGAACATTCTCAGCGGGTTATGACCCTTCAGTGGGTCAGAACCCCTCAGATACTGTCTAGGGGGCACGGGCTTGATCTCTGGATTATGCATTTCAGGAAGAAGCACTCCTTTTTTCCCTCTTTTGTATGTGTGTGGGTGTGTCTGTCTGTCTGTCCTGAATATATTGTCACTCAAATTATTTGAGTAATAGTGATTTCTGATGTTACAAGAGAGTGGGCGGGGAAATTACTCCCTTTTTCTGTACCAGTTGTGATTTTTTAAAAACTCTATCACTCCCTCCCCAGTTGACTTTCTCTAAACAATGCCCCCCAAAACCAAACTTCTAAACACCTCCCTAAAAAACCTCTAAACACAATTCCCAAAAACCCTTTCCTCATAGGTAAGGTGCCCTAAGGTCGAATATTTAAAGTATTTCTGTAGGCTGAGGCCTGCAGATTAAATTGATGTTTTCATGCTTCTAATTCCTTTTTAAAAAACTTTAACAATGATGAATAACTGAAAATAACAAATGGGAATATTTGATATCTCCTCCTATATTAACAGGATTTCATTAGAGCAACTGAACTCCACCTATTTTTTTTTTTAAGCTCGCATTTATATTTATATGCATTTTAGTAATTTGTTTCAGGGTAAGAATCTTTCCTTCTTTCCCACACTGTGTGCAGATATTCTCAGAAACTGAAAAATGAGTCAATACGCTCAGTACTGAGTGGGTGAAAGGAAGGTGGATGCTCTTATGATTGTGTGTGCGTGCGTGTGTGTGTGCGTGTTTTTATACCAGCAGAAAGAAGAACTTATTTCATTTAGTTGACCTTATTCCAGTTAGCTACATGTACAAGCTTGGAATTGTGTCATTCCTGTCTTGAAAATGGGAAGAGGCTTTCACAAGTTGTAAATGAGTGTGATTGTTGCTTGGTTTAGATTTGTCTTGCTACATCCTTTTTAATTTATCCTTGGTCCAACATTGCCTACATTCTTATCCCAATGACAAACAGGTCACAAAAGATGCATGTAACAATCTGAAGTGATATTCAGCATGATAATTAGATTCCTCTGCCTGCTTGATACTTATTCATACATGAGTGCCTGGGGGATTTGCTCATTCGGTTAATGCCTGAGCCAGGACATGGCGTTTACTTTGGATGCTAGCAAACTACTGTTTTTGTCGGTTATGTAAAGATCCTAGACTTAAATTACCTTAACAAAACAGACATATTCCTAAAGAAAAAAATGTACTAATTAAAATAATAATCTGTGCATATCCATCGAGTAACATTGGTAAGCACTAAGTATTTGAATGTAAGAGGAGGGAAAATGGCAAGATTCAAATTGTGCAGTGAGGTAAAGACATCATCAAATCATTGAGTTGAAAGGAACCCTATCGATCATCTAGCAACTCATCAAATCACCTTCCAATGCAAGAACTCTGCTGCTGCAACATTCCTGATAAGTACCCCTCCAGCCTCTGCTTAAAAACTCTTAATAAAAGAGGGCCCACCATTTTCCAAGACTGTCTGTTCCCCGTTAAACAGCTCATATTGTCAAGGAACTTCTTCCTAAGGTTTAGTTGAAACCCCCTTGGTTGCAATAAACCCATTGTGTCAGGTCCTACCTTCTAGGGCAGGGGTGGACAACTGGTGGACCGCCAGATGTTTTGGCCTACAATTCCCATCAGCCCCAGTCCACATAGTCAGCGGTGAGGAATGATGGGAGTTGTAGACCAAAACATCTGGAAAAAACCCAGTTCCCCACTCCTGTTCTAGGTGCTTTATGTGTTGCTCTATAGGATTCAAGCTGATTAAGCCAAACCTTAATTTTGTTTTTTAAAGAATATTAGTTGAGGCAGTGATGCTATTTAAACCTTGGCTGGTATTTGCTTCTTAAGCCTTAGGTTTTATGGGCAAACGTGCTCCAAGAATCAATGGTTGGCGACCTGTTGTCATCTAGAGGTAAGCTGTTGAGCCCTGTGGTAATTAATGAAGAAAACACAGTACGGCTTCTCTAAGGGGAAAGACTCACTTGAACATTTGACAGCTGCAGGCAGAAGATGAGCACGTACAACCATCTGAGCTGCAGCAGGAGGCTTGGAATCTTTCCGCACAGCAGGCTATGGGTCTCAAGCTGTTAGAGGAAATTGCTAATTATGGTTTAAATAATCCTTTATTGTATGTCATGATGGTTGGGGCCACATGGGCCACAAGGCACTAATCCTTTCACCGGGTTCTCCTCAAGTCTGAGAATGCCAGCTGTTGTCTGACTGAAAGTGCTGTGGGAGGCAGGTTGCCTTTGGGTGCTGCTTGTTAGTTACTTAGGGCACAGTCCTCTGCATGTTGACAGAAAAGAAGTCCTACAACTCCCAGCAATTTCCCAGGAGCCAGGCTGGCTGGGGCATGCTGGGAGTTGTATTTATTTATTTATTTATTACATTTTTATACTGCCAAATAGCTGAAGCTCTCTGGGCGGTTCATAAAAATTAAAACCATAATAAAACAACCAACACGTTAAAACACAATTACAAAATACAGCATAAAAAGCACAATCAGGATAAAACCACGCAGCAAAATTGATATAAGATTAAAATACAAAGTTAGAACAGTAAAATTTAAATCTAAGTAAAAATTAAGTGTTAAAATACTGAGAGAATAAAAAGGTCTTCAGCTGGTGACGAAAGGAGTACAGTGTAGGCGCCAGGCGGACCTCTCTGGGGAGCTCATTCCACAACCGGGGTGCCACAGTGGAGAAAGCCCTCCTCGTAGTAGCCACCTGCCTTACTTCCTTTGGCAGGGGCTCACGGAGAAGGACCCCTGTGGGAGGAGGCGTTCCTTCAAATAACCTGGCCCCAAGCTGTTTAGGGCTTTGAATGTCAATACCAGCACTTTGAATCGGGCCCAGACCTGGACTGGGAGCCAATGAAGTTGTAAAAGGACTGATGTGATGTGATCTCGCTGGCAAGTTGTAGGACTTTTTTCTGTCTAAACATGATTAGGATTTCGCCATTTGTCAGTGATGAAGTATTTCTGCTGATCATGTTTTGGTCACCAGTGAAAATGACTGCATGAATTTATATTGATATGCTTGTTTCATCTGTGCTACCTCTAGACTGCCTTATTTATCTGCCTGGTTATTTTTCCCAAGTGGTAATCCAGTGCTTAACCTCCCCCCCCCCCCGCCCCGATGTCCTGGCTTTCATGATGAAGGATATTTTAATTTTAATTTTTTGCAAAAGAACATACAGAAATGCCATTCTTTACCTAGAGTTTGAAGTGTTACAATTTAGGATTCTAACAATCTATTCGGTGCAACATGTCGAAAAGATCTCAGAAAGAGAACTTGACTACAGAAGGCGTGGATTTGAATTCCCCCAGAGGTAAGGTGAGAACGTGATGAGTTTTGAAACAGGTGTAGTCAAGAGTTAACTTCAGAAAACCAAGGGCGTTCCTAGACGAGGCCTTAGCGTGCCTTGAGAGCCGGTTTCCCTTCTGTGCTTCCACATGACGCACAGGGGAATCCAGCTCCAGGCCGCACTGAAGCCTCCTCTAACGCGCCATAAGCGAAGTCGCTTGTGGCGCGCCTTTTCCCCAGCCCCGGCCTGAGGCGGGGGCTGGGGAACGTCTAGCTACTTCCGTGGCTTTTTGCGGCTACTCGCTTACTCGCGAGTAGCCGCAAAAAGCTGCGGACTGGCCACAGCGCTGAGCGCTGTGCCCATCGGCCGGGGGAGATCCCGGTAGGGAGAAGGAGAGACGAAACAGCACAGACACACACACACGGAGGGAGAAGGAGAGACGACACAGCACAGACACACACACACGGAGGGAGAAGGAGAGACGACACAGCACAGACACACACACACGGAGGGAGAAGGAGAGACGACACAGCAGACACACACACACGGAGGGAGAAGAAGAGACGACACAGCACAGACACACACACATGGAGGGAGAAGGAGAGACGACACAGGAGCGGATGGGGGGGTTAACTAAAAAAAACCCTTACCTTCTCCGCAGTCTTCGGGCCGCATGTGGCCCCTTTAAACTTAAAAAAAAAAAATGGCGGACGCTGCAGGGATCCGACGTCCCTGCGCATCCCGCGTCTGGAAGCCCAGGCGGCGCGCGCTAACATCAGCACGCTGTCGCCCCGCCTCCCTGCCGGCTTATCCCGGCAGGTCTAGCAAAGCCCCAACTGAGCTTTGTGAAAGCACAGCAGAAAGGTCAAAGTGAAGCACACACCCATGATTTTATGGAAGGGGAGCAAACATGGCACAGTTCCATACCACTACCACCCCGCCATTAGCATATCTAGGCTAATAAGTAAAGCTTCAGGAGAATAGGGGCTACGTTTAATACCATTCTAAGCACCTCTGCTTTGGTTTATTTGGATTAATTTTGTGTAATCTAAGGGAGTGTGTTCATTACTGTCAAGTGAGGTATAAGTTTATGTCCCGGTGATTACACAAAACCAGAAAGGATCGCAATGAAGATGAAGTCATTTTTGTTGTGCTATTAAAGATATGTCATGTTGAATAGTTAATTTGATCATCAATGAAAGATCATATATGTAAGAGAGAGAGGGAGAGAGAACCCACACCCCTGCAGACAGCCTGTTTTCAGAGCCTGTTGTATGGAGAGTATAATGTGTGGTAAGCCTTCTCAGATGAGCAGGTTTCATGAAACTGTGTGCTAACATGTGAATCTGCCTGCACTCCTCACCAGGGCGCTACCTCAGCTCTGGGCTGCTCTCCTTCATTGTGTTGAAGATGAATTCACTTACCATGTTTCACGAAGGTTCTTTTCTTTCCATAATGACAAGCCCTGTGTAAATTGTTATAGTACAGAATGCTGCCAATACATCTCCTATCTCTTGGAGGCTCTGTTGTCAAGAAAGAAAGCAACAAGCTCCTTGGCCTTTGTAGCCTTGGCGAAAATGAACTCTGTGGTGATGGATAATTTAGCTCTTGGAGAGCAAGTCTCTAAGTGCTTGGTATATGGGGGATTTCAACAAAATATCCCCTTGCTGTTCATGGCATATGATTTAGTGATGAAAGTTTAGTCCATTATGGTAAAGCACCAACTGCTTTCAACATGTTTTCCCTAAAGATTAATGACTGAAGCTTTGCCAGTGAGTCATACACTTATCTGTAATCTCCGTAACCTTCTCTCTGTTTAGCTAGTATAAGTCTCGATTGAAAAGGGTTTATGGAACAAAATGCATTTATGTAGGCTCTCTGAAAGCGTGTGCATTTGGGTGCTCCCTGTTTGTATAACATAAACAAAGAGCAAATTACACACAAGTATAACTACAAGCTAGAGGCTTGGAGAGGACTTTGTTGGAGGGAGGTCCATCCAATTACTGGTTCCCAGGAGACCAAGCTATGCAGGTCCAGAACACAGAGTAGCAAAATATAGTCATTTATTATTTATTTATTTCATTCCTATACCACCCAATAGCCGAAGCTCTCTGGGCAGTTCACAAAAATTAAGGTACAGCGCAAAATATAAGAGTAGATATTCAGTAGTTAGAGTGAATGTTTCTAGATGAGGAACCTGCCAGGGAGATAAATTAGCAGGTTTTATTTATTGATGCATTCATTTCCTCCATCCATCCATCCATCCATCCATCCACTTTGACATGTGTACCATCAAAATGGTGCCTTCAGGGTAGCAGACAACAAGGTAAAACAGTAACAAAACTGCACACACCTGCACAGTTATAAATAGTGTGTCTCAGTCTTAAAACATTAATAGCAGAAATTAAAACCTTGGCTTGATTTCCCAAATGTCCATGGAAATGGAAGTTTGTCTTTTTCTTAAAGCAAGGAGCAAGCGAAACTGTCAAATACCTCTGAGTAGGGACTCCCATCTATGCCATGATCAGCAGTGACCTGGATATGGACTCAGAGGCTGAACAACCAGTAATGCCAACAGAGGAGTCTCCAAGCCCAACCATCACTGCAGAACCAGAGACCCTGGAGTCCAAGATGCCAGAGATCCCCAAGCGTGGACCAACATCTGCAGCCCTCAAACCTGCCTCCTGCACTGAGCCAGCACTTCCTTTTCCAAGAGCTCCACATTTCATGGAGCTGATGGACCAGTGCCAACAGCATGGCCAGACTGAGTTCTTGGAGCGAGGGAGGCATGCTAGGCTTTAAGGCTTCCATTTTGTGGGAAGCAGTGGAGTTTGGAAGAGGCTCTGGACTGAAGCATAAAGGACTTCAGTCAGGGCTCAACCCTTGATGGGGCAAGTTGCTCTCCAGTAGCTCACCTGGATGCTACAACATCCACCCTGCCTTGCTGCAAGCCATAGGGGCTCTTGCTCAGACCGGAACATGACAGTCAAGAAGGAGCAACTATTTAGAAAGTCTTGTTTCTTTTCATCTAATTTCAGCAAAGGATGGGAGTGGTGCTTGAGCCTCCTCCAAAGATCTTTCTGAAAAAGGCATCTCAAGGAGTAGAAAGTGTTCCCTAAGCTACATTGGACCAAATCCATTTAGGGCTTTAAAAGTTAGCACACCAGCATTTTGACTTGTACCTGGAAATGAGTCAAGGTAGGCAACCTGCTGACTTCTAAATATTTTGGGGCTACAACTCCCATCAGCCCCAACCAGCATGGCCAATGGTCAGAGTTTATGGGAAGTCCAAAACACCTGGAGGGCACCAGATTGGCTTTCAGCATTTTGGGATGACTCTCTTTGATTTTGGAAGGATGTTGGTTACTGGGAACAGGGAATCCTCTATTCTTTCCTCATCTTAGTAGCTTCCAAATGACTCCCATTATGAGAGGTGTACAGTATCGGTGGATTCGAAAGCATCTAAATGAGGAACTATTGACACATTGCTTTTTTGGGAAAACCCATTAGACACCTTCATTGGCTCTGCTGACTCCTAGGATAAAACACACATAGGGCAGGCAACTTGTGGCCTCCCAGATGTGTTGGCCTACAACTTTCATCAGCTAGCATAGCCAATGGTGGAGGAGGATGGGAATTGTAGTCCAAAACATTTGGAAAGCCCTAAGTTGCCCACCCCTGCCCTAGCTCTAATACTGACACTGGCCTGGTTCATACAGCACACTATTTATTTATATATTTATTACATTTTTATACCGCCCAATAGCCAAAGCTCTCTGGGCAGTTCACAAAAATTAAAACCATAATAAAACAACCAACAGGTTAAAAGCACAAATACAAAATACAGTATAAAAAGCACAACCAGGATAAAAACCATACAGCAAAATTGATATAAAATTAAAATACAGAGTTAAAACAGTGAAATTTAAATTTAAGTAAAAATTAAGTGTTAAAATACTGAGAGAATAAAAAGGTCTTCAGCTGGCGACAAAAGGAGTACAGTGTAGGCGCCAGGCGGACCTCTCTGGGGAGCTCATTCCACAACCAGGGTGCCACAGCAGAGATGCATTAACCTTAATGCTTTCCCTTAACCATTTTGTGGTTAAGCAGCATGGTTTAGCGTGTTGTCTGAACCAGATCACTGAGAAAAAGGCAAATCCAGTAGCTTAGAACCCCTCTGGTGAAAAGATAGAATTATTGCCACCTAAATTGACATTATTTAAACCTCTTTTAATCAGCCCTTGGACAAAAAGTTTTTTCAAAAAGAAAGTAACGCAGCCTGCTGTTAAAATGATATGCACTTGGTATGTAATGGCATATTTGTTTCATTTGTCTTTACTTTTTTTTTTTTATAAAATCTTAAAGCCTTCAGGAAAATGAAACATTTTATAAAGGGAAGTGTTTCCATTAGTAAATGGAATGAAATTTGCAGTGACAACTACCTTTGTCTAGGTTTGATAATGTATTGCACACAAAAGAGACGTTGTTCGTTCCTACTTGATTAACTCTGCTGTCCTCCCTAATCTCTTGGGACACTTTCAAATGGATTTCTTACTCTGGAGACGGGCTGATTACTCTCTTGACAGTACAAGGCTTTATGTAGCTTTCTCAAAGGGGAAAAAAACCCATTTTCACTGTTAATAAGGTTTCTGAGAAGGTCCATTGTGTCTTCCCCACAGAGACACCATGCAAGCAGACTGCCTCCTACACAGTACCTTAGGGCAAGCAGGTGAGCACTTCCGAGCCTGAGAAGTCTTAGAAGGCCACACTAAATGAGCACTAGCAAGCCGTTCGGGTTTTAAATGGGTCAAGTTAGCCCCTTCTTCCCTGTCCCTGGATTATTTTTTAAAGGGGAAGGATGTGCATGTATGCATTTCTGTAACTAAAAAAATGGATTGTAGAAGGTCTCTGTGCCTATGCATGGAGAACACACCCCATTAGAATCGACATCATGAATGGGTCTGCCACTACGGTTTTGCCAGGGAGGGTCACCTGATGGGGGGATGAAGATTTTTTAAATCCCGTGGCATGGCATATGCTACAAATTTTATTTATTTATTTATTTATTTATTTATTTATTTATTTAAAACATTTGTATCCCACTCTATATCATTAGGATCTCAGGACGGCATACAGATGAAAGCATACAGTTTAAAACAATAAATATACACAGCTAAAAACAAATTAAATCATGAACCAAGTTAAAACAATATATAATTTAAAAGCAGTAAAAACAATTAAGTTAAAACCATCTGCCATCTTAGTGAATTTAACCATTCAAGGCTTTGTTAAAAAGCCATGCTTTTACTTGAAGCCCTGGTGTATTTGGTGTGACAGACAGGCCTGTCTTTGCCCATTACTACTGCTCCATTTATCCTCCGCTGCCATGTGGTCTCTCTCATAATCTGTTTCCTACGAGGCACTTTCCAAACACTGAAGACCTGCTATACCTGGAGTGTCATGCCAGTGTCTGTTCTTCTTCTGCCAGCCTAGCAGTCTATTGGTTTGCATCTCAGGCCACAGCTCTGGCAGACTGTGCCACCGGGTGCTCTATTCTATCTGGGATGCCACTGCCATCGTTTCTGTGCCTGCCTCTATTACCGCTCCCTCTCTTCATGTAACCCACCCTGGTCTGCTCCGTGTAAATAGAGCCCTACAATACCTGGGGTGCTTTCCTTTCCTTTTCTCCAGCTCTCCTTTGCCTGCTGCTTCTCTGCCTTCAGGCTACTTCTCAGTTAAGTGAGAGAGATATTAGAGAGGCCCTGTGGGCACACCTGGCTACTGCTCACCTCGCTAAAAGAAAGAGAGATTGTGCCTCCATACTCTTGCATCAGCATGCTCCCTCAATGAGAAGGAGACTGTGCCCACTGAACTCCTTCTTCTGTCTGCCTCAGTGAGAGAAGAGCCATGCTGCTCACATGATGCTGCCTGCTTCAGCGAGACGGAGTCTGGCCGTTATGCCCTCACGCTGATGCTGCTTCCCTGAAAGAGAGAGGCTGGCCATTGTGACCTTAGAAAGATCTCACCTGCCTGAAAGACAGAGAGTGGCCATTGTGTCCTCATGCTAATGCTTCCTGCCTCAAGGAGAGAAACTGGTCATTATGACATCATGCTGATGCTGTATGCCTAAAGGTGTGAAAGTGACCATTTCACTCTCTTGCTGATGCCTAACAGAGGGAGAAACTGGCTTATATACCCTTCCACAGCTGTTGCCCAGCTAAAGGAGAGGCCCCAAAGCCCACGTATTGCTATGTCCACACATTGCAGCCCATACCGGACAAGGTTTTCCTAACTTTCTTTCTTGCTCTCCCATCCTCTCCAATTCAAGTCCTAGCTCTCCTTGAGCCATCAGGCAAGCCCTACTCTCCACCAATGCATTGTAGGCCATGGGATGACTGTCCACTGATTTTTGTCTGTTCCTTGCCAGTCACTTCTCTGATAAACGGGAGCCATTGAAGGGGTACCAGCTACCTCTGAGATAAGAAAGCATCGAAGAGCCAGCTTGAGCCATTGAGAAAAATAAGAAGCTAAAAGTAACATTAAAAAACTAAAACATAACTGCTACCTTCTGCACAACCCTAGCCTGCATTTATGTAGAAATGTAGTCTGTATTGATGTGTTTTTACTTCACTGATTGGTTTACTGTATCCCATTGTGAACATGTCTAACAAGGTTGTTGGGTTTTGACTTAATGTATCTCACTGAGGTGGATAGAAACAAGTGTGTAAGCACCATCACTTCTTCATTGATATCTCACACTTTGATTACCTCCAAGCTGTATTGCAATATACAAGCGGTCCTATGTTTGGAGACAGTCTGGAAGCATCAATTGGTCGAAAATGTGACAATCTGCCTGGTGGCTGCAGGTTAGAATATATGCCTCTGACCATTCTTTAAAAGGGGGGGGGGAGTTATGCATAGGTTCCAAGAAAAGCTGACCAAATATGCATGTATTATTCCACTTGCAAGTGGCACCTATATACCATCCATTCAAATGTTGATAGTGTTGTTAAGTCCTCAGTCCATTGCGTTATGGGAGGTTTATGGATACTCATTTACTTGAGAGTAAGTCCCAATGAGCAAAGTCCCAACTATATGTTTGCTTACTCTGCTGTTTCATTTATAACTGGCAAATAATTTCAAGCAATCTAAGTGAAAATAAATTCAATAAATGGGATATGTTTCCAGTGAGGGGGGGAAGCAGCAGCCAGGCACCTCTCCACCATGCCTGGGTCCAGCTCCAGCTGAGAGCCCCCTCCCTCCTGCTGCCAACTGTCAACTGTAACTGCTGAACTTTGCAACTAAGATTGTAGTGCCTGAATTTGCTTTCCTTTTCCCCCTCCTCCCCCCTCCCTCCCAATCTCCTTTCCTTTCATGTCCTGTCTTTTAGATTGTAAGCCTGTGGGCAGGGACTGTCAAGAAATACTTTTGTAAGCCGCAGTGAGAGCCTTTTTTGGCTGAATGGTGGCATAAAAATGCTTAAATAAATAAATAAATAATATTAGGAGTAGATGATGTCTGAACCAAGGTGCTGACTATCACATAAATATTATCAACTATATCAAAGATACAAAACCAGAAATTTTACTACAAGGTGGTTTAACTCCTCTAAAGGCTTTCAGCCACCAGAGAATTAAAACACAAACAAGGCTAATTTTGTAAATAGTTGGCAAGTAGCTGCCATGTTGGTCCCAAAGGTTCTTGCAACTATCTTTAAAGTGCTTTCTTTTTAAAAAATGGAAAGTAAAATTATTAGTATATAAGTCCAAGTATCATGTAGCCTACTTGGTATTTTAAACCTAGTGAGTGAAGCGGAATGGCTCTCGCTTCTTATTCTTGACCCTAGCTGATACCATCTATGAATAATACATTCTTTTGCCTTCTTGGTTAATACAAGCTGATAAATCTATCATTCATTAACTTACCTGACCCCCTTTTCGAGCCAATTAATTTTATTGTCCTTCACAAAATCCAGGGGGAGTAAGTTCCACAGTTGTGCTTCGGTCTTGAGCATGTTCCCTTTGCCCGTCGTCTTTCTACTCTGCTGTTATTTGCAACATCTGTCTCTATCAGTGGCGTAGCATGGGTTACTGGCGCCCGGGGCAAGTCAAGTATTGCGCCCCTAATCCGTGGACCTTTAGCACTCCCTGAGTCCCTTCCACCAGTCAAGTATTGAACCCCTTACCCCCCCCCAAGCACATATATTATATTTTAAGGAAATACTGATCTATTTAAAGTAAAATTAATTTAATACTAGTATACTGGTACGTACATTTATTTAAAATTGCCTGGTTTTAATTAGGGGTGTGCATGGACCCCCCCGATCCGCTTCTCTTCTAGATCCGCAACTTCCAGATTGGGTCCGCTCTGCTACACTCTGATCCGCCTATAGTCCGCTCCAGTTCGCTGCGAAGCTCTGGATCCGAGCTCCGCTTTTCCCCCCCCCATAGGCTTGCATTGAAATCCAAAAAAGCCTACAACTTTTTTTCTGTTAAAGTTAGAAACCTTAAATTCGGCACCATGACACCGCATGCATGTATACATATGCACGCCAAGACTCAAGCCAATCCAAGCCTCCCCTGATTTTTTGGGAATTTTTGAAAATTGGACACCCCATTTTCAGACATGGACTGTTCTCCGACATTTTGACAGATAAAAACTTGGAAGCAGGCATATCCACATTCATGGCAAGTTTCAAGCAGATTCCATCATCTCCTGATTTTGGGGGGGGCTTTAACCTCCAACGCAGCACCCCTAACCCCAATTCACACACCCCTTTCTATATCTCCGTCAATTTTTATGTTAGAAACCTCAAATTCGGCACCATGACACCTCATGTACATATACACATGCATGCCAAGACTCAAGCCAATCCAAGCCTCCCCTGATTTTTGGGGAGTTTTTGAAAATCAGACACCCCATTTTCAGACATGGACTGTTCTCCGACATTTTGACAGATAAAAACTTGGAAGCAGGCACATCCGCATTCATGGCAAGTTTCAAGCAGATTCCATCATCCCCTGATTTTGGGGGGGGCTTTAACCTCCAACGCAGCACCTCTAACCCCAATTCAAACACCCCTTTCTATATCTCCATCAATTTTCATGTTAGAAACCTCAAGTTAGACACCATAACACCTCATGCACGTATACACATGCATGCCAAGACTCAAGCCAATCTAAGCCTCCTCTGATTTTTGGGGAATTTTTGAAAATCGGACACCCCAGTATCTTAGGGATTTAAAGCTGCAGACAGCTCAATGGGGCCATTTCAAAGGAAATCCCAACATGCCATGAATTGGGGAGTAGATAACCCTAAATATGAATCTTCTTCCACACTTGAAAAATTGATTTGGAACTTCAAAAAGTCTAAGTGAGCGCAGGAAGGACTTATCCCCTGAGTCAAAGCAACACACACACAAACCATCCCTGCGAAGCGGGCAGGGGAGGAGGGAGGGAAGGCAGGCAGGCAGCAGACATTTCTGGGGGCACAAGGAAGTGCAGCAAGGATGGCTTGTTTTTTTCTAAGCCAGCAGTAACGCATTGCAAACCAACCCTGCGAGGCAGGCACAAGGAGTGAGCAAAGGATGGCTTGTTTCTTTCTAAGGCAGCAGTAACGCATTGCAAACCATCCCTGCGAGGTGGTCACAGAGGAGGAGGACAGGCGGGCAGAGAGCCAGGCAGAGATATGCCATAGATCTAGTATGGGGGAGTCAGTCCCGGCAGATGCCCCACCACAGCAGCACCCCGGGGGGCAGGCAGGCAGGCAGTAGACATTTCTGGGGGCACAAGGAAGTGAGCCAAGGATAGTTTCAAAGCCAGTAATGCAAACCATCCCTGTGAGGTGGGAGCAGCACAGAGAGATGCCTTTTCTTTTGCATCCCATAACTTAGGAGGCTAGGAGGATAAGAGTAAAGCTTTGTGATCCTTGCTTCAGAGTTGATTGACTGCACTGTGATCACAGCCATTATTAAACAACAACAATAGTAACGTTAATAATAGCAGTACTAATTAATATTCAATGAACAAAAAACCTACGGTTTATAAAACAACGTTAAGGACGTACACTTTTCCACCAAGCACCAAAAAGCGGGGAAATGGGGAGTTAAGGCTCGCCAGCCTTAACGCCACATCCTCCCTAAGGAGGCAGAAAGTACCAGTGAAATTCTCATTCTGCCAAAGCAGATAAACCATGAGGACAGGATAGAGAATAGGATATGCAGAGGTGACTGTGGGGTTGTGGAAAACTGATGACGAATTTAGGGCCACCTACTTCTCTTTTTTTGTTCAGAGCAGCCCTTTCCCAACCTGGTGCCCTCCAAAGGTGTTGGACTGCGACGACGGAGCAGGTAAGAAACCCCCCCTCCTGCCTGGCCCTGCTGCCAGGTAAGCCCCAACCCACTTACGTGTTCCATAGTCACTGGGCCCGGGCTTGAACAGAGGCTCAATTCAAGCCTGGGCCTGGTGACAATGGAGCAGGTAAGAACGCCCCCCCCACCTTGGCCCTTACCTGGACCCGCTGCCGCTGCTGCGCGAACTGCGGCGCCAGCTCCAGGCAAGCCCCCACCCCAGCCCACCCCACTTACCTGCTCCGTCGTCGCTGGGCCCGGGCTTGAATCGAGCACCCTGGTCCACCCGGAAGCAAGTCCACACCTGCAGCCTTGCTTCTGGGTGGACTCGGGGGCTTGATTCAAGCACGGGCCAGGCCATGATGGAGAAGGTAAATGATGGGGTGTGGTGGGGGCTTGCCTAGAGCTGCCACCGCAACAGTTTGTGCAGTGGCAGCTCCAGGTAAGGGGCCAGGCAGGAGTGGGGTTGCCTGGAGCTGCTGCACTTTGTGCAGCGGTGGCAGCAGGTCCAGGTAAGGGGCCAGGTGTGTGTGGGTTCTTACCTGCTCTGTCATCACCTGGCCCAGGCTTGAATAGAGCCCCTGGGTCCAACCAGAAGCAAGGCTGCAGGTGTGGCCTTGCTTCCGGGTGCACCAGGGCGCTCAGTTCAAGCCCGGGCCCAGCGACAACAGAGCAGGTAAGTGGGGGGGGGGCTTGCCTGGGGCCGCCTCCCTACATTCCCCATCCTGCTGTCCCAGCATTCCTAACCATGGGACATACTATACTGACTTGCAATGATGGATCGTCGCAGTCCAACACCTTTGGAGGGCACCAGGTTGCATAGGATATATGCATAGGATTGTAGGATTTTCTGTCTAACCTTGCATAGGATTGTAGGATTCATATACCCACAGATTCATAGACCCACTGACATCGGAGTCACACACACACACCCCCGGTGACCATATGCAAAGGAGTACAGGGCTCCTGTATCTTTAACAGTTGCATAGAAAAGGACATTTCAGCAGGTGTCATCTGTATGCATGCATAACCTGGTGAAATTCTCTCTTCATCACAACATTTAAAGTCACAGGAGCCTTGCCTCTTTTGTATCTGGTCAAGATGGCAGGGCTCCTGCAGCTTTAAATGTTGTGATGAAGAGAGAATTTCACCAGGTGCTGCATGCCTAAAAATGACACCTGCTGAAATTCCCTTTTCTATACAACTGTTAAAGATACAGGAGCCCTGTCCTCCTTTGAATATGGTCACCTTAGCCATATAGAAAGGAGGAGAGTGCTCCTGTATCTTTAACAGTTGTATTGAAAAGGGAATTTCAGCAGGTGTCATTTGTATATATGGAGAACCTGGTGGAATTGCATCTTCATCACAACAGTGCAAGCTGCAGGAGCTATACTAGAGTAATCAGAGACAAAAGAGGTCAGTGCTCCTGCGGCTTTCACTGCTGTGACGAAGAGGGAATTTCACCAGGTGCTACATGCATACAAATGACACCTGCTGAAATTCCCTTTTCTATACAAGTGTTAAAGATACAAGAGCCCTGTCCTCCTTTCCATATGGCTAGGGTGACCATATTCAAAGGAAGACAGGGCTCCTGTATCTTTAACAGATACAGGAGTGCCACCACCACCCCGCCAAGCCCCCCACCCCACCCCACGGTGGGCCCAGGCGGTGGGGGGGCATCCCAACCCCCCCCCACCGATCCTGCCCACCACTGAGGGCCAAATCCACCCCAACCCAACCCAATCTTCCACTCCCACCCACCACCTTCACTTACTTTCCTCTTCGACAGCAGGCCCGGCGGTAAATCGAGCCCTGGCTTAACAGGAAGTTAGGCCAAGGCGTAACTTCCTGTTTAGCTAGGGACGCCATTTCTCACCAGACCTGCAAAGAAGAAGGAGGTAAGTCCCCCCTCTCCCCCACACACCCCGGGCAGGGTCCCCCACCCCCACTCCCCAATGTCCCCCCCGCTGCACGCTCACTTACCTCCCTTCACTCTCCGCCCGCTCCAGGGTTCGATATGAGGATGCTGGGGTTGGAGGCGGAGGCTTTAAAGTGGCGCACCAGGAAGTGGCTTTCTGGTGCGCCACTCTAAAGCCTCCGCCTCCAACCCCACCATCTTGGCTTCGAAGCCTGGAGTGGGTGGTGACCGGCAGGGGGTAAGTGGCCATGCGGAAGCCTACCCCCATACCCCACCGGCGTGACGCGGCCCAGCCTACCCTGGCCTACAGCCGCTGCTGGATCTACGGCGGCAGCGGCGGGGCCAGGGAAGCTCCCACCCCACTGGCGCGGCGCGGCCCACCCTTGACTACAGCCGCCACCGCCGCCGGGGAAGAACCCCCCCAAGCTCGCCTCGGCCTAGTGCCGCCGCCGGATCTACGGCAGCAGCGGCGGAGTCCAGGGAAGGCCCCACCGCACCCGCACTTACCTCCTTCCTCGTTGCAGGCCCATCGGGAAATGGCGTCCCCAGCATAACCGGAAGTGACACAAAGGGCTATTGCGTCACTTCCGGTTACGCAGGGAACTCCATTTCCCGACGGGCCTGCAACGAGGAAGGAGGTAAGTACCTCCTCTCCCCCCCCCACTGCTCAATCGCCCCCCCTCCCACCACCCTGGCCTGGCCTGCCACCGCTTTCGCGGCGGGGGCCAGGGAATTCCCCCCCACTCTCTGCAAGCGGCGGGGGCCAAGGAAGGCCCCCCCCCTCACCCAGCATCACTTACCTTCCTCTCTCGAAAAAAGAAAGACCATTCCATCAATGAACTGGATAGGGGAATGCAATCCAACTAATGGATTGCATGGGTTGGCTTCCAATTGAGCGCTATAAGTGCGCAAAAAAAAAATTGCCAACCCGGAAGTAAAGTCTGATCAGATTGAGACAGACATACTTCCTCCCCTTTTCAGCTTTAAACTCCCACCCAGCCCTCAATATTCCAGCAATCTCCCTGAGATTGGGAATGTAAAGCCAGGGAATGTAAAGCCAGCATTTCTTTCTGGCAGTACTGCGTTTCAGAAAGATTGCTGGAATATTTTTCATTTTAGGGTGCTAGGTTGACCCTCCCCCCAATAACTCCATTTAACATGGCGGAATGTTCGTTTTACAGACTGTCCTTAACTACAGGGAACACAACTGTGTTCCCTGTAATTAATAGCAATAATAATAACAAAAACAACAATAAGGAGTTGAACCACAATGAAAGCCTGCCTGTCTTCACTGAAGAGGAAAAGCCAGGAGAGCTTGGGCTATGGGGTGTAAATATAAAATGGAATAAATAAATAAATAAACAAACAAACAAACAAAGGAGGGGTGGAATTAAAAGCAGCAGTGTTGCTGAATAAACAACAAGAAGAATTTTTTTTTAAAAGGCTATGTCTGTCTTTTACCAGTAAGAGGAAAGTGGACGTGCCCAGGGGGATATGCCAATTTTTGACTGGCCCTAAGTACGTACCAGTCTTAAGAAGCTACCTGTCACTTCAATTCATGACAGGCATTAGCTTCAGTCTCTCCACTGGGTTACTCTTTGGAGGGCTCTGATGACCCTCCAGGGTGGGAGAGTGTGTGCACTGGGCACGTCCACATGCCTTAGGGGACCTCATCCCCTTGCACCACACCTATTCAGTTGTTCACCAAGGTTAGGGTGGGTAGCAGTGCTGTGTTTGCTATCTGTTATTTATTTGCTTAGTATATGATTTCAGGTTGTGTTTGTGCATTTGGTGGGGCTACTGTTTTAAAAAACCCTGGGAAAAGTCTGTTCAGACTAAGAAAGAGAAGTTTCCCCCTCCTCCAACTTTGGGATTGGAGGATGCTTCATCAGGTGATCATGACTGGGAGTTGAATGTGCCTCTCAGCACTTCAAAAAGGTACCTCTCCCCCTTTTTTTACCCGATTTTTTAAAAAAAATTATAGCAAGCGAACCGCACCACGCAGAGTGCTGAGAGTAGGCTCAAAATGACCCCCAGCCACAACTCTCTAAGCACAAGAAATTTCAGAATGGTAGCTTTAAAAACAACACAGTTATGCCCTAATCTTTTCCGCAATGCAATCCTATGGGTGAAATTATCCAAAATGACGGTCGGATCGCTCCGCGAAAAGAGAAGCGCTTCTCCTATGGCTGCTTCTCTTCGCCATGCTTCTAAGGGTTCCCAGTTCACTTCTACTCCGCCTCTGGGCAGGCCAATTCGCTTCTGATTCTCCGATTCTAAGCGGAGCGGAGCACATCCCTAGTTTTAATATGTGCAAATTTTTCAATAACAGTATTGAAATCTACATTGAAATCTCTCTCAATTGACAATATTGCTAGGTTACTCAGTCTTTTTTGGGTCATTGTAGAACTCTGATACGTTTTGATTAATTTAAGTTTTGAGAAACTTCTTTCAAGTTTGATTAATTTAAGTTTTGAGAAACTGGCAGTTGAAACAGTGATAGTTAGAAAGATTCTTAATGTCACAACAAAGTTTGTCAAACTCTCTTGCAGCTTCCTCTTGTACACCCACCGAAGCAAATCTAAAGCTGTCCAGTTAGCAATCTGCTCATCAGGATTGACATCCTTATACAAGACAATGTGGCGCCGAAGGCGATTTATTTCGGCTATCATAGCTGCAGCATTCAACTCTGTGTACTTAGCACATATGTTCTGAATTTGTTTATTGATAAGATCATCATTTTTAGTATCGAGCAATGTCTGGATTTGCAGGAAAGCAAATAGCTGGTGAAGCGTATTCATTGCATTGTGCACCTGATTCTTTTTTATTTAGCATCATGGCTGATATGATGCCTTTGATATGATAACCGATCACCTTGCAGGCTGCATTTCCTCCCAAACGGGCCTCTCTAGCACACGCCTCACTGCTCTGTCCTCCTTCTGGATGACTTAGAAGGTAGCCAGAGCAGCAACACGTGTGCTAGAGAGGCCCGTTTGGGAGGAAATGGAGCCTGCAAGGCCTTCCTGACCTGTGCGCAACAAGAAAAATGCTGTAAAATGTTATGTGGCAACGTTTATTTGCCCTGTCTACACAATTGGATCTACACAGATTTAAATTTATTATTACTGCTTTCTTTCTGTTTTTGAAATTTTTGCGCCCCTAAGAATTTTGCGCTCAGGGCAACCGCCCCTGAGGGGGCCCCCCACGCTATGCCAGTGGTCTCTATATGAAAATTATTTAGCATTAGATTTCCTCTAAAGTAAAGAAATTGCCAAAAAAAGGCTAATTAGTGGAGTTGAACAGGCTTCATGAGGCTCGTTAGCACTTCACTGACTTTATAGCAGCTTTAGGAGAGAAAAAAGAATACCATAATAATTGCTTTTCCTGATCTGCTGGAGTGGAGTGTGCCGACACCTCTGTTGAACCAACCTGCAAAGTATGTGTGAACCCCCACCGCCCTTTAAGTAATCGTTGATGGGGGGAATAGAACAGGGTGAAAATATTCACCTCATCTGCAGTGTGATGTATAGCTGAATGTAATGCATATTCCTTCAGGTAAGCTGCATCCACTTTAAGTGAGGCTATTCCATAGAAAAACATCAACACAAGAATACAGGAAGCTGCCATATATGTTAGACCATTTGTCCATCTAGCTCAATATTGTCAACACTGACTGGCAGCAGCTCTCCAGGGTTTCAGGCAGGATCCCCCCCCCCCCAGCCCTATCTACCTGGAGAAGCCAGGGATTGAACCGGGGACCTTCTGCATGTGAAGCAGGTGCTCTATCACTGAGCTATGGTCTTTCTCTAACATCCTACCTGAAAGAGGGAAGGGCTGCACTGCACATCAGCTCCTTTAAAGAAAAGATGAACAAATCAGACTATTTCCAGTGTTCACTCCTGCGTTCCTTCCATTCCATGTTTTTATATTTCATATGAATAAAAATGTGCATTTAAATGCAGATCTAAATATGCCCTTCTAAAACATGACCTCTCAAGATGCACAGTTCTATTCTCTGTCTCTCTCTCTCCCCCCCTCTCTCTCACACACACTCAAACTACACATTTTTAAACACATATACAGTTTTGAATAGTCAGAATAATTGGGAAATGCGAAAGATGGTATACAACACAAAGAAATGTATATACAGCACAACTGTATACTTGTCTAAAAAAGTAACATTGAATCCAGTGTGGCTTACTCCCAGGTGAGTGTGTGAGGAATTGCAGCCTAAACTCTGATCTGCACTTTAAGCTAGATCAGGCCAGCTTGTATCTGAATTCACAATGATGAATTCCTCTCCATCTCTACTCTAAGACACCATTTTAGGAGGCAATCCACAGTGTGATGTCCTATGGGATCCTTCTCCCTTTCTTGGCTAGTGCTTTGCCAAGCGAAGAAGGAGGCTTTTAGGGTAAATTTCACACTTCCTGAAATGTTACCTTTATGGTGTGAAAACAAACCTCATGAAAAATTGGGCTCAGCCGTTTTCCTCCCATCCATATTTTCATGGAGTAATTTGCTTCATGCAATTGTCTTTTTCGAAAACAGTTTTGCTGAAGTTGATGCGAGCTTTTTTTCTTCTTTTTTTTTTGACAATGGTAATTAGTTGCTAAGTTGAACAGAGGAGAAAATTAGTGGCTTTAGCACACACATGCAAAACATTTTGATTTGCTTGTCATTCTCTTCCTTAACAAGTTACTCTTCAATCCTGTATTCCTTTTCTCACTTGACATTTTGTCTGAAGTTGTACTGAGAATTGCATCCCACCCTCTATCACTTTCTGTTTAGCAAAACAAACACTCTTCCCCCCCTCCCTCCATTAGGGAGCACTGAAAAATATTTAAAAGCAAAATCTATCAAAAGACGAGGACACTGTGAAGCAAAATGATGGCTATTTTCACAAGTTGCAAAATTGGCATTAAAATCAGCTCCACACAAGAGCGGTTTAGATCCAGCTTTATGGTTTGTGAAAGCAATTTTCCTCGTCTAAACATAAGGCTATTTGTCTACTTTGTACCATGATGGAAAACGGTATATTTGCTTGGGCAAAGCCCATGTTTTCTGCATCATGGCCTGGCAGGTGCATGACAATGCAGACCCAGACAGGCAGAAAAAAACGCTAGTTTATCAAGACCCTTGTGGGCTGCCATACATGGACGGTGTTTTGCTTGGGTGGTCACAAGTTGTGTGAGTGTAGGTAGCTGCCTTATGCTGTATCAAAACCATCTAGTTCAGCCTTCTTCAACCTGGGGCGCTCCCGATGTGTTGGACTACAACTCCCAGAATTCTGGGAGATGCAGTCCAACACATCGGGAGCACCCCAGGTTGAGGAAGGCTTTTCTAGTTCATCTTCTCTGCCCTGATGGATGACAACATTCCAAGGCCCTAAACAGAGGTCCCATTCCCAGCCACCTTGAAATGTTGAGGATTGAATCTAGGACCGTCGGCATGCAACGCATCTGCTCTCCTGCTAATCTTCGGCCCTTCCCTATAGGTTCACTGGTTTGTTGATAGGGCTTTGCAGTGACTTGATACCAAATATTATTTATTTATTTATTACATTTTTATACTGCCCAATAGCCGAAGCTCTCTGGGCTTAGTTTTTGGGGGCCATGCTTTGACCCATTTGAAATGGCACTGTTACCAGTAGCAGCCCATCAGCTACTTTTGGAGTTCAGAGCTAAATTTGCTAAATCAGACATGCTAAATTTGGGCTCCATTTAGCCACTAAAAACTGGGTATTAAACTCATGAAAATACTAGGTCTGTACATGGTTAATAAATCCTGGAATATCTGTTCTGCCTCTGTTCGTTTGTATTTATGTTTCCCTATAAATAAAAGTTTTCTTTTCTTTTCTTTTCTTTTGGTCTTACAAATGCATAGTAGCCTTGGGTTATAGCTGGAGATTTTCAGACTTTCCCTTCTGTTTGTTTAGGAGGAGGGTGCAGAACCTCTTTCACCCTCAGGGTGGAGTTCCATTTTGGAGAAGCTTTCGCATTCCAGTGGTGGGTGAAGCCAAAGGCGAAAGGGACGTATTTTAGCCAAAAGCCCTTTCTGCCAATAACTGAGCCATGGGAGAGGGATTTCAAACTTTTAGGATGGGGAAAAAAACTACACGAAAACTGGGGAAATGACAAATGATCATGGAAAAGGGGGTGGGCCCAGAGGAAGGAAATTTGGCCTTCCCAGCTGAAGGTTCCTTATCTCTGGTTTAGAAAAACAAATGAGCTAATAAGGAAGTCTCACTTGCCAGGCTTTCTTATACCCCTGAATTAAAAAAGAAAACTGTTGGAATTTTCATATTTACACTGCTGGAACATATTAATTCAGAATGCAAACCGTACTTGCTACGTCTAAGCTAACTATGAAAAGAAGTTCAATGTTTAATCGAAAGCATTATGCTTTTACCAAGTATTAAGCAGCAGATTGTAAGGTGTGTAAGTAGGTCAGACATTGTGTTGAGTGATTGTGCTTCATCTTTGGCCATCTGGCAGCATGAATCAATGTCAGCTGGATGCAAATAGAACTCTGGAAAGGTGACCTTGGTGATAGGATTGGGCCATGGAGAGCAATCCATAAGAGGTGACCTGCATTTATTAGGACATAGTAAGAATGAGATTTTTAAAAAAATAAAATCCCACTGTTTTGATTTCCAGAAATTCTGTTGACCAGAGATACACATGTCCAGTCAATCTGGTAGCTAGGATATTTAGTTAAATTCAGAGAATTTGAACTTTCTTTCTGCTTATAAGTGGAGGTGTAACCCTTAAGATTGTGGAGAAAAACATAGCAAGTAGTTTGCCCAAAACAAGTGCTGCGTCTGGGGCATGCATGTCTTTAATAGCTCAGAAAGGGTAGGTAATTAAAGGGCAGATAATTGTCAATATCCAAGTTGGTACTAGTGCTAAGGGAAATTACATTGCATTAGCATAAGCAACTTCTATCTCAACACAATAGGATATACTGGTGTGATGAACTTTCTGGGGAGACCAGTCATGTCAGCTTTACACTATTGGTGTTGTGCTTGAGGCTTCTTATGCTAGCACAACATAATTTACGTTCCCACTAGTATTGACTTGGATACCTGTGAAAGTGGAAGCAAGAAGATTGAATTGTTTAAATGGGTTAAGCTGTGAAATGCTGGGCACATGAGGAAGAGAAACTGAAGGGGATTTGGGAGGAAAAGATGGACCTAAGGTTTATCCTGGGATCACCCAGGGTTCGCCCCTGCCTGAGCACTGGATCCCCTGTGTGTCACCTAGATGAACAGGTTTGGCCCCTGGATGATCCAGGCATAAACCTTAGGTCTGGCTATGGCCGAAGTGTGCAGACATGGTCCTGCTTAAGGAAAGCAGGGAGTAACAAAATAATGAATTTAGTATGGATTTTATGTGTCAGGTGATGATGTCTGGAAAGAATAGTAGCTAGATTTTGAAAGGTATCGGGGGGTTTAATCCACTTAGCAAGGTAGAACTCAAATAGAACTCAGTTAAAATTATTTAATTGATTTGGGATTTCATATTTACCATTATGGTTTCACTGCTGCCAATAAAGCTAATGTTGTAGTTGTTGTTGATGATGTTCAATAAAAGTGTTTACAGTGTTCTTAAGACCAATGAAAGGGTTTCCATTGTTTGATATTTGACCCAAAGCAGAACTATCAGACTTGCTTCAAATACCAAAAAGAAGGCTTCAGAAAGAAGGTTAATAGCTAGAAGTGATGGGTCTGTCTCTAAAACCCAGGCCACATCTTCATTCCTCGGCTGTATAGCCTCTTATACAGACTGCCAAAACTAAAGCAAATTTCTTTTTAGGTCGAGATCTTCCTTTAATTATCTCTCCTACTCACCATCATTATGCAGGGATGTATGAGATTTTTTTTTCACTTTACAAATCACTTGAAAATGCCCTATTCGCAACCCCAAATGAGAACAAGAAGGCATGTTCTCTGAAAATGTTTGCAGATTCCTGAAATTGCATTCTTGTTTGCAAATTCTACACTGGAATAATGCACAACTTTTCTCATTCAAATGAACTGAAAAAAAACAGTTTGCAAATGAGGACAGGACTGAGCTTTGAAGTAAAGTTTGGAGAATTTTAGCGAGCTTGAGCATCCTGGTTCTCCCATTCCTATTATGCTCATTAAAGCAGAGAATTTTGCCTGCAGTCTGCATCTCAGCTGGACACAAATCCACTCACTCAGGCACATGTTTATGCACAAATGTACACACACATATCCACAAACTGAATTTTCCAACCCCATCACATCATTAGCTATTTTCAACAAGTTCTTCAACACAGACAGAGGCACTCTTGAATGAAACAGATTATCTAGATCCATTTCAATCGGCTTCAGGCCTGGTTTTGGAACGGAAACTGCCTTGGGCGCCCTTTGTCTAGGCTTAGATGGACAAAGTGTCAGCTTCTTATGTTTCTAATACATCAGGTAATCCATATTTAGCATACTTCTTGTCTGAAAATGGTATAGAAATTAAGTGTTCTATGTTATGGATTGGTGATGTTTGCCTATGCAATAGCAGCAGAATTCCACCTCAGTAATATAGACCTTTTTGTTTTATTTTGTATATGTCTTTTATTCATAAGATTTACGGGTCTGTACAACATGCAACCACACTAGTAGTATTACTATCCCAGTTATACATTCCATTCTGAACACAATACATGAGTAATATCTGTTGTGCAATAATTATTTATTATTATTTATTATGTTTATTTATATCCCACATTTTGCCCAATGCTGGGCTCAAGGCGGCATTACAAAATTTAAAACATATACATTTAAAAACTATAAATAGGGGGGCAGAGCCTGACGGCCATGTACTGGTAAGATTTCTTGTGAGGCTCCCAGACGGGACAGCCAAAAATCCAATTATCTTTAAATGGGCATGAATCTCTAATGAACATTAATGAAAATGCTTATGATCTTTTACTGATGGTGATGATGGGTTTTTTGAAAGTATAATCTGTATATGGAGTGGGGAAATCAGCGCAGCTTCTGTGCTTAGCAAATCAGTCTGTCGGAGTGAAGAGTCTAAATCGAAACCAGAGATTTGTTATTGTTGGACTTCTTCCAGCGACTGCTGAATTAAATTGCTGTGATATATCACTCCTTATCTGTGTAGATCGAGCAATTGGTAATAAATTTAACCATCAGAAAGCAGTGAGAGAGAAAAGTTGCTTACTTGCATGGAATGAGAGACTGTGTTGATTGTTACCTGGAATATTAAGCAACTGATTTATGCCCTATGCCGAACATTAGAAAACCAAAAAAAAAAAAAAAAAAGTTGAAAAAGCTGCTTGGCAACGTTGTAAATGCCCCTCAAATCATAATATTGGCCGCCTTGAAAAGGTGTCCTTGGAAGAAGATGCAGATAGTAGTGAGAGTGACAAGATGGCGGGAAAAGCTGGCAAGGAGCCAGCTACTATGGATGAAATTAAGAGCTTCATATTAGCAAACAATGCTACACTTTTTTAAAAAATGGATGAGCATGCTGAAAAGGCAGACAAGAGGATGGATGTGTTAGCTGGCAAGATTGCACAGAATGACAGGAGTATAAAGACATTAGAAGCAGGAGTAAATTTATTGGAGAAACGGCAAGATGTCTTTGAAAAAAGCTGTAATGTACAGTTTCAGGACCAAGAGAAGAGGCTGATCCAATTAGAAGACCAGAATCGATGATCCACGCTACGAATTAAGAATTTTGTTGAAGTATCAGGAGAGGACTTGAGAAAAGTAATTTTGCAGTGGTTTAAAGAAATGATGCCTGATCTGGAAATAAAGGACTGTGCGGTGGACAAGATTCATAGAGTGGGAGGATCAAACTACAGAGGAGTATTTAAAGACATCCTGTTGAAATTTGGCAGCTACTACAAAAAAGAGCAAGTTATGAAGAAATTGAGGTCTATGGCTCTGATACAATAAAAAGGCAAATCAGTGCAAATTTACAACGATCTTTGTCAGCAAACACTCAAATGGAGATGCAGTGTCAAACCAATAACTGAAATATTAACAAAGAATGTAATAAAGTATGCCTGGGGTTACCCTGTTTTTTTAAGGTTTACACATGGTGGGAAGCAATACAGAGTAACCTCCTTGGATCAGGGCAAGGAGTTGCTGAAGAGTTTGGGTTTGTATAATGGTGTAAGTTTGAAAGAAGCAGGTGGGAACGGAAGTGAAGCTGGGGCGTCTGGGATGTAATAAACTTGATAAATTGACTATGAGATAATAGTATATAAATTTTGTTAAAATATAGAGGTCTTGCCGGTCAGGCGGAGCACTGCCTTCCCCCCTCCCCTAAGGGTAGACAACGGCCAGAGTGATAGATTTACAGGGATTTGGGGGGGGAAGAGGTGGGGGTGGGGTGGGGGTGGGGTGGGGGTCTGATTGGGTGGGAGGGAGGGATTTAAAGGGGTTTTATGGTTTTTGTGTTTTATGTATGTGAATTTGCGTTGCAGAACACATGGGATCGGAAGGAATATCAAAAAGTTGAATATGGATAAGAAAATAAAAATGTCAACGCTTAATGTAAAAGGTCTGGGGGCAGTCGTGAAAAGGAGGAGAATTGAACAAATGTTAAATAGAGAAGGATCTGATATTGTCCTGCTGCAAGAAACACACCAGGGATCCGATGGGGTAAACGAAATACGCATAAAATGGTCAGTTTATTATGAAAAGTCACTGGGGACTTCAAAAAAAAAATGGAGTGGCTATTTTGATTTTTAAAAAAAGGGAATTTATATTAGAAACTATAAAAAAAGGATGATAATGGTAGATATCTTATGATAAAGGGTCAAATTGAAGGCAAAGAGTATACATTAGCCAATGTTTATGCCCCTAATGAGAGACATAGAGAGTTTTATACAGAATTATTTAAAGAAATAGAAGAGTTTAAGGAGGGGTATGTTATCTTTGCTGGGGACTTTAATATGGTTATGGATAATAGATTGGACAGGTCAAACCCCACTAGTGTTGAAAAGAGAAATAATATTACTATATTGAACAAATTGGTAAAAGAGAAAGATTATGTGGATTGTTGGCGTTTACTTAGTGGGGCGAATCCTGGCTTTTCTTATTACTCTCCAGTTCATCATACATACTCTAGGATAGACTATATATTTGTTTCAAAAGAGTTTGCGACTAAGGTTTGTAAAATGGAAACGGGGGTAATAAAGGTAACAGATCATGCATTGCTAAGTTTAGAGTTTACAGTTAGGAAGAATTACAAAGAAGCATATAGGTGGAAAATGAATACAAAATTATTGAAGTATAATAAAGTGGTAGAAAAAATGCAGAGGGAACTGTCAGAGACTTGGGAAATTAATGAAAAGGGAGGAACGGCAAGGGCAGTTGTTTGGGATACCATGAAGGCAGTAGCAAGAGGGATTTGTATTAGAGAAATGTGTAATTTAAGGAGGCAACAGCTTGCAGCACAGGAAAAGTTGGAGGTAGAGATTAAGAATTTGGAGAAAGATTATTGGCAATTTAAAAATAAACATAAATTAATAGAAATACAAGCAAAGAAAAAAGAATTAGAGAACATAAATTTAGAGCAAGTTCAGAAAAATCTAATTTATATGAAAAGGGAGTATTTTGAAAATAGTAATAAAAACTCTAGATTGCTAGCCAGACTCACACAAAAGGAAAAAGCTAGGAATGGGATAGGAATATTGAAAGATAAGCAAGGGAATTATTGTCATATAATGAAGGGTAAAATAAAAATCTTTCAAGAATTTTATCAAGAATTATATAAGGGAAAGGATATCCAAAAAGAGAAGTTGGAAGCTTATATAGAAAAGTATATAAAGAAGGGAATAAAAATAGAACATAAAGAGTTAATGGAGAAGGTAATAACTCAAAGAGAAGTTGAAGAGGTAATTGAGAATTTGAAAGTGGGTAAATCACCTGGGGTAGACGGCTTAGGACCGGAATATTATAAAGTTTTTAAAACGTTTTTAGTACCGAAATTATTGAAGTTGTACAACGCCATATTGGAAGGAGAGAGGACACCAGAATCATGGGAACATTCATTGATAATTTTAATTCCAAAACCAGATAAAGACTTGACTGTCCCTGATTCATATAGACCTATTTCATTAATAAATCAAGATGCTAAAAAAAATTCAACTATTTTGGCAAAACGGTTAAATAAATTTATAGCTGAATACATAGGGGAAGACCAATGTGGATTTGTAGCAGGTAGACAAATGCATAATTTAGTGGGAAGAGTTTTAAATGTAATACAGGTGATAAAAAAGTCTAAGATTAAAGCGGGAATTTTGGCACTGGATATTTTTAAGGCTTTCGATTGTGTGAGCTGGCAGGCATTAAAGATGGTTTTAAATAAAATGGGTTTTGGAAATAAATTTAAAGCTATAATAGAACAGTTGTACTCTCAAAATACAGCCGTAGTGGTAGTGAACGACAGAGTTACGGATAAGATATGACTAGCCAGAGGGACAAGACAAGGATGTCCACTCTCGCCGGTCCTGTTTGTAATGGTTATGGAATTATTGGCGAATGCAATAAGAGATGATGGAGAGATAGAAGGAATAGGTGGTATTAAAAAAATAAAATTGAATATGTTTGCGGATGATACTTTGCTAACTATTAAAAATCCAATAAGAAAGATGGAAAGAATTAAACAGCAATTGAGAGAATTTGAGGAAATTACTGGGTTAAGAATAAATTGGTCCAAATCAGAGATAATGTTATTTAGTTATACTAAAAAGGAAGAGAAGGAATGGGAAGGAAAGGGAATAGAAATGAGAGTTAAGGAACAGATTAGATATTTGGGAATTAAAATTACACAAAATTTTGAGAGTTTAGAGAAGGAGAATTTAAATAGTTTAAAAAAAGAGATTTTAGTAAAATTGGAAAAATATAAAAGATTAAATGTATCCTTGTTTGGAAGAATAGCATTAATAAAAATGAAGATTTTAGCAAAGATTAATTTTGTGTTCAGGATGTTACCAATAAAAATTTCAGAATCAGAGATAAAAAGCTGGCAAAATATCATAAACAATTATTGTAATGGGGACAAGAAAGCGAGGGTAAATAAGAATAAATGGTACTTAAGTCAAAAAAAGGGAGGATTGGGTCTCCCAAATATTAACCTGTATTATGTAGCTAATAGGTTAAGACATATTGTGGAAGCAATTATAGGAGTAGGAGATTTAGACTGGATGGAAGATAAAACTACAAGTAATATAGAGATGAAGTTGGAAAATGTATTCTTTAGGGAAGGAGAAAAAAAATGGGTTGAAAGTATAGGTAATCCGCTCTTGAGGTTTCACTGGGAAATTTGGAGTAAATATAAAGGGGAGTTGCTCTCGAGCAGCTCCCCTTTATCACCGGTAATAATGCTAAAGAATTTCCCGGAGTAATTAAAGAGTAGATTAAGTAAAGTTTTAATAGAAAAAAATAAAATAAAATTAAGGGAATGGTTAAGAGAAATGAATACAAGAGAGGATTTGGAAGAGGTTTTAAAAGATAAAAAATTAACTTGGTTAAATTATTGGCAATTTTAAAAGTACTTGGCACAGACGGATGTCCAGATTATTCACCAAAAGCCTGCCAGAACAAAAAAGTTTTTGCTGCCTCTGAAAGCACATCACAGAGGGAGCCAGTCTAGCTTCCCTGGGAAGAGAGTTCCAGCGAGAAGGCCCTCTCCCGCGTTCTCACCAGGCGTGCCTGTGATCATGGTGGGACTGAAAGAAGGGCTTCCCCAGACGATCTCAAATCACAGGCAGGCATGTTAGAGTAATCCAATCGGGATGTAACTAAAGGATGTGTCACCATGGCCAGGTCCGACATCTCTAGGAATGGGTGCAGCTGGAGCACTAGCGTTACTGTGCAAATGCTCTCCTGGCCACCGCTGAAACCTGGGCATCCAGGCTCAGGGCTGAATCCAGAAGTACACCCAAGCTGTGGACATGTGTCTTCAGGGGGAATGTAACCCCATTCAGCACAAGCTGAATCCCTGTTCCCTGATCTGCTTTTCAACTGACCTGGAGCACCTCTGTCTTGCCTGGATTAAGCTTCAATTACTGCTGACAGACACTGGTTTAACACAGAAACAGCTTCCCTGGAATTGGGTAGAAAGGAGTAGTAGAGTTGAAAGTCTTGTGGAAATTGTTGCATCTGTGCATAGTAAAACCACTAAAACATGCTTATTTAAATTGCACTCTAGTTCATCTCTAAGAAAAAGAACCAAGAATGACTCATTAAAATTTTTTATCTAATGTGAAAGAAAATATGTAATTACTTGTTTTTCTTAGTATTTATGTGATGTTGCCTCAAATGCACTTGAGTTTATTTTAGGATTCCCAGATTTCCCTTGTAATCTGAGCAATTGTCAAAGTACAAAATGTCATTTTTAATAAATTGGTAAATTAACAGTGTGGCTTTGCAGAATTCAACTACAGTAGTCATGAAGATTCTAATGAAGCTCAGTGTCAGGGTCCGGGGCATGGGCAGCAAGGCCTCAGTGCAGGAACACTGGGGCTGGGATGGACGGCGGTTGAATCGGCAAACAGAGTCCAGGCAGGGCCAGAGGCAAAAGGCATGGTCAGCAGAAGGCCCAGGATTGCAGGTAGCCAGGAACGGGCTGCAGCAGGCACAGGAGAGCATGTTGCTGTGGCAAAGCTGGAGTGGAAATGCCTTTCTTATATAGCCCTTTCCTGGCTGCTCTCTGCTGTTCTGCATCAGGCCACCTGTGAGTGCTCGATGAAATGAGCCTGGATCCTGCCACTACTCTGCGGCCGGCAAGGTGCACTGCGGCCACCAGGTGGTGCTGCAGGACAGAACCTGATACTCAGCCTGAGTAATAATTGGCATAATTTATGTTTACATGATTTATATGGCACTTTCCTTAATAATAATTACACTCTCCCACCCCTAACAGACACAGTGAATCAATTTAAAACAATTCTGGGTGTCATATTTATCATGGTGCTATATAAATAAATAATAATAATAATAATAATAATAATAATAATAATAATAATAATAATAATAATTACATTCCATTTGAACCTGCCTGTTACAGTGCTCTTCAAAGGCCCTGTTATTTCTCCCACCACCTAGAGGGGCTAGGTTGGGCAGTACTTGAGACAGGGCCTTTTCAGTAGTACCGCGATAGTGGAACTTCTTCTAAATGGAGGTGATATTTGGTCCTTCCTTGTTTTAGGAAGGCAGAAAGACTGCCCAGTTCCATCAGGCTTTTAATATTGAATGTTTTTGCCGCTCTTTAATTGTAATACATTTTATTATATAGTTTTGATTCTTTGTCCTTTGAAGTTTATCTGATGTTTTAGTGTTTTTATTGTACATCACCCTGAGACCCTTCTAGGTGAGGGATATAACCTTATAGATCAAATTTATTTATTTATTTAGTAAATAAATAAATGGTCGCTGATCCCAATGAATTTTAGATATATATTTTTTTAAAAAAAAACAGAAAAATGGCCAGTTACTAACATGTCAGTGCTACTCAGAAAATCAAACCCAATCAAACCTGGGGCAGATCTATACCAAGCAGGATATGAAAACTGTATATGGCGTGTGTCCTGGGCCCCAACAGTTGTCACTACTGTTATAAACCGTTTTAAAGCAGTAGTGTAGATCCTGTCCTGGAACCCAAATTCCAGTGAGAAATCTAGTTAGGATTTTTTAAGCAGCTCTGGCTGTAAATTAAACGTTCTTTTCCATCAGGGCTTGGTGGGTTTACGTCCCAGTTTTCTACAGCTGGCCTGATTGCTGATTTTTGGAAGGTATTGTTTGGTTTGGTTGCTAATCCTGTATTGAACTGTTCAGTTTGATTTTATTGTAAACAGCTTTATTTATTTATTTATTTATTTAAGGATTTTTATGCCGCCATTCAGCCAAAAAAGGCTCTCACGGTGGCTTACAAAAGTATTTCTTGACAGTCCCTGCTGTCATGAAAAAGTGTTGTAGTTACGTACTATTTTTTGAAAGAGCAAAACTAATTATAAGGACAGTGCTCAATTTTAGGCTTTCTTATATACACAATCATCTACCATGTTTTCCATTTATCAGACTGTTTTTGAAATGTCAAGGTCAGACCTTTTAAAGTCAAGAAGCTAAAGAGGGAAGTCCAAGATTGTTTGTACTTCTAAACTAGTCATAATCCCTTCAGCTCCAACTGTCATAATGTCAATTTCAGGAAACAGGCACTTCAGAGTAGCCTTTACTTATTTGTTTTTCTTTTTAAGGGATACATGAGTGGTTATGCAGATATTTTCCCTTCAGTTTTAAAAGGGAAAGTTTTTGAGTATAAGGGCAAGTCTGGGAGTTTGCCACATTACTAGAGATGGCTTGGGCGCTGTCCAGTAGGTGCCTGCGAAAATCATGCACACATCTATTGATTTGGCTATTTCCAGATACTGCTTGATGTAGAGTTACGGAAACTTACAAAACTTGTATGACCAGAGATTATATTAAACACAGAGACAAACATGGGTGTGCCCACACAGACACATACAGAAGGACAGTTCTACAATATCCTCTCCAAACTTCTGAATGGTTATGGACGTAGTCTGGATAGGTAGGCTGTTTATTAGTCATTGAATAGATTTTGCAGTACAAATGCTGCGTTCTCTTATAATTGTGTAGTTACAAGTCTTCAAATTGTTTGGTGTGTTACCTCCCGTACTGCCCCCCTTAATCTTCTATGGCAACTGTGGAATGCAATTGCACTTATTCACATGTGACCTCGGGTTGCCATAGTTCAGCATTATGAGAATGAACTGAGGCCCAGGTCTAGTTGTGAGGAGTTTGGAAGCTTTTGCTGCCACTTTTTATTAACTGCAACTTTCCTTGTCATCCTAGTTCATCTTAGCTAGGGCTGTTTGAGGAACCCAACCTTCATGAATTCTGACACAAAGTGCCCTGATCCATATACCTCCTGAACTAATGTGAGGATAAGAATGTAATATGCTTCGGATTTCGCACTTCTCCAAACTTTGTGATGCAGGTCTGGGTTCAAATAAAAAAATGAAAATGTATTTTAAAATGTATATGTTTGGGTAAAAATGTATGAGGTAGCATTTTAGTGCATTTACATAATGTAGAAATGTGCATTTTGTGAGAAAACACGTTAAAACGTGTTTATGTACATTTATATGATTTTTACTGCGGATTTGTTTTGTTTTTAAATCACACATTCATGCAGAAACGAGATATCAGAAAAGACAGGGAGAGGTGGGGGAGTGGAAAGCAGGGAAGGATTTCAGGATGACAATAATGATTTATGAAACCCTTGCAAAGTCCTATAAATAAGGCAAGCAAGAGCACTTTAAACCCTCTAGAAGCACCACAGGTGTTGCTTTTCCTTAGGATTATTTATCCTTTCCTTATTTGAGTAACTGTGTCAAGAACCTCCATCTTCATACTCATGACTGTATTTAGTGATAATGTCATGCATGCAATTTCCCACAAATAACACTTTTGCGCATCTAAAATGCTACCTCATACAATTTGTGTTCTTCCCCCTTACCATTTTCCTAATGCTGGTAATGGCAGGAGGCCTGTATGCACAATTGGAAGTACTTTATCATTTGGATGAAGGCTTTTTTGTGCACTGCTAAGTAGAGCCACTCAAGAAAGGCATATCTCTGCCCTCTTTCCTGTTGACTTTTGGAAGACATTAGGAATCATTCTGTCCGGAGCGCAATATGTTCTTAAGGTAACTCAAAGCAGACTGGTGGTACTTCTTCCTTTGAGAAGACTAACCCACCCACCCAACTTTCCCCAGAAAAAACCCAGATGTGTGTACACGTCTTAGGAATTTGGGAAAGTCACAGAGATTCCTAGCTTTGAATAACTGAACTGTATGGATTTTCCCTTGATTTTCCTTCAAGATAGAATGGGGGGAGGGACTGGAAAAATTCTTGAACAGTTGTTCACCTTATATGCCCTCAGCATTAAAGCTGAGAGTAAGGGCTTTGCTAGACCTACCTGGGAATCCGGGCCTGTAGAGGGGCCAGCCCATGCTAGAAATAGCACGGGCTGTCGCTCCTAGCTATATGTAACACGCAATAGGGTAAAGGAAACCCCGTCGCGTCGACCATTTTTTTTTTCAGCTTAAAGGGGCCATGTGCACAGGAGCGCACCAACGATAAGGTAGGGTTGTTGTTGTTGTTTTAAAAAAGGGTTCCCCACTCCCCCTGCCCCCGATTCCCCCCACGATGTCTGATGCCCCCCTTGCCCACCCGCCTGCCATGTCCAATGCCCCCCTCGCCCGCACGCCATGTCCAATGCCCCCCTCGCCCGTCCGGCCGCAATCTCTGATCCCCCCCATTGCCCCTGGGCCGTGATTCCCCCCGATGTCCCCTGGCTCCACTCTTCCCCCCCTCATCTCTCCCACTGGGTCCGCTCTTTCCCCCCCCCGGCCCTGATCTCCCTCCCCCTGGCCCGATGGGCATAGCGCTCCTGTGGAGTGCTGTGCCCAGTGCACGGCTTCTCCTGGCTACTCGCAAGTAAATGCGGTAGCCGGGAAAAGCAGCGGAACAGGTTAGACCTTTTGCAGCCCCGGGCTCAGGCCAGGACTGTGGAAAAACTGGGCCAAAAGCGGTGCTGGTTAGCCCGGGGTCAGGGAAGTTTGTGCCCTGCCTGAGCCCAGGATCCCCTGTGCATCATCTGGACGCACAGGGATGTGGCTGGGCCTCGCACCGTGCTAACACCTCATCTAGCAAGGCCCTAAGAGAACCATATGATGGGCCTGTTCAGACAACACACTAAGCCATGGTTAGGCTGCTAAACATTTTGAGCAAATGGTTATGAGGGTGTTTAAACTGTGGTTATGTAGTCACCATGGTTAGGCATGGTTCATATGACATGTTAAGCCATGGTTCACATGACACACTAAGCCATAATGTTTAGCTCAAAATGCTTGACCACCATGGCTTAGCATATAGCCTGAACAGGATCGATATGTGAATACAAAGTCTAACAAATGTCAGCCAAAAAGCTGTTTGTTACACAGTGGCCTGGTTTGCTAAACCATGGTGTGGTTTGTTGAAATCAGGCTTGTTGTTGTGCCTGAACCAATCCCTGCAAATAAACCACGGTTTGTTAACCAGCTATAAATCACAAAGAAAAGCCATGTTTTGTTGTTGGCGTGTGAAATTTGGCTTGTTTAAACCAGCTCTCTGCAGCTGGTCCAGAGAGAATCACACAGGTTGCCTCTCTGAGCTCACAAAAATGATTTCGGAGAGGATGGAAAGGGGATGGTTATGCGGGCAGGGAGGGGCAGGGTCTGGGGAAGTGGGGATATGACCCATCCCCCAGTGTCTGCTCTTTTCCTGCTCTGCATAGGATGTCCATCAGACTCCAAGTTTGGAGGCTGATGGGCATCTGAATAGGATTACACCCTACAACACTCTGCAGAGTTTCTGTTGATAGGCAAGACCAGAGGGCAGAAGTGAAGAATATTCTATGGAGACAAAGCAGCAAGTGTCAAACATCCTGAGTGGAAACTGTTCACACAGCATGCTTGGGTTCTTTCGAAGTAAGTAGTGTGTAGAGCAGGAAGATCTGCACTTTTAATTTCCATTGAACAAGTTATTAATTGTGAATGGCTTTGAAACAGCCCACTGAATTTATTCAATATAAAGAATTATTTTATTTATTTATGTTTGCATGTATGTCTTGCCTTTCTCCATTGAAAATGAATATGTAAGATGAGCCTTAGACAAATTTTATGCACATCTACCCAGGAATGGAGGATGAATTTGTCCTGTTTTAATTTTTATATGAACATACCTAGTGTGCACCTCCCAAACCTATACATGAACAAGAGCACTATCCACATTTTTCAGAATGTTGTGATGAAGTTCATAGTTCAAAAATGTGCACATGAATGCATATATTAAGGGAAAGTGCACACACATATTTTTATTAGGGGAACATACATACAAAAGTGCATTATATTAGGGAAAACCCACTTGCAAAAAGTTCTTACTTAGGAACATGTATACTAAGAGAAATGTGCACGAAAATGTGTTTGAATGTTCATGCTGACCTTTCGTTTTGTTTTGTTTTCCCCCCCAAACTGATGTAGAAGCAGGATGAAACAAACCTACAGTCAGGAAAAGGAGAAGGGAAGTGAAACTACATTGACAGATTTGCCCACCCCTATTCAGAAGTAAGCCCAGTTGGTTCAGTGGAACTTGGGCCCAGGCAAATGTGCAAGGCTTGACACCACATTTGCCCCATTTCAAGTCAGGTCACCTTGGAAAAAATAAATCTACTAAGTTATGGTATGCTAGGACAGTGAAGCAGAAGAACCCGAGCCAGTTAGGAAAAACATAAATTATCATTGTCTATAATATAGAAAGAAAGAAAAACGGTTCTTAGAGAAGTATATAATTTCCTCTTTTATTACCAAATTGCAACTTAAAACAGCAAATGCTAAGATACAAATTATTATTTATGCTTATGGAGCCAGTTTGGTTCCATTCTGATACCTTTTTTTTCCACTGTGAGATTCATGTCTAAGTAGTCAAAGTAGATGTAAAAGTGTCGGCCATAGCTAGACATCCCTGGATCGTCCAGGGGTCAAACCTGTTCATCTAGGTGACACACAGGGGATCCAGTTCTCAGGCAGGGGCGAACCCTGGGTGATCCCAGGATAAACCTGAGGTCTAGCTGTGGCCGTAGTCTTCTGTTGATTTTCATTGCTATTGTCACTTAAATAAGTACTAATGAGTAAAGAGGCCTGGCATTCCCATTTAGCTGCTCCAGTGTTCTGGCGACATTTTGTTTACTTCGAAGGTTTTCTATCTAAGAACTCCCCAACCTTTGTTGTCCTTGACTTGAGAGCACAATCTGTGACTTTATAACCCAAATGATGGATAGATGTACCTTCTGCTGTGAAGATTGCCATTATTCCTGGGGGGATATTTTCTTTCCTGTTGAAACTATTCCATCTGCACTCAAATATAGATTTGTAACTTGAAGAAAACATCACATTTTGACGAGATAGAAGGCACAGAGCGGTTCCGTTGCCTGAAATATGCCAACCAGAGAAATGGTGAAGAATTGGCTTTAAGATGTATTCAATGAGTTTTTTGTTGTTCATTACGTGAAATGATGAAAAAAGAAAACATACTGACTTTTATGTGTAAAAATGTCATATTCTAGTTTAGAGTAATTCCTATTCACTTAAATTGAAACGATCCTTGGTTTTGTTTTAAAGAGCATAGAAGAACCAGAAGTAGAGGAGGAAAAACAGAAGTAGAAATGGAGTATGAGACTAGTGAAAGTGAGTGAAACATTTGCCTTTCTTCTCTAGTAAAACTAACAACTCTCATTTTTTACATATTGTTAGGAACTCTAACGTAATAGTCATTAATTCATTCAATCCCCATCCTGCCACACCTTTGCATGTTTTAATCCCTGATTTTTATCTTTTGATTACTAAATACATACTACCACTAGCTTTTCCATTATTTTTCAGTTAAGAACCTTTTACTGAAAGTCCCACTGCCTGCTAATTTCAACCCTTCCATTAATCGCACATTTGAAACAATGAGCTGTATAAATAAATGATATTAATAAGAATAAAGAGGGCTGTGTGGTGCATGTAACAATGATTTCAAAAACATTACTCAATTTTATACTGTATCATGTCAACTACTGAAATAACTATCAGGATCAGCTCATCTATAATAGGATAATTGCAGCTGTCTCTTCATTACTATGAAACCGCAGTCATCGACTGCCCCTTTTTGATTCTCTTCCCACCTCCAGCATTTACCTGAATTGCTGAAAAGCAAACTGGGAGTTCATGTCAGGTGTGTGTTGGCATATTTAAAATGATTGTGTGAACTCATCTGTAGGGAACCTTGTTGAACTTGCAATCAGAGTTTTAAAGCACAATACTAGGCATGTTTATTCCGAAGTAAAACCGTTGCATTCCATGTGGCTTTCTCATGGGTAAGTGTGTATAGGATTGCAGCCTTCAAAGTGTTATATGGAAAAGGGACGGCAAAAAGGTAAGCATAAAACCTGAGCAGAGGTTAGAGTTTCAAAGTCAATTTGAGCATTCAAAGTTTGCTCAGCATGGGGGAAGGGTTGCATACTAGTAATGATAGTAGAAAGTAAAATTCAAGCAAATTGAACTATTAACCAATACTTAGGCTGGGAGTGGATTACAGAATCATATTTATTAAAATATTTCTATCCTACCATTTGCTTAAAACAAATCCCTAGTTACTTGTTAGTAGAATTACTATTATTATTGTTGTTGTTGTTGTTGATGATGATGTTATTCTGCCTTTTGCCCAATACTGGCAGAATTAACAGGTAGATTTGGATTAAGAGATTCACTTATGGTTAAAGATGGAAATTCTATCAATTTCTGTTTGGCTGAGTTTCTAATTTTTCCAAACTTAAGTTCATTTTGTCCACATTAGTTTGTAGGGGAGGTTTTTAATTTTACTAATGTTATTTTTAATAATACATATTGGGGGCCACACTGTCTCCTAACAGACACTTTTTTTGTATACCTTTTTGATTGGCAAATTGCATCGCAAAATTCATAGAAGTACAACTATAAAAACCTACCTTCATTTCAGCTCGCATATTAGTTTGGAAAGCATTAACATTAAGTAAGTTTGCATTAAAATGTGAACCAGCCAAATTTCTCCTGCATCCCTACTTACGTTGCAATCATATTCGTGCTTAATCAGAACTAATTCCCACTATGTTCAATGGGACCTACTCCTAGGTGAGTGTATGTAGCAGTTTTCTCCAGTCTATGCTTTCCAGATGTTTGGGACTACAACTCCCAGGATGCCTGATCATTGGCTACTCTGGCTGGGGGTAATGGGAGTTGAAATCCTCATCAACTGGAGGGCAACAGTTTGGAAAAAGTGGTATATAGGATTGCAACCTTAATAAACTATTTTGGAAACACGCAGATAAAGGAATGGAGAAACCCAATGGAACCACAAGGCTCAGGAGAGAAAAATATTATATAGCAGAAGCGAAGTAGTCACATGAAACAGGCTTTCCCCCCACCCCAAAGATGTTCGAGAAGTCAGTGTTTCACATATGAGAAATCCCCCAAATGGTTCACTGTAGGAGGAGAAGAGAAATTCTCAAAGCAACGTTTAAATTAGCCTTAGGCCACAACTAGACCTAAGGTTTATCCTGGGATCATCCAGGGTTCGCCCCTGCCTGAGCACTGGATCCCCTGTGTGTCACCTAGATGAACAGGTTTGACCCCTGGACGATCCAGGGATAAACCTTAGGTCTAGCTATGGCCTCTGTTTAGTTTTTTTTTTAGATTTTTGGTTTTTTAAAAAAGACAACAAATTTATTCTGCTCAATTGTGCTGTATCTTGAAACTGGCAAACAACAACTTGGTTTGTAATTAGGAAAAATAAGCTGCTAAGCACAATTTAGAAAAAAATTACATCAGATGGCTGCTGATTTCCTTGCAAAACTGCTCTTGCATGGAAAATATAAATTAACATTTCTATGTGTCGCAAAGTAATTTGCATGATAACAAGCATGGCATACCCCATTGTAGAGGAAACCAATGCTTTGAGTGATTTCGAACGCTTGTGATACGTATGCCCATGACACATGGAATGGCCATTATTTGTCAAAGATAATTACAAAATGGCTCCCCTGGGATCATTCATCTTTTAGCAATACACTGCTAGAGATGCTCTGTTTGCCATTCCCCAAAGTTAAACCTGCCTTAGAGGAGCCCTTTCAGCAATAGAGCCTACATTTTGCATGTACATATTCCCCTATCCTCAATCCCTGATTGTTCCACTGGTAAAAGGTAAAACTTCTCCATTACAAGCAGTGATGACAAAGTTCGTAACTGCCTGATTCGGTTCACAACTTTCTTTAGCTCATAATGCTTGGCTGTCTTATGGAATCAATTGACATTTCTCTCAGACGCCCCTCTCAGAAAAGGTCTGTTATAGGACATTCTGCATGTATGCAATCAGCATTCTGGTGTGCAATGATAAGTGCTTTTGTAGGCACATGCACGGGAGGTCTTGAACGTTCACCCCTCGCCCTCAGGGAAACTCCCCTTGATTGTAGTGAAATGATGCATTCGTTTTACATGGACATGACATTTACAAAATAATGCTGTGCTGCACAAAGTAACAAACTGAGCTAATATCTGAGCCATACACGGGGTAGCAAACCCAACTGTAATTCTCAGAGGGCAATGCATTAATGTGCATGTGCACTTGCACCGTCTGCATGCCTGTACCAGTGTTATAAGCTGGGAGGGAACTCTCAGGAAAACAGATTTATTTATTTATTGCCCCCACCCCCACAAAAATGCTCACTGAGAAAGCTCTCAAGTACCAAACCACCACTGAGCCATGGAAAAACATTTTATAAATATGTAAAATCAAATACAATTCAGCCACGTGGAGCTTGCCTTAAATTGGGGTAGGTGGATCAAGGATCTGACGCCATAAAAGGAAATTCCTTATATCATTATTGAGAGATCAGGTTTATAGTTTGGGGGTACTCCTAGATCCATCATTGTCTCTGGAGGCCCAAGTGGCCTCAGAGTGCCCATTACCAGCTTCACTGGCTCAATAACTACAGCTTCTCCTGGAGAGGGATAGCTTGGCCACAGTGGTACAGGCGTTAGTGACCTCACTGCAATGTGTCCTATGTGGGGCTGCCCTTAAGGCTGCTCCGGAAGCTGGAACTAGGGTAGAACGCAGCATGCAACTCCTTTTCAACATACAACTCCTTTGCTGAGGGAACTGCACTGGCTGCCTATTCGCTATCAGGCCAGGTTTAAGGTTCTAGTACTAGTGTACAAAGCCCTAAACAACTTGAGACCAGGAAACCCTGAGAGCGCCTTCTCCCTTACCAACCTGCCTGATCACTGAGATCCTTAAAGGGCATACGCCTGGTGGTTCCACATGTACCGATGACCTGATTGGAGTCCACCAGGAGAAGAGTCTTTAGAATGGTAGCTCATTCTCTTTAGAATTTCCTGCCCCTGGAGGTCAGGCAGGCGCCAATACAATGACGCTTCCAGCGCCTCCTGAAACAGCTCTTTTCCAGGAAAGTTGCTTCCAGCAACTTGTGGCCCTCCAGATGTTTTGACCTATAATTCCCATAATTCCTCACTATTGGCTCTGTTAGAAGTGTAGGGCAAAACATCTGACAGGTCTCAAGTTGCCCACCCTTGTCCTTGTCAGCTGACCAGCCAGCATTTTTATTGATAGTCTGTTTTAAATTGAACAATTTTAAATTGCTGTTTTAATCGTTTAATCTTTCGACTATTTTATTCCTATGTTCACTGCTCTGGAATCTATTTTAGATATGGATCAGTATATAACTACTGTAAATAAATAAATAAATAAATAAAACAGGTTGCATTCTGCAAGCCCAAATATTTTCTTGATTGTCACTGGAAATCCCTATCCTCTAAAGCAGGGGTGGGCAACTTGTGGCCCTCCAGATGTTTTGACCTGTAACTCCCATAATTCCTCACTATTGGCTCTGTTAGAAGTGTAGGCCAAAACATCTGGCAGGTCTCAAGTTGCCCACCCCTTGTCCTTAAGCAAGAATAGGTCAAGTTTTAGGAAGTTAGAGCTTTCAGGCTCCTGCGTTCCATTGCATTAGTGATTTATGTCATGGAGGCCTCAAGCTAGCACTAGCAATACTTTCCCCCCAGCTGATGAGGGAATTCTGGCACATCTCATATAATTAACATGGCAATTAAGTGGGATGTTAATTATGTGTGTGTGTAGGACAGATGATTTGTCAGTAAGTACGCTTACAACTACCTCACAGTACTTCCAAATGTAGTTATTATTTATTGAGTGATGAAAACAAATTTTGGCTGAGGCTCTTGAAGCACCGTCAGCGTAAGGGGCCAAACTGCAAAGCGTTTGACAATTGCAACCCTGTGAAATAACAGAAGCAGAACATCCTGAGCAATTTTAGAATAGTCCTAATTAGAGAAACGGTAATTTGACCAAAAATGTGTGCATGTGGCTGTATTTCTCTTTGAATGACTGTTTAGCGAAATGGCCCCTCCTTGAACCTTCTTTTTCCTAATCTTTTTGATGGTTCTTCAGCACATTTACTTGGGAGTAAATCCTATTGAACTCAGTGGGGCTTATTTCTGATTCGATAAGCACAGGATTGCACTGTCAATCTCTGATTCCCGCTATCCAACCTCCAGTGTGGGATACCTTTTAAACTTTGGGTCTGCACTATGGCTTTATTTTTATTTTTTTTAACAAACTTCAATCACTGCCCATTCTTTGGAGGATGAATAAAATGAGCTGCTGCAGCAACAATCCACCACTCACCATTTTAAAAAACAAACTCATAAGATAGTTAGCTGTTATCCTCTGAAATGGAGCCCTCCAATGCAAAGGGGCAACCATTTTGAATTTCCCAAAATTCAAACATAAATTCAGAATGGTTTTCCTTGGGAAAACAAAAAGGACTCTTCAGCTGAGTTCGGACAACACGCTAATCAACAGTTGCTTTCCATTTTGTTCCTATTAACACACACACACCGGTTGATTAGTGTGTTGTCCAAACTCAGAGTGATTCTCTCGTCCCAAAAATAATTTCACCTCCCCACCAAACTACAGCTGAAATGAAACAGCTGATTTCGTGGTTGGTGAAATGGGTGAGAAGTGGTTCTAGTCAATTCGGTTCAGCCCTGATTTAGAGATGAATTGGGAAGGTTGCTAATCTGAGGCGTAAAGATGTGAAAGTATTGCTAAAATACGTGTTTTAATGCAAAGTATGTTTATTTCACACTTAATGCCAACCCTTGTAGCCAAGTCAATCACTTTTAAGTGGGAAAGTAAAGAATATGTTTAATTCTGTTCCACTGAATTCAATGCGAACAGACAAGTGATTTTCACATGCAATGCTGCTTTCCCTTCTCCTTCCTCCATAGCAGGTTTTTTTTTGGGGGGGGGGGGGAGTGGTGGGGTGCAGAAGGGAGGAAAATCCATTCCACTAGTGGAAGCCATTCAGCTGGTGGATGCACAATGTCCAATACAACTCAGTAACTTTGTTTTACTATTTAATCCTACATAATAAATATATAGAAATTGCCAGAATGTATGGAAAGGAAAAATTGTCTGGTGTAATAATTTTATTCTGGAAAGAATTGTGTGAGATTTTTTTTAATAGATACTGATTTTCTTGAAATGGTAATGCTTTTCATTTCAGACAGAATAGGCCATTTTACATATCTTTAGACAGGGTTTCAGAGTAGGAAATCACTTTTTTAAAAATCCAGCTACGGTATTATGAATTCCAACTGGCTCCTAGCTAGAGACCTTGGTTGATTTATACCCTATTAGCAACTCAAAAGAGTCCTGAAGAGCTGTTAGAGCATTTACTGGTATCCTAAGCACCTGCCAGAATCCTCAAAAGGAGAGCCAAACTATTTGTAGGAAATACTTTAGCAACCAGATGGGAAAATCAGCACTGTGATTTCTTCTCCCTGTTGCCAGGCAAAATGTAACAACATTTTAGATTTGCTTCTGGCCCGGGAGGGCAACAGGAGGAGGACAAAGTGACAGAAATGGGTTAAGAATGACAAAGCGAGGCAGGCATATCTCTTAGTCACTTGGAACAAGGGATGCTTGTGTGGGGAATGTGCTCACATTCTTTACAATCAAAACACATACTTGTGAACTTAAGAAGAGCTCTGCAGGACCAGACCATGTCTTGGGTATGAGGAACATGTGACCCTCCAGATGTTTTGGCCTCCAACTTCCATGATCCCTCACCATTCTCTATGCTGGTTAGGCTGATTGGAGTTGCAGTCCAACAGCATCTGGAGAGACACAGGGGCCACAGCTAGACCTAAGGTTTATCCTGGGATCATCCAGGGTTCACCCCTGCCTGAGCACTGGATCCCCTCAGATGAACTGGTTTGACCCCTGGACGATCCAGGGATAAACCTTTGGTCTAGCTATGGCCCTAGTATGTCTACTTCATTATCCTACGTTCAACTGTGACTAGCCAGATTCCAGAAGCAGGGCACGAATGCAATAGCCCTTCATTTTGTTTACTGGTTACTGCTTCCAGAACTGGTATTCTGAACCTTGGTGTGATCTTATAATAACCATTGTTAAACTTAGGTTGCATAAGTTGAATCGAGACTTATTTATACATAGAGTAGAGATATTGAAATCAATAAAAATTGAGATAGTTTTGGCTTGAGTCCCAGGGATATGCTCTAAATATAACTAAGTCTGGATCCATCCTCATGAATTCATCTAATCCCCCTGTTAAAGTCTGTGATTCAATGCTACCGTATTTTGCTGTAGCAAATTTCATAAGTTAATTGCGTATTGTACCAAGAAGTACTTTTTTCTGTCTCTTGTACTTGCTTGAAAGCTGTTATCCTAATATGGTGAAGGGCCATGCTCAGCTCCTTGCTTGCAGAAGTGGTTAAATGCAAAGAAGATAAGCAGTCTGGCAGACATCTCCACAAACTCAGCAGCATCTTCCCAAATAGGTCCACATGGGGGAAACTGCCAATTATAGCATGCATGTGTGTGTGGGGGTGTGTGGCATAAATGTCCTCATGGTATTAAGCAAAATGTATCAAAGCAGTGATGAGGAACCTATAGCTCGCAGGCCTAAGCTGGCCTGCAGAGCCTTGGGTTCCCTGTACAATCCCCTCCCCTCTCCCCAAGGCCTTCCTCCTAAAGGTTACCAGAGACTTGGGGAGGAGAAATCCACACTGTATGGACCCTTGTGTGGACAAAACAGCAACATTTGCTATGAAAGGGAAGTATCAGCAGGCTTAGGGGACCCCAAGGCTTGCAGAAATATCTTTGGAGGATGACTGAGCATGCTCAGTGGGCACGGAATGGTGACTGATTGTTAGGGGGTCGGACACAAAACCCAGGTGGAAGATGGAATGGATTATCTTGGAAGATAACTGGCTGGAATCCTGAACAGGAGTATTCCACCCTGCCACATTTTGTTGTAGGTCCCATTTATTTACTTATTTATTATATTCCTATACCGCCCCATAGCCGAAGCTCTCTGGGCAGTTCACAAAGATTTTAAACATTGAACATTTAAGAAAACAGATATACAAAATTTAAAACCCATAAAAACATAAAACAGATAATATACAAAATTTCAAAGCCATAAAAACATAAAACAGATAATATACAAAGACGATATCTTGTCCTTCCTTAATGGTGGCAGGAACCAGATACGTCGTAGACTGTATGAGAGGTTGACTGTCTTTTGCCCTACTTCCTTAAGTGTAGTAAGTGTATTGGTCAAACTAAATAAATAAACATAAATTATAAGATCATGATCAGGAGTGGTAATATGTTCACTTCTAGAATCCATGCTTCTGAGATTCAAAATTCAAAATTCTGAGATTCAAATCCTTGGCTATCCTTGATAAACAGCACTGTTTTAAAAATTATATGGCTTGTTTGTCTTCAGCTGATGTAGTAGGACCCACTACTAGCTTGCAGCCTGACCTAAGATGGGGTGCAACAACAGGACTGCAACCATACAAATATGTTAAGGTGCAGTCCTATGCATGTTTAGACAGGAAAAAGTCCTACAGCTCCCAGTGTTCCCTGGCCAGCATGAAATTAGAGAGAGAGAGAGAGAGAGGTGTCAGTTTGCAAAATACATGTTTAGACTAAAAGTATGTCCTAGGGCTGAAAAGATTGAAGACTACTAAATTTTAGCTGACATCTGCAAAACTGAAGACAGGAAATTTTTTACAGTCATGCAAACAATATTCACAGTGAACAGAAGGACTTTCTATAAAAGGTTTTCTATAAATGTCTGTATGGCAGTTGAGGAATGGGTTTAACTTGCTATCTTCTGTCAAATCCTTCATATGATTTCCTCAGAGAAAAATATTTTGCACCTGTTTAATACACTTGGTATACCATTTTGTTGTTGTTGCTGTTGGGTTTGTTATTTTTAATCTTTTGTAAAAAAAAAATGACTTGATGGGAATAGCAAAATAAAAATGCACTAGATTTTTTTTAAAAAACCAACAACCTCTTTGCATAAGTTCACCATTTAACAAGCACAACAGTCTAAAGATCTAGGAGGATTTTTATTTAGGGTGACCACATGAAAGGGAGGACAGGGCTCCTCTATCTTTAACAGTTACACGGAAAGGGGGAATTTCAGCAGGTGTCATTTGTATGCATGTAGCACCTGGTGAAATTCCCTCTTCATCGCAACAGTTAAAGCTGTATCAGCCTTGCCTTCTTGACCAGATACAAAAGAGGGAAAGGCTCCTGCAGCTTTAACTGTTGTGATGAAGTGGAAATTTCACTAGCAAATGACATCTGCTGAAATTCTCTTTTCTATGCATCTGTTAAAAATACAGGAGCCCTGTCCTCCTTTTCATGTGGTCACCCTATTTTTGTTTATTTATTTGGTGTTTGGAATTTAGCAATGAGGAAACAGACTTGAACATTCTGCTGGAGAGGTCTGTTTTGTACGTGTGCCTTATTCTGCTTTTCTTAAGGCCAAACCATATATGATGGCTAGCCCCATGTTATTTGCCCCTAAAGTCTTAGTGTCTTATAAAATGTACCCACAGACCCTGTACACTAGAGAAGAAGACTGATACCTTAGGAGGGATCCTTAATTGTTCCCCTTTTCTTGTTGTCTGCTAAAATTCATGTGTCCAACCCCAAACTGTTTTGACAAATAGCAACAAGGAGAGGAATTTATTTATTTTTTACTTTTATCAAGGATACAAAAGGAAATGGTTATGGCACCCACCTACCCATTGGCCTTCCACTTCAATTTGCAGCCTCCACAGATATAACTAAGAGAGACCCTCAGAGCCTGCTTCAGTTGCACACACTCACACACACACACACAGAGGGCTAACGGTCTTCTTGACCCTGTGGGGAAAAAGAAGCGAGGGAGACAGGATCAAGAAGAGACCATCAGCAGCACCCCGAACAGGGCTAACTGTCATCATGACATTGTGGGAAAGAAGAAGCAGCTGTTGGTCTGCCCCTCCAATGGGAAATGAGAGGAGGGAGCAGGACCTCCCCACCAGCCCTGCTGAATGGTCTCCTTAATTTCTTTTTCTTTTCTCCCTCTTCCATCCCCATCCCCTTTTCCTTGTGTGTCATATAAGCCTGAGGCTAGGACTGTCTTCTTCACTGATCAATTGTAAGCCGCTCTGGGAGCCTTTTTGGTCAAGGTGCGGGATAAAAAAATACTCTAAATAAATAATATAAATACATTTATAAACTAAAGAAAAATCTAGGAGCGAAAGAGCAGCATATGTAGTTTGGCCCTTACTGGATCACAACAGCTGTTTCTACCCCAGCCTTTTTTCCAGGGATCATCCCTGTGCATCCAAATGACACACAGGGGATCCTGGGAGCAGGCAGGGATGACCCCTCCATTTGCCTGGGATAATCCTTAGGTGTACTGCTGAGCTTTGCCTAAGTAAGGAGACCTAAATAAGAGCCATAGTAAATACCATGAGCCAATACTAGGAAGTGTGTCATCATTTAGTCTGGGGGCACGTTGTCCTGTTTGACAATATATGTTCTGTGGAGTTGGAATTCTGTCTGGTGTGCTGTCATCTTTTGTATCTAATTGTAGCACCGTTTATGAGAGGGAATCGTCTTTTGCTTGGCAGATTGTGTTTTGACATCTTTATTTTCATACAGTGAGTGTTAAAATGCAAGATGCAAAACACATGGCATACAATATGCCAAGCTGGCTAATCTTGCAAACAGGGACCTTCTGAATGTCTCTTTTTTACAGAAGAAAAGGAAAGGAAAGGACACATGGGAAATAAAGTCCATTATTTCAGCAGGTTCTGAATTGTCCTCGCACACACTTACACCTTCTCAGCATTTGGGCCCTACTGCTCACAGTATCATGCAAATATATCTGAAACCACAGCACATTGTATGTAGGTCAGCAGCTGTCTTTCAAACCCTAGCATTTATGTGACTGTTGTACCTATTTCTTAAGACCTCAGCAACTATACAGCATTTTTTGTCCAAATTGGGGGAAGGGGGGGGTTAAATTTTGAAAACAAAACAAACGCTGTTTTGAAAATGGCCAGGTCAAATGCCTTTGAATGCCTTTGAAAAGGCAGCTTTTTCCAAAGTGTTCATTTGCCATCATTAACCTTTTTGTTTAATCCTTTCCTTGCTTTGCGAATCACCAGAAAAGGATGTGCATCACCAAAATTGAGGGCACCGATTTGTATTAAACGCACACATGCTAATGTATATGTATAGTTTCACATTTAGAAATAATTGTAATAATTAAAATAGAAATACAGTACATCTCACCTTAGTGTGACCAGATATCCTGTATGGCTAGCTGGGTCTGCTCTTGATGGGCAGGTTCAAGTCCCAGCTCTTCCTTGTGATGGTGTTTTGTCTTTATACTGATCATGGACTGAGCAGCCCTTCAAATAGAGGATGCCCTCAGAATAGAGGACAGTTCTCCAGCAGCCATCCTACTAGCACCGGCTTCCTTGTCCAGCTGCTGGCTCTCCATTGTTGAAGTTAGGCAGCTGCAACTGCTGTCACTGTACTTGCTGCTGCTGTTACTAGCCTTTCTCCATCCAGCTACTAGCCCTTCCTCATCAGTCACTGCAGCTTGGTTGCTGGCCTGCCTGCCGACCAGACTGGAGCCTGCTGAGATGAGGTGGCTGATGTTTCCCCACACGCAGACCATGCACTTGCAAATGTAAGCCAGGAGGGAGGAACACAGCTACACACATGCTGCAACAGTGGAACTAATGACCTAGGGAAGTTGTGGGCTCTCCCACACTAGAGCCTTCAGGCGGCAGCTGTCAGGGATGCTTTAATGCAGATTCCTGCTTTGAGCAGGGGGTCCAACTTGATGGTCATATAGGCCCCTTCCAACTCTACTATTCTATGATTCTATCTCCTCCTTGTCCCGTTCCTCGATTGAGGAGTGGTTGAGGGTATCTTTGAATACCAGATAAATCAATGCTAAGGAGGACTTCCCTTGTGAAAGGATGAATAGACACCCCAAGGGAATCTGAGCCTTCCAACCAGTACATTCTCAGAGCAGTGATTCACTTGGATCAGGGGACAGAAAACTGTGGCTGCCCTGGTCTGTAACAGGGACAAATGAAGCACTAGCTTGATCAGGAAGGCCATGCTCTATGCTAATGTGAACTGTGGCATGAGAAGGATGAGAGACATTCAACTAGCAAGAACTGGCCCAAATATGTGTGTGGAAGCAAGATATGGCAAAAGCTCAGATGTTTTACATTGTCAGCCAAGTTAGGAACACATTGACTATGGGTAGTGAGGGGCAAATCTGTCAAGCTTGATTTTGTTCTGGTTCTCATTGTTCCAGTGCTAAGTTTGTTCCATTCCAATACCACATCAGATTGCATTTTTTAATCTGCTTTTGTACAATTCCCCATGTACACTTTTATATGCATTTTCTCCAAATGTACACCCCCATCGAATAAGATGTTCTTATGTGTATTTCCCCCCCCCCCAAAAAAAAAATACACATTTTTGTGCACTTTTTGGTGTGTGAACTGCATCTTAGACTTTGGAAAGGTACTGATTTTGGTGACAAAGTGCATTCCAGTTTGTGTTCAGGATCAGGAAGGGGCAAATATGGTAAGTCCACATTGAAAGGCATCATTTCCCACCCATCCATTGCCTTGGACAGCATTGTGGAGCAGCCACTGTTTGAAGCAGGTAGAAACTGTGAGGTAGAGCACATAAGAATGGTGCAACCAGGAATATAGATCAGTTAGTCAGCCAAGCCAAATTCAATGCACCAACATGCACATGGTCAAAGAACAAGTCACAGTAAGGGAGGGGGAGAGCCAGTCTGCATGTCAGGAACAACCGAAGACAACTGCCATTGACCTGATGTCCATGACCCATATGTGGGATAGAAGCTTGAGCTGTAGAGAAGCTGTTAAGACAACAAAGGGCCACAGGAGACTCAGGGTTTAACACCCTCATAGCTCCTCCTCTTCCTGGTCCATTTTTGGTTCATCATTGACAATTACGTCAGTGCCCTCCTTCTCTTCCTGAAAAGTCTCGTGACAATAGGGCCATCTGGCCACCAGATGGACACTCCTCTGGCAGTTCTGCATTTGCCACCTTTGCTCTGGAGACCTGGGGGACAAGGCAGGTGAGTCAGGAATTGAGTCAGGGTTTTGGATAAAGTCAAATGGGGTTATTGAGGGGCCCCATCAAGGCATCCCCACACTGTCTTTGGTCTACTACTGCTTCCGCCAAGTCTTCCTTGGGTGAAAGATTTTCAGTGGATTCCAAACACCTTGCCAATGAGGAGCTCTGTCCTCATAGTTTGGGTTGCAGGGGATCCTGATATCCAAAAAGATTCAAAAGATCCAAAAGTCTTTGGGCCTCTTATATTGTTTCCTGGAAGAGCTAGGCAATGGAATCAAATTATGGAGGTGGGGCTTGCTTAGAAACGGAAAATATCTGTATAGTGCTGTGTTTCAGGCCTTTCCTGTGGCTCTCCACTAGAAGTCAGCATTTCAGGAACCCATTATGGCATGACAGTGAGGGTCTCCCCCCCTTCTTTAGGTAGTGGGTGCAACCTCTTAGAACAAATGGGCTTCATTTTAGAATAGAGTGTCATAAAGGAGAATTAGCCAACATATTATCTCTCCATATGACACACTGACATATCACACTGAATTTTCTGTGCTGTATGCACATAGGACTGGGACCTATGGGGCCTTCCTTCTTCTGCTTCTGAAATGTGCTTCTGTAGGGCACTGATAAAGTCCATTGCTTGACAAAAAGAGCAGTGAGTTCCTGGGCCGCCTGCCAGGCAGACCAGCTATCTTTCCTTTTCTCTAACTTTGGGAAAACCTTTGTGGTCAAAGCTTCAAATTCTTGACATGCTTTAGCAAGAGAGGGTTTGGAACGGAAACTGCCTGGGTTGCCCTGTGGGATGATCTGTGCTGAGAGAGCGACCCTGTTGATTCTCTTGGACCTTTCAGTGGCTTTGGATACCATCAATGGTGGTATCCTTCTGCATAGGTTACCTGGGCTGGGAGTTGGAGGCACGGTGTTGCAGTGCTTCTGCCCTTACTTGGCTGGTGGATTCCAGAAGCTAGTGCTGAGGGATTATTGCTCTTCCCCTGGGGAAGGTTGTCCAGAGGAGTGGGCTGAGGTGTCACCAATATGTGAATGAGACCCAGCTCTATCCCCTCTTTTCATCAAATCCAGGTGAGGCAGTGGATGTTCAGAATCAGGGCCTGGGTGTGGTAATGGACTGGATGAAGGCCATAAACTGAATCCAGATCAAATGGAGGTACTGTTAGTGGGTGATTCATCTGCCTAGCTATGTGATGTCCAGCCTGTTCTGGAGCGGGTTGCACTCCTCCTGAAGGTTCAAGTTCATAGATCTGGGTTCTGTTGGATCTAGCATTGTCACAGGAGGCAGAGGTGGCCTTGGTGGCATGGAGCACCTTTTATTAGCTGAGCCTGATATACCAACAGTGTCCTTATCTGGACAGAACTAGCCTAGCTACAGTTATCTGTGATCTGGTAACCTCTCATCTGGATCACTGTAATGTGTTAAATGTGGGGCTGCCTTTGAAAATGGTCTGGAAACTTCAGCTGGCCCAAAAGAGGGGAGTGAGATTGTTAACAGGGACTGGTCAGTATGAATGTATTACACCAGTGCTTTGTGATCTTCACTGGCTTCCAGTCCATGTCCAGGCCCAATTCAAAGTGCTGGTATAACAGTCAAAGATCTAAAGTGCTTGCGGACAGGTTACCTGAAGGATTGTCTCCTCTCATATATACCTGCCTGGACACAAAGATTGTTTTCAGGAGCACCCCCCCCTTCCAGGGTGCCCCTGCCAAATAAAGTGAGGTGGACATCTACCAGAAGACGATAGTTTCAGCTGTGACATTGTGGTTGTGGAATGCTCTCCCCAGAGAGGATTGGCTGACACATTATGTTGTAGTCATTTTGGTACCAGTGAAGACCTTTTTATTCTCCCAGGCATTTTAGTTCTTCAGCTTTTATTGTATTAAATCTGTTACTGTATTTTACATCTTTACACTAGTGCTGCTTCTCTCTCCCCCCACCCCCTGTAGTTTTGATTTTTAAAAAAGTTTTATACTGGGCTTTGTCAGATGGTTGTATTTTATGGTTTTAACTGTTGTGAGCTACCCAGAAACCTTTGGCTGTTTGGCGGTTTAGAAATGTAATAAATAAATAATACAAATGACTAAAAACGTTCCCCCTGGAACATGCCCTGTGCCCAGACACATGCTACCTGTTCTGGTCCCCATTGCCCCAACAAAGAAGTTTAGATCCCTTTTAGCATATCTCCACAGTAATGGCGCTTCTCACTCTCCTGGCATGACCTAAAGGGTTTGGAACCCATATTTCACTGAATTGCATTCCTTACTGGCATTCGTGCATGTGTGTGTGTGTGTGTGTGTGTGTGTGTGTGTGTGAGAGAGAGAGAGAGAGAGAGAGAGAGAGAGAGAGAGAGAGAGAGAGGCCAAGCTAGATGGGGCAAAATCCCTGGGGCGATCCCCGGGATTGTTTCTGTGCATCCACATGATGATCCCTCCCTTGCCCCAGGATCTTGCCCTACCCTTTGAGCCCGGTTTTTCCATTGTCCCGGGCTTAGCCCGAGACCACGGAATGTGTGGCCTGGCGTCGCGGTTTGTCCCGGTTCCTCACGAGGAGCTGGGACCAGCGCATGGGGCACAGAGCTCCTCAGGAGCATTGCGCCCATTGAGGGTGGGGTGGGGAGAGCAGGGAAAATATTTAAAAACAAAACAAAAACCCTTACCTTTTGTGCATGAGTGCTTGTGTACATCTTCCCCTTTTAAAAAAAATTGGTGGGCATGACGCCTCTCCCTCTGAGGTCGTCATGCACCGCATGTAAACAGAGGCGATCTTACGATAAAAACATCATGAGATCTTCACCCCTCCGTCACGCAATAACAGGTAGGTCTAGCTAAGGCCAGAGAGAGAATGAGAACGAACAGTTTTGGGCCAGCAGCTTTTCAATCATGCACCACCTGATGCCAACTCCTTTTGGCTATGCCCTCTCAGAACAGAATTGCCTCTGCAGCTACCGCCTTTTCCTAAAGAGGTGGGCACGGCCCTTTGCTTTCCCCTGTAGTTATGGGATGCCTATCAGCTCCACAGTCCCACACATGAGGCACTCATTCATTTACCCATAGTATAGTTTCCAAGGTTGATTGAGCCTACAAAGACAATCATTGCTGCATATCTCCAGCAAATCTGTTTGTTCCTTTGGGACTGTCCCAACAGGTATCGCTCAGCTCTACCAGTTAGGACTGACTGCCAAGAGATCTTTTATTAATGGTGCAGAAACTCAGGCAAGCTGAGTCTAAAGCAATAAAACATTCTTTATTCTAATCTTACGCAAGAAGCTTGGCATGTGGTTACGTCACTTCGACCACAGGCCATACACAAATAGGAAAAGGAAACAAACCAACAATATGTTTATCCTTATCTACATGCCCCAGATCTATTTTTAAGTTGGTCAATAACTCTGTTCTGGCATTCTACTCCTGGGTTAAATCAACACTGGAGGACGAGAGTTCTAGCTTGGCCCTTTGCCAGAATTCTCATCACCCATCATTCATGGCTGCTCCCCACATGCTACGGATCCCTGATTTTCCAGGGAGTAGAGTACTTAGAAGTTATCCCTCCAGTTCATGGAGGGTGACCATGGGTGGGGGCAGTGCTAGCACGCTTGTCATTTTTGTTCTCTTCCGTCTTGTTGACTTAACACAGATATAGAATGCCCGAATAGGGTTCATCTGTAGCACACAGTTCAGAACAGAAATACAAAAGGCCTAAATCAATCAAATGAAAAGATGGGCAGTTATTTTTTGCTCCTTGTTCAGGTCAGCTCCTCTTCCAGATAGCATCAGCTTCCTTAGGTCAGTTTTCGAACTTCCATCCAAGGAGCCTCACAAGCATTTGAGCTAATTGCGTTTCCTTCAAATCCTGCAGGGCTAACAGCACGCTTTGGGAAGTATTACATTTCCCTATAGTTTCCTGTGGTTGAATCTCTTGCTATATTAGGACATGTTCCTTACTTTCCTGAATAACCTACTTACTAATTTATTAACCTTATCAGTAGGTATGAAACTCTAGAGGCCGAGTTTAAAACTACCCTACTTAGTGCAAAGCTGTGAAATTCAAACAATCAATTTGTGCCCCTTCCTACATTGCATGGTTGCATTTTTGTCACTGGACAAAGGGAGTTTTGTGCCTTTGGATACACAGGCTCATGTCAACAGCAAAACAATCATTGCTTAAAATACTGTTTATTATAATTCTCTTTGCTTGAGCTAACTAACCAAATCAAAATTTGTAAGATATTAGAGCATTAGAGAATTTGCAAGACATTAATGGGAAACCACTTCCCGCTCAAAGGCCATATTCAGTTTCAGAGAAGGTTTGAGGGCTGTACTGTGCTTGTGGGTAGGGTGAAAGACCCAGCATATTGTAGCTGAAATATGACTATAGCTTAGGAGAATCATTTTCGTACTGCTTAGGAGAGCAGTACGATAATGGAACCAGCTACCTAGGGAGGTTGTGGGCTCTCCCACACTAGAGGCACTCAAGAGGCAGCTGGATAACCATCTGTCAGGGATGCTTTAGGGTGGATTCCTGCATTGAGCAGGGGCTTGGAATCGATGGCCTTGTAGGCCCCTTCCAACTCTACTGTTCTATGATTCAATGATTTCACAAGAATGGGATTCAAGTTACAGGAAGTAGCATTCAAGTTACGGGAAGCCAGATTCCGGCTGGACATCAGGAAAAACTTCCTGACTGTTAGAGCAGTATGACAATGGAACCAGCTACCTAGGGAGCTACCTAGGGAACCAGCTACCTAGGGATGCTTTAGGGTGGATTCCTGCATTGAGCAGGGGCTTGGAATCTATGGCCTTATAGGCCCCTTCCATCTCTACTATTCTATGATTTCAATCTTTTAGAATGGGGGAAAGTTGCACAAAAGCTTGAAAACTACCAAATGATTGGTGGTTGGTGGAAAGGGGGTGGGGACAGTGGAAGGGGGTGTGGCCATCTGGGGAACCCCAGAAGGCTGGATTTGGCTCCTGTGCCTGAGGTTCCCCAACCCTGCATTACAGTGATTTTAATCTGAATTTAATGTGCCTTTAATTCAGTTTATTTAAATCTTATTTCAATCGCATCCCAATGAGTCACTAAATTTTCTTAAAGTCCATTCACCATAGCTGGACATAACCTAGAATGATAGGTATTGAATAAGTATTAGTTTTCAGGATTTGGGCATATAATATTAGAAGTAACAGAGCAACTTCTCTACATGTTTGAGGAATTAAACAGAGTGTACTGCTACCTGGCTGAGGGTTGCCTTTTAAATACAATTTAAGACATGAATGCTCCCAAAATTCACTACCCTGCCTGAAAACCAAACATAACCTTGATGAACACATGTAGTTATCAGGTTGGAGAAAGACACAGGATCTACCAACCCAAGTTTGGAGACTTTCCATATTTCACAGGGTGGGAGGCTGCTCTAGTGTTAGAGTCCCATTGGGAGTAAACTGCTGAAAACAAGCCATTTGAGGTGCGGAAGCCATGGGTAGGCAAAGTCTTCTGCACTCTCCTCTCACCTACGCATGCACTTTGAATTGCTCCCTGCCCTGCGCGCGCACACATGTTTTACGGAATTGACACAATCTATGTTCTGATTTTGTGGGTTGTGCCATCATGATACTGAGTCATGTGCATTCATCATCCTTTTCACAGTACCTTGGCAGACAAAGGAATGCCTTGCAGCAGCAATCCTATACTCTTAATTCACCCAAATAGTTAAACAGCTCTTGAGCTGGCAAATTTTCATATGCAAAATGAGCAGATCCGTCTCTTCAAAAGTGGCCATGCAATTGGGTCCCCATATCCTTGTTTAGATCATGTGCATTGCTGATGTTATTAGTAACCACAGCCCAGGCCAGCAATTATTTTATAAGTGGTCTGCTCTAAGGAGAGGATGGGTATGTGTGAAAGGCCAATCTCCTCCCCTGTTCTATGAAGTGGGTTTCCAGAAAGCTTCCACCCATACCATGGAGCTTCTGAAAATCCCACCCACCCCCTTTCTCATAGAATCATAGAATAGCAGAGTTGGAAGGGGCCTAAGCATCCCTGACAGATTCTGTTTATTTATTAAATTTATTTATTTATTAAGTTTATATACTGCCCCATAGCCGAAGCTCTCTGGGCATTTTACAAAAGTTAAAAACAGTGAACATTTAAAAAAGCATACAAAATTTAAAATCATCAAAAATATAAAAACAACAGAATAAAACAGTATCCATTTTAAACAGCAACAGTTCTGGGGTCCATTAAAAAACAAACAAACTTAGCATATGTTGTTAAATGCTGTTAAATGCCTGGGAGAAGAGAAAGGTCTTGACCGGGTGCCGAAAAGATAACAATGTTGGTACCAGGCGAGCCTCATCGGGGAGATCATTCCATAATTGGGTGGCCACCACTGAAAAGGTTCTATCCCTTGTTGCCATCCTCCGAGCTTCCCTCAGAGTAGGACCTTAGATGGTGAGCACAGTGTACAGGTAGGTTCATGTCTAGAACTGCTCCCTTTTATAACTCCTCCTTCCCTGAAAAGCTATTACTAAAAGTTGACAGACTCTCTAGAGCAACATCCAGTGAACTGAATCGAAGCAATTGAGGTCATGTACGGCTGTGCTTGGATTCCTTCACTAGCTGTCATTGCCAGAGTAGCATTTGTGCAGTGCACTGAACATCCTTAACAATTCTCTCCAATGTCAAGTTGTTGAATACTTTATGTGTTGTCGCAGAAATCTGCAATGAAATCAAATGAGTTCAGATTTCTCTGAATCTGACCTGTGGATTCCTCAGTGGACCTTTTTATAAGCCACCAAAAAAAAAGGGTGGACCTGTTTATTTTTACTTTCCAGAATGTCATGAAAATGTAGTCATAGAAAAATGTTTAAAATGAAGAAAAAAGAAAAACACTGGCCAGAAATGTACATTTCTCTCATAGGCTAAAGCATGAAAATGCACATTTTGAGAGAACGTGTGCATTTTCACAGAGGTGTGTATTTCTGAAGTCCACAAATGTGAATTTGCACAAATTGCAAAAATAGAGGAAAAACTGTTTCCATGAATGAACAGATGATGGAATGAAATCTATACATTGCTAGGTGTGGGTGGGTGGGTATTCCTGTATAATTATAGGAAGCAGTCGACGTTAGTGAAATAGAACAGAAAACGTGCTGTTTTTCAAAGTAACACCTGTGCATTTGATCTCTCCAAAGTTTCTTTCTAGTAGAAGTGTGCCACACACTCAAGATTAGGCATGGGCAAACATGTGATATTGAGGTTCTCCACATGCCTCCTTGAAGTCCAGCTCACCTCATTCAGAATCCCAAATGTGAGGGTCTTTTTTTCAATCAGTAAAAATGTGCATATGCCAATAAAGCTGTGTAGGTATATGTGTACAAAATCGTACGATGAGGAATAGGATGCTAGTTTAAGAGCTAATCCACGATATTGCAATATTATACCACAGTGGGTGGGTAAAACCTGCAGTGGAAACTTTATTGCAGTCCTTTATATCAAATGTCCATAAACAGTTCTGTGGTGTGTGTAGAATTCAATCAAGGCTTCCGCCATTTGCTGTTTTTCAATTGGTCACTCTAATTTGAGTTCATGGATAGCTTTACATGTGAATTTTATTTGCAATCACAATGCACTGTAGGTGCTACAGTCTTAAATCCCTTAGTCATTCTTGTATTTTGGTTATGCATGATCCTGACAGGACTGGAGTAACTGTTGAATCAATTTCCTTTGGTGCAAAGTTGCAAACGTATATATACTAATTCCCGGTTACAACTTTAAAATATATATTTACTGTCAGGAAAAAATCCGTGGACATATTCTCTCACTGATGTACGATGCCTCTGTGTACTCTCATAGAAATATGGTTATATTATAATAGTTTGATATTTTAACATCTAGAGTTGTTCAATTTTAATATATTGGACGGCTCTAAAATAAAATTAAAAGAAATATAAAATGTTGAGCATTTAGATTAATTAGAAATACTGGGACTATTATGTTACTATTCAATACCTTTCATAATGGCAAATTAGGATAAAAATTCCTGGAGGGATTAAGGAGTTTTCATTTTATTCATCTACAGGTGTAATATTTCTTTTTAAGAAAGAATAAATGGCCTTTTCTGTTTCTTTTTTTCAGTTTGTAATTATTGGGATCATCAAAAGTTCCCTTGATCATTCATCAAGGAACTATTATCATTTTTGTTGTTTATTCATTTCCGACTCTTCGTGACTTCATGGACCAGCCCACGCCAGAGCTTTCTGTCGGCTGTCGCCACCCCCAGCTCCCCCAAGGTCAAGTCTGTCACCTCCAGAATATCATCCATCCATCTTGCCCTTGGTCGGCCCCTCTTCCTTTTGCCTTCCACTTTCCCTAGCATCAGCCCTCTTCTCTAGGGTATCCTGTCTTCTCATTATGTGGCCAAAGTACTTCAGTTTTGCCTTTAATACCATTCCCTCAAGTGAGCAGTCTGGCTTTATTTCCTGGAGTATGGACTGCTTTGATCTTCTTGCAGTCCAAGGCACTCTCAGAATTTTCCTCCAACACCACAGTTCAAAAGCATCTATCTTCCTTCGCTCAGCTTTCCTTATGGTCCAGCTCTCGCAGCCATAGGTTACTACGGGGAATACCATTGCTTTAACTATGCGGACCTTTGTTGTCAGGGTGGTGTCTCTTCTCTTAACTATTTTATCAAGATTTGTCGTTGCTCTCCTCCCAAGAAGTAAACGTCTTCTGATTTCCTGGCTGCAGTCAGCGTCTGCAGTAATCTTTGCGCCCAGAAATACAAAGTTTGTCACTGCCTCCATGTTTTCTCCCTCTATTTGCCAGTTATCAATCAAGCTGGTTCCCATAACCTTGGTTTTTTTGAGGTTTAACTGCAACCCAGCTTTTGCACTTTCTTTTTCACCTTTGTCACAAGGCTCCTCAGCTCCTCCTCGCTTTCAGCCATCAGTGGTGTCATCTGCATATCTGAGATTGTTAATGTTTCTTCCTGTGATTTTAACTCCAGCCTTGGATTCATCAAGCCCAGCACGTCGCATGATGTGTTCTGCATACAAGTTGAATAGGTAAGGTGAGAGTATACAACCCTGCCGTACCCCTTTCCCAATCTTAAACTAGTCCGTTGTTCCAAGGTCTGTTCTTACCGTTGCTACTTGTTCGTTATACAGATTCCTCAGGAGACAGACAAGATGACATGGTATCCCCATACCACCGAGAACTTGCCACAGTTTGTTATGATCCACACAGTCAAAGGCTTTAGAATAGTCAATAAAACAGAAATAGATGTTTTTCTGGAACTCCCTGACTTTCTCCATTATCCAGCGGATATTGGCAATTTGGTCTCTAGTTCCTCTGCCTTTTCTAAACCCAGCTTGTACATCTGGCAATTCTCGCTCCATGAATTGCTGCAGTCTACCTTGCAGGATCTTGAGCATTACCTTGCTGGCATGTGAAATATGTGCCACTGTTCGATAGTTTGAACATTCTTTAGTGTTTCCCTTTTTTGGTATGGGGATATAAGTTGATTTTTTCTAGTCTGATGGCCATTCTTGTGTTTTCCAAATTTTCTGGCATATGGCATGCATCACCTTGACAGCATCATCTTGCAATATTTTAAACAGTTCAGCTGGGATACCGTCGTCTCCTGCTGCCTTGTTATTAGCAATGCTTCTTAAGGCCCATTCGACCTCACTCTTCAGGATGTCTGGCTCTAACTCACTGACCACACCGTCTGAGCTATCCCCGATATTATTATCCTTCCTATATAGATCTTCCGTATATTCTTGCCACCTTTTCTTGATCTCTTCTGTTTCTGTTAGGTCCTTGCCATCTTTGTTTTTGATCATACCCATTTTTGCCTGGAATTTACCTCCGATGTTTCTAATTTTCTGGAAGAGGTCTCTTTTCCTTCCTATTCTATTGTCTTCTTCCACTTCCGCACATTGCTTGTTTAAAAATAATTCCTTATCTCTTCTGGCTGACCTCTGGAATTTTGCATTTAATTGGGCATATCTCCCCCTATCACTGTTGCCTTTTGCTTTCCTTCTTTCTTGGGCTACTTCCAGTGTCTCAGCAGACAGCCATCTTGCCTTCTTGGTTTTCTTTTTCTTTGGGACGTTTTTTGTTGCCACCTCTTGTACAATGTTGCGAACTTCTGTCCATAGTTCTTCCAGGACCCTATCTACTAAATCTAGTCCCTTAAATCTATTCTTCACTTCCACTGCATATTCATTAGGAATATTAGTGAGCTCATATCTAACTGATCTGTGGGTCTTCCCTGTTCTCTTTAGTTTGATTCTAAATTGTGCAATAAGAAGTTCATGATCTGAACTACAGTCAGCTCCAGGTCTTGTTTTTACTGTCTGTATAGATGTCCGCCACCTTTGGCTGCAAAGGATGTAGTCAATCTGATTTCGGTGTCGGCCATCTGGTGAAGTCCATGTATAAAGCCGTCTTTTTGGTTGTTGGAAGAGAGTGTTTGTTATGCACAGTGAGTTGTCCTGGCAGAATTCTATCAGCCTATGTCCCGCTTCATTTTGTTCTCCTAGACCATGCTTACCTGTAATTCCAGATGTCATTTGACTGCCCACCTTAGCGTTCCAGTCTCCTGTAACGAAAATAACATCTCTTTTTGGTGTATTATCCAGTAGGTGCTGCAGATCCTCATAGAACTGATCTACTTCTGCTTCTTCAGCATCTGTGGTTGGGGCATATATTTGGATCACTGTGATGTTAAATGGCTTACCCTGAGTTCGAATTGAGATCATTCTATCGTTTTTTGGATTGTATCCAAGCACTGCTTTAGCCACTTTATTATTAATTATGAAGGCTACTCCATTTCTTCTGTGATCCTCTTGTCCACAGTAGTAGATCTGGTGGTGATCTGATGTGAAGTGGCCCATTCCAGTCCATTTCAGTTCACTGACACCCAATATATCTATATTTAATCTTGACATCTCACCAATAACCACGTCCAATTTGCCCTGGCTCATAGATGTTACATTCCAGGTTCCTATGTTGTGTTGATCTTTAGAACATCGGATGGCAAGATAATATTTCCTGCACCCTCTTGTAACGATCAGAAATCAGTGAAATTGAAGTGTTTACTTAGAACTGTAGGGGTAATATTACTTAACAAAACCAAAAAATGAAGAAATTACCTATGATTAAGTGAAATTAATTATTTAACATTTTCTGCAGCTGTTACTTAAACTTCCTTGACAGTATCTACTTTGAAATAATACGTCTTTAGGCTATGGCTAATTGCTGCACAGTAGAAATAATCTGTATTTAAATTTATATGCAGTGAAAATTAATATGAAGCAAAGTGAGCAAAGAAAGTTTATTCAGCCCTTGGAAAAGAAGCAGATGATAAGTGTGTGTAGACAGAGAGAGACAGAAGTCAGACAGATACAAACATAAGTAGCCAGCCGTACTATTAGGCAGTGTGGGTCAGCTCAGGAAGTTGAAAAGGACAATTTGCTGCCCTTTCAAGTTTTGGGTGTTTTGAAAGGGCAGCAAATGGCTAGTTATTTATCATTATTTCACTTACTGCCAGGGAAGGAGGAAGGTGCTTGTGGGATTTTATTTAGTTATTTATTTCCTTTTGTATCTGGTCACACTAGGCAGGGCTCCCACAGCTTTAACTGTTGTGATGAAGAGGGAATTCCACCAGGTGCTGCACACATACAAATGACACCTGCTGAAATTCCCTTTTCTATACAACTGTTAAAAATACAGGAGCCCTGTCTTCCTTTTCATATGGTCACGCTAGTGTTTGGGGGCTTAGAGGCATTGAGGGCACAACCCAATAGAGGGAACAGCGGTGTGTATGTGGGAATCTGCCCATGCCCTTTACATCGAGGACACGGAACCTGCCATCAGACAACTTTATTTTGCTGCTATCTCTCAGCGATAGGAGATAAGAGGGCATTTAAAGGCAATTACTCTTTAAAGACCCTGCAAAGAACTGAGCCATGCCTTTTGCAGCCATTGGAGCTGTTGCATAGAGTTGAGCTGTCCATGTTCAGAGGAGGGCAACGAGCATGATCAGGGGTCTGGAAACAAAGCTCTATGAGGAGAGACTGAAAGAACTGAGCATGTTTAGCCCGGAGAAGAGAAGACTGAGGGGAGACATGATAGCACTCTTCAAATACTTGAAAGGTTGTCACACAGAGGAGGGCCAGGATCTCTTCTCGGTCCTCCCAGAGGGCAGGACATGGAATAATGGGCTCAAGTTACAGCAAGCCAGATTCCAGCTGGACATCAGGAAAAACTTCCTGACTGTTAGAGCAGTACGACAATGGAACCAGTTACCTAGGGAGGTTGTGGCCTCTCCCACACTAGAAGGCATTCAAGAGGCAGCTGGACAGTCATCTGTCAGTTATGCTTTAAGGTGGATTCCTGCATTGAGCAGGGGGTTGGACTCGATGGCCTTGTAGGCCCCTTCCAACTCTACTGTTCTATGATTCTATGATTTTGCAAGAATGGGAGCAACTGCATAGAACTGAGCTGTGTGTTTTGCAGGCACGGGAGCTGTTGCCCTGTGGCTTATTCATGAGTAGACTTGCTTAAGATTGAGCTGTGTTTTGTAGGCTTTGTGGGGAAATGCCCAAATTGGTAAGAATTAAATCTGGCAGTGCCCAGTTTGCTTTCCCTGTCTTTAGCCCTATCCCATGCCCTTGGCACTACCGACTGCTGGAATGCAGCCCTCCAAACCATTCCCAAATTGGAATTCAGCCCCCAGGCCAAAAAAGAAGAAAAGGAGGTTTAACAGAAATGCCATGAATGGATGGGAAAGCCTGAACACAGAGATATTTTGGTTGAAGCGAATGTGTCTATTGAACCAAAGCCTTGGTATTTCCGTTTTAAAGTCCTTTGCTCAGAAACGCCGTGCAGGTGGAAGAGGTGCTTATTACTGTGAACAGTTTTCATTTGCAAAGCTCTATGGCACCTCAAGTTTTTCAAAAACATAATGGCACTTATTAGAGAGGTATTAAAGTTTTAAAACACAGTAATCTTATCCTTTATTTTATGGTTTAATAAGCTATTAGAAGTCTCTGTTCTCTCGCCAGTAAAGTCAGCTATCATATTAAAACATTTGAAGTGCCTTAAGAAGTGCTGGGCCCAGGTGGTGCAGGCAGGCTTCCTTCTCCATGAAAATGCCCCTAATTTTGGTGATTTTCCGTAGCCCTTTTGCAAAAGAAAAATTCTTTGCAAGAGTTTGTTGTTGAGGAAAAGAGGGAACCAAGGCGTTGAACAGATCAACATTCACACACACCCCAAATCAATCAGACATAATTTAATTTGGGGGCAAGAATATGAATGGGGATTTGCCTGCAAATCTCCACTCCATCAGCGAGTCAGGCATAACTGTGCTTGAATCGAGCTGAATAGTCTTGCTGCACAATTGTTGCTGGGCAATGAAACCACCAGCATAATGTGGCAAAATAGGGGATATAGCTTGGTCAAGGAGAATGCGTGTTCCCTCTTTCCCATTTAGAGAGAGTGCAATGGGAGACTTTGTTTACCTTTCATGATGCTGCCGTTTAACCAGATCTGATTGGTTATGTTACAACGTGGTGTCGTAGAGGGAAGTATTTTGTATGGTGGAACACCTGCAACCTAACCTGGTGCAGCCCAGACACCAGTCTATCACCTCAGTGACAGCTAAGCCTGAAAAGCAAGTCTGCATGATGTGAAATATCAGTAGCATTTTCTGTTGGCTAGAAAGAGTTGTTACAGCGTTGTTGTTGTTTTTTGCTTGTTCGGTTGTTTTTATTGTGAATATTAACAAAACAGAAGAAAAAAATACATTGTGAAAAAGAAAAACAAAGAAACATTACATATATAGGAATACCATTTTCCATCAGATATGCCGTTCATCAAAAAAGAAAAGAAAAGGAGGGAGTTACAGCATACAAGGTGCCTGATACCCTCTGATTTTTAACACAACAAGCTATCTAACACCATCTGAATAATCCTCTGCCCTTCCACAAAGGAGAATTTGATGCCCAGGAGTACAATTACCCTTTTGAGACTTCCTTACAAAGTTGCAGGCAAGAGGATTAGTACTATTTCTGGAATACTGGCTGAGCCTCATGAATTGATATTCGCTTCAGAAAAAGAAATGGATCTGAATGTTGAAACAGTACTCTTCAAAAAGGGAGGGAGGGTGTTTGTGAGTGTGTGATAGTCAAATGCCTACTTCCAGAGACAATACAGCTGTTCAGATTTGGTGCATGCATCATACACCCTGGCACAAAGCTCAGAATGCTGTGAGCTTCAGCATCCAATTTCCACTTTTCAAAAGTAGGTTTTTCAATAGAAGTGTGCAAATATGCAGCCAGTGTTAGTAGAAAACTCAGCAGCCAATATTTTTTAGACCAGCTGTCTATATTCTCTGACACCATCCCTTTAGCTAATCCATTTCCCCCTTTTAGCCCTGCTTAAAAACAAACATTAATTCTTACCTACTGCCTCACTTCTTTCACATTTTGCCACCCTCGTTTTATATATATATATATATATATATATATATATATTCCTAAACTGCACAAAGCACTCCAAATTGCTGTCATTTAGGACGTTTATGCAAAATTCTTGCATACTTCTGTACCAAGCGGAGAATTTGTGGGCTTTGACACAGAAACAACAAGGGGGATTATATGTACATACATATTTGCCAGAACAGCTCATGGGTGAGTTTTTTTAATGGATTTCCTTTCCTGCATTCATTTAGGAAAAGCTACTATGTAAGGGCAGAACTAAGGGCTGAAATAAACATGACGCAGGTGATTCCTGTCTTATTCCGCCCACCCCCAATGGGGCTAATAGCATTTTCATGGGAGGTCTTAGACTGGAAAAGTGGCAGGGGGGAAAGGCTTAAAGACCCTTAGCCCAGCACAGCTTCCCTGACAAAGGAGCAACATGACACAGCTGCTGTTACGCCCCCTCTGGAGGAATCCTCCTAGGATTACGATCTAGAGCCTTCTGGGCCAAATGTCCCTGGGGAACACAACACTTCAGGGGATCCTAGGACTGATCAAGGAGGTCCTAGGCCCTCAGGAGTGAAAACCCCAGATCCCCCCCTCAAAAGGTGGCAAGTTCTGCTTCTGAGTCAGGAGGGGATGCTGAGCTACCACCCTGCCCCCAAGAACACCAGTGCCTAATGGTACAGGCTCAGACCACGGCCAGGTGAAGTCATTTTTTGCCTGCTTGCAAAAACAGTACTCCTCAGGAGAAAATGACTCCTCATGAGTAGGGTTCTGGCCAGAGAGCCCTAATGTACTGCGGCTGAGCTTGGGTGGGGCTCAGCATGCTCAAGTGTCTGCCTAGCCAGTGCTAGAAGCAATGGCTGAGTTTGGGTGAGATGCTAATCAACGGTTGTTTCCCATTCTGTTCCTATTACCCCCCCCCACAGTTGATTAGCGTGTCATCTGAACTCAGCCAATGTTTTACCAGCTCCTACTGCCTTGCATCCTGTTTTCCTAACCCTGCCTTAGAATTGAACCTCCATGCTACTGCCCTTGGACTCCTGCTTGACTCTGCTTCTGGACGGCCTGTTAATGGAAAACAGGACTGCTGTCAAAAAACTGTGCTTACCTTCTCTCCTCCTGTAACATTTACTACAATCTTACCTCATGTCCTGATGCCACTAAGCTGTTCATTTCCCCACACCTGCTGACAGCAGCCAATAATCCAAACTTGGGGTAGGGGAAAATTCACAGTGAAATGATGGGGCAAAGATTGCTAGACATTATGAAAAGGTTGGGGGAATTAGACATGGGAAAACCCAAATTTACCAGCAGTATTTTATTTAAAGAGCAAAATCTTGAACTATAAAGCAATCCACAAGAACATATTTAAGTTTAATTTTTTTCATGTGGGATTTCCTGGCCCCACTTTGGTACTTGCTACCTTGACGTAGTTTGTGGTGCTCCTCCCCTACTTTTAATGAAGGCATCAAATACTCATGACATCTAGCAGTGTACCAGAAATGTTTCACGTATGTGTGTGTTTTCGTGTTGCAGTTGGAAAAGATGTTTCTAAAATCTCTGCTCTGTGATACACCACTACTAGCTGTTTTGTTTTCTGTTTCCAGTAACACCAATAGCAGAACATCAATGGGAGGGACGGGACCCTTTTACTACATCAGTAATTAGTAAATAAATGTGAGATCAGTTTCCACTCATGATGTGAGAAGTGCAATGATTACTTGATAAACCTGACTAATCTGATACCCACCTACCTGGGAGTAAGCTCCATTGAACTCATGCATAGGATTTCCCTGAAAGTAAAACAGCTGCTACATCACTGCTGTGGTTGTGTGTTTCTGGCTTAGCATTGCCCAACAGTGCAGAGCAAGCTGAATGGCAGGCTTCCCCCACAGTCATCTTTGATAAGCAGTCGATTTCATTTGTTGCCAGATATCTTCTCTCTCGGTGCTGCTTCTATTATGGGATATTTTCCCTCCAATGCCTAAAAACTGCAATATCTTGTACCAGGGGAGGCAGCATGCCATCTTATCAACCATTGTTATTGCAAACGTGACATGAGTTGGTTCAGGCTTTTTAAAAGCCTAATTGCAGTGGGGGAAGGGTGGGTGTGGGTGTGTATTGGCACACATATGAGTGTGTGAATAAGGGGTGTGGGCAGTCAAGTTGACGTCACGTGACAGCAGTGCGTGGCCCTTGATATGCTTGCCCAGAACTAATTCAGTCCTTGAGTCGAAGAGCTTTATCACACCAGCGTTATACTGTGCTATCACTGCGAATTCTGTGCAAAGGACTCCGAAGTTTTCCAGTTTATATTCTGCTTTTATTGTGAAGGACTCTGAAGTTTTTTCAGTTTGTAATCTGCTTTTATTGTGAAGTACTCCCAGGCATCCTGCTTTAACTGTGCTTCAAAGGCAAAAGACCCGAGCTATTTTGGTACTACTTTTGGAGCGAATTATTTGTTGTTTTCTGAGCGGCCACTGGGGGCACAGGAGCAGAATTTGATGTGTTTAAAGAAAAATTAAACAAATGCTTACATCTGTGTAAGTTTTAAAGATAAAGGCATCGAAATTGGCACAGCAATAGATATTAAGGAGAGCTTTAAGCACACCAAATTTGATTCGGCTTGGGTCATCCGTTGATTTTTTATGATTTTTTACATTTCCCCACTTAAACCCATTTCCTGGTATGCAAAGGATCTTAGGAGCGCTGCCGCTTGGGGTATGATTTAGCTAACGATGACAACAATGACAGCTAAATGCTGTAGGGGATAATTCGAGGGAAACAGGTACATGGGATGAAGCCAGAAATGTTTTCCCCACCCCACTTCATGGTGTGGTTATTCCCCTCCACCCCACTCCCCTTCTTGCATTTCCTGTGGATGGAATGTCGCACCATTAGTCCTGCAAAGAGACTTGCAGGGCCGGTGACATAAAGCAAGAATGGTGTCGGGGCAGACTTCCCAGAATGTTTAGACAGAACATGTCAACTCACATGTAGGCTATATATGAACTGCCTACTAGGGTAGGTCTCTGCGGAAGATGATATCCTCAAGTGCGGTTGGTTATTTTCCCACACAAAGTTTGATCAATGTCGAGGCAAAACCTGGAGATAATTTGTGGTACTAGAAAGCAGTTTTTCTGAGGCAGTTTTGATGTCCCCAAAGCAGCCTGGATGCTCTCACCCTCTTCCCAACACCCCAAAGCTGGCCAATATAATGATGTATTAGAGAACCCTTCAGAGAACTACTGGGCAAATTGAAACCCAGGTTGTTTAGTCTCGCTTGGCAATTTTATCTGTGTGTTTGAAAGAAGAAGCCTAACAGGGGAGATGACTTGTACATTTGGGCAAACATGAGCTATGGGATCTAAAGGTTTCTTGCCGCATCTCCCCACCACCACCACCACCCGGGTACCATTGATTCTGCTTTGCTACTCATGCCTTCTCTAAGGCAGCCTGCAAGGATATGATGATGCATTTCAGAGTCCAGGCCACTGTTGATCTGTTCCTTTGTTATGTGTTGGGAGTGCTGATGGAGTATACTTTAAGCACTTGATGTCTCTGTATGACAGCGACCATTTTAAAAAGATGCATTGCAGTTTGCTAGTCAATTAAAAGAAGTGCTTCTGCCATCTGTCACTGGCCTGGCATCGCAGAGAGCTTCGATATCTCACAAGTCTTTCACTGTCAGTGCTCCTAGATTCCCCCTATTTATTCAGCAAAGAATTTTAAGATGCCACTCTAGCATTCAAGCAGCAATGCACAGGCTTTGCTTCCTCCTGTGCCTGTTGTTGGAAAGACACTCTATACCTATACATATCCTGTGCCTAACGATCTATCAATCTGTCAGTGTGGTGTAATGGCTAGAGTGTTGGACTGGGAGTCAGGAGGTCTGGGTTCTAGGCCCCACTCAGCCATGGAAACCCACTGGGTGATTTTCGGCCAGTCACAGACTCTCAGCCCAACCCATCTCACAGGGTTGTTGTTGTGAGGATAAAATGGAGAGGAGGAGGATTATGTATGCCGCCTTGGGTTCCTTGGAGGAAAAAAAGGTGGGATATAAATGCAACAATAAATAAAAATAAATAAATATGGAGTTATATAAAAGGGATTTGTGTATATATATATATATATATATATATATATATATATATATATATATTCCCCAATAGGAAAGCAATGTTACCTGAAAGGTACATTCATTCGATGTCTCTCTCCCACATTCTTTTATCCTGCCTAAAAAAATGTTCTCAGGCAGCACACCTGAAAACTGCTGGTGAGGGATGAAGGCCCATCTACCACCAAAGGCCCTTTTGTTCCAGCATCCTTAGTTGGGTGTGTGTGATTTGCCTCCTCCCAGCAGTTTTTAGGTTTACTACTTTTCCAGCTCTGTAGTTCTGTGGTGATGTGGCTGTCCCCATTGATTTGCATGGGGCTAAGGCATTTGTCCCTCCACCAGCATTTTATGGGGATGCAGCCTTCTCCCTCCCCATGGAAATGAATAGGGACTCCCCCCTTCACTCTCTAATGGCTACTTATGGCTATCAGTTGGGGTCTTAAAAGGAAAGGGGGAGGTGGATTGGATGATGGGGAACTTAGAGCTCCATCACACCGGGGGCAAACACGCTCCCTACCGTCGCTTCTCCACCCACGTTTTCGTTCCTCAGTTACTTCCTCTTTTCAAAAGAGGAAGTACACAACGAGCATGAGGCCCATTGAGTCTGCTGTTCTAATGGCACTGCTTCTCCTGCACACAGCAGGAGACAGCAGCAATTCCGCACTTAAAAATACATTGGACTTAACCAAGGGATTTTTTTGTCATGAAAGGAAGGCCAGAAGGGGCGGAAGATGCACGGGAGACAGACGACGTCATGTGAGCAAACTCCATGAGGGCCCAGTAACGAGCGTACAATAAAACGCTCATCGGATGGAGCCCTTAGTGGGCCAGGGGGAAGAGCTTTGGGAGCAGATTGAGTGTGAGCCAGGAATTCTTCTCTACTTTGGTTTTGGATTTCAGCTTGAGAGGAGTTTGGGGATCCTAATGCTCTACACTTCTTTGAAGCAAGCATTATGTGCCCCTGAAGCTTTGCCAGTGGCTCTAAACCCAGAAGATTGCATATGGCATTTTCAACACATAAGATGTGAGGTTCCGTTCACTCTGTTTTCTGTTGTGTGGCATGAACACACCTTCCACAATCCTCATGTATTGTATACTGATTTTACATAAAGGCAAGTGTAATGCCGTAGGTGGGGGGAAGCCTTTGAGATAATGCTACCTTAGGCCTCTACTAGTTATGTAGATGGCTGTTCATGCCCTCTTGCTGAGGTGGAGGCATACCTATCTCCTATTAGAATTGCTAAGTCTTTCCCTGGCTTCTGCTCCTGCTTTTGGTTTCAGTGAGACTCAGGGCCTTGCTAGACCTACCACATAATCCGGTGGTGAGGAGCAGCCAGCCCGCGCTAGAAGTAGTGCGGGCTGTCGCTCCTTTCCACACGTCAGACGCAATGAGCTGCATGAAAACCCCGTTGTGTCTGCCATTCTTTTTACATTTTAAAGGGGACGGATGCGCAGGAGCGCACCACCGCTTAAGGTAAGTTGTCGCTCCAATTCCCCTCTCGCTCTGATCTCCCCCCCATCTCCCCCCCCGGCTCCAATATTCCCTCCCATCTCCCCCCGGCTCCGATGGGCCCAGCAGTCCTGCGGAGCACTTTTCCTGGCTACTTGCGTGTAATTGCAGTAGCCGGGAAAAGCGCCAGAACGGGCTACATGCTTGCAGTCTCAGCCTCAGCCCAAGACAGCAGGAAATACTGGGCTACAACTGTAGCCAGATACCCTGGGCCCAGATGACGCACAGGGGCAAGCGCTAACCCCTGGTCTAGCAAGGCCCTCAGTGTGCTTTGTGCAGTTTATATGCTTTTGAAATTGGTGCTGTTCCATTCCAATGTCAAGCTAAGTAAAGGAATCAAGGCCGTGAGACTGAAAAGCTGTAGGGACAAATGTTTGCTTCTTCTCTGCAACTGTTAGCTGCATGTTAAACAAAGCTCATGGAAACCGAGTACATTTTGTGGGTTACAACAATAAAGTCACGTGCTGTGGAGTAGCTTTGAGTGCCTGGGTGCATCTTACGTTTCGGGATAACTTTTTTTAAAAAAAAAAATGGTTCAGAACATAGTGAAAGGACAGCTTTAACAAACCTTTAAAAATGTGTCCAGAAGTCAGCAGCATGTTGTTTTGAACATGGAAAAGCTTAAATTTGTGTTGTTATACCTTGATTACTTCCAAAAAGAAGTGCTGCCCATCTAAAAGGAATTGTGCAGCTATTCCGCCTTTCCCTCCTGCAAGAAAGGAAAAAAGACAGAAGAAGTGGTGGGAGCATTAGAAAGGGATGGCAACAACATCTGAAGCCCCCTTAAAATTCCGTGAATGAGGCAGGGCAATTGTGCAATGCAAGCCTCCTCATCTGGAAGGCCTTCTTGTGTCTAACGGCATTCGTACTTTCACTATTAGAGGAGCTGTAGTGGATGTGGTGAAGGGCAACACTGATGAACCACAGCCTCGCTTCAGTCCATCAACACGAACACAAGTTAGGAATAGCTGGAAAGCAGTCTTGGGGTATTTCACATGAAGCATGCTCGCTAGGGATAGGCGAACAAGGGATGTTCGCATTTGCCCAGATTCCCCAAGCATCAACTTGATGCTCAATACTCCTTTGATTTCTGAGAGTGCTTGAGATCGCTGTTCAAGTTATGCAGGTGGGGAAATGGCACAAATCGAATGCAATTGAACAGGGAAATTGCACAAATAGATTCGTATTTTTCAAAGTTAAGCAACTTTCCTTCGTAGACTGAAGTGTGAAACTGCACTTCTTTTAAAATTGTGCAATTTCAGACTGCTTTTTCTCTGAAATTTGCACAATTTTTGAACCTGAGTGCCCGCTTAAGGATTTGTGAGCATTTTCAGAGAACATGTTCTTCTGTTTGTGTTCACGTTCAGGGTTTCAAACAGGACATGCTCAGCTCTTTTGAGAGTGCAAACAACTTTCTCGTACATCCCTCATGCACACCAACACTTGCCTCACTGAAGTGGTCACCCTTTATCTGAGTTATAGAGGCTTGAATGATTGGATGCTCTCGCATAAAATAATGTGTGTGTTTCAGATCCTGTAGCTGAAGGAATTTTAGAATAAAATCTATTTCTTGAATGGTTGAAAGTGGTGGACAGTGGCAAATCTGAGACTCACCCTATTTTTGAAATCTGAGAAGCTTATTTTATCTTCCTTTCCCATCAAATAGGGATTGCTTGTTATCACACATCTCTGCAATTAGTAGTAGAAAGTTAGGGTATTATTCCGCCCAAGTTAAATGCTTTAATAAAGTCCCTTCAAATCCAATGCGAGACATTTTCAGGGTTTAACTCTCCCACTGAAATCAGTGGGACTTAAAGCAGCTCAACGTAGGCTAGATCTGGGGTCTGCAACCTCTTTGAAAGAGTGCTATGAGGGCTTTCACAAAATGGCTACCATGGGGGAAGGGGGCTTGGCCATTCACACAATTACCATAGTGGGCATGAGTAGTCACAAAACACACATTTCCCAGAAAGCCAAGTGGTGGAGACTAAAAGTTTCCTCTCTTGTCACCAGCTAGGCTCCCCTACCCTCCTGATTTTAATTTTATTTACAACCCTTTTCAATTAACAAAATATTTGCCCAGGAATCTTAAGTACAAGGCAGATATGGGGTGTGGACTCTAAGGCATTAGCTAGACCTACTTCGTCTAGTGGGACAGAGGGGTGAAGATCTCATGATATTTTTATCACAAGATTTTCCCCTCTGTTCATACGCGGCACGTGACGTGACAATCTCAGAGAGGTGTTGCGCCCGCCATTTTGTTTTGTTTTTTCTTAAAGGGGAAGATGCACACAAATGCTCGTGCGCAAAACTCAAGTACTTTTTTTTAAAAAAAAAATCCCTGCTCCCCCCCCACCCCCGATGGGCGCTGTGCTTCTGAGAAACCCTGTGCCATCTTGGCTCCTCGTGAGTAACCGGGACAAACCTTGGTGTCCAGCCACACATTCTGTGGTCTCGGGCTCAGCCCGGGACCGCAGAAAAACTGGGCCCAAAGGGTAGGGCAAGATCCCTGGGCAATGGAGGGATTATCCCTCCCTGATCCCGGGATCCCCTGCGCATCGTGTGAATACACAGGGACGTTCCCAGGGATTGCCCTGGGATTTCACCCATCTAACTCAGGCCTAAAACACAAAACCACTCTGTTGAACCCAAATAATAAGGATGCTGGGGGGTGGGGGGTGGCAGCACTTCACTTTACAGCTTGCCAACTTCTCCCTTAGTATTTTGTTAATTGAAAAGGGTCTTAAATGAATAAATAAATAAAATTAAAATCAGGAGGGTAGGGAGTAAAATCAGGATGAGAGGAATCTGCAGGCACTTTGGTGCCTACAGGCACCATGTTAGAGAGCCCAGGGCTAGATTGTGCCTGTATTCGTGCTTAAAGGTGAGTTTTCCAGGGACCGCCCCAAAGAGCTGGTTTGGGATTTCAGCAAGGGCTCCATCTGGTTTATTCTGGCAGTGGAAGTGATCTCTACTTGCCTGCTGAGGTTTTCACATACTCTAGTGCGTTAGAGTCATCTGTTTCTTAAATGTAGGGCTCGCAGCTACTTAAATATACAGAAGCTCTCTTGATACAACAGCTAACAGTTAAACAGGATATACACACAAGGCCTTAGTAGATCATGTGTTAGAAGTGTTTCACAACCCGCCTGTTATTTCTGGACCAAATGTTGATGAAAATAGATCTAAGGCATGCAGGTTAATACCAAACAAAGGGCTTTTGTTATCACCCATGTTTGTTGGGGCTTAGCTGCTCTTATTGCTATTTAATTCTGGCTAGCGTATTTGCAAAGTGTCACAAGCAGGGTCCTGATCATGCCAACTTTATAATGTCTGTCTGTCATGCACCTGCTAAATTGGAAGTCACCCCAAGAACTTTGTTGGAAGTCAGGGCATGGTCAGTGTCTTCTTGAAGAGCACTTGTTCCCAACATTCCTTCTTGCCAATATTATATCCATGAGCCTTCTTTTCCCTACAACATGATAGCAAACACTTGTCCCACTGCAGAATAGGGCAGGGATTGTGGTGTAATAATCTCTATGGATAATCGAAGTGAAGATGTAGAACTGAGAATAATAATAATTCATTTATTTCCTACCCGCCTCTCCATCCTGATCGAGGCGGGGAACAACAATAAGTATAAGATACATAAAATATTGATTAAAAACATAGTATACATTGTTGCCGGAAGTCTGAAATGCACCTAGTATACATTGTTAAAACTTCCTAAAATAACATACTAATAGCATACTAAAAGTATCCTAAAATTCCACTGGATAGGCCTGCCAGAAGAAAACAGTCTTTATAGCTTTCCTAAATGCTAAAAGACTTAAGTTGACGAATCTCCTCCAGCAGGCCATTCCACAGTCTGGAAGCAGCAGAGGAAAAGGTCCTCTGGGTAATACCTGTCAGCCTAGTTTTGGCTGGCTGAAGGAAGTTCTTCCCAGAGGACCTGAGTGTATGGGGCGGATTGTATGGGAGAAGGCGATCCAACATGTTAACTTCGCCCGGAAACTAATCGGCAGCCAGTGAAGAGATTTTAAAACAGGTGTAATGTGGTCACCCCTAGGTGTACCAGTGACCAGTCTGTCTGCCATATTTTGAACTAGTTGAAGTTTCTGGACTTGGCACAAAGGTAGCCCTATGTAGAGTGCATTGCAGAAGCAAGGGTTCAAAAGGACTGGAGGGAGGATTTCAAGAAGAAATCTATATTTCAGGGCTGGGCAACTTGTGGCCCTCCAGATGTTTTGACCACATCCTACTAGTGCTAGCAACTCTAGCCAATGGTGAGAGAGGATGAAAACTGTAGATAACGCATCTAGGGGGCCATAAACCCATCCTTGCTGTGTTGGATTTGCTGTTTTGGGGACACTCACTCTAGCTTTATAACATGAGAAACAATCAAAACCACAGCTAGCAAAGAAGTATCTTTAACCTCCTAGAGACCTCATATCTCCACATATACAATTCTGCTCTCCACACTTGCATCTCCAGTGATACACTTGCATCTCTGCTTCTAAAGTGAACATCTCAGTAATGCACAAAAGAAATCAATGGCTTTACAATTATGAACAGAAAATCTTGGCAGTTATATTAAATCATCATTCTGGCAGGGTTTCCAGTGATGCAAATCTTGTAAGCTGCCCCGTCGGGACACTACAGTTATATTACAATGGGGAGCTTGATTTATCACCCCAGTTGCTTTTCAATGTTGTCTGTCCACTCCCTGTTTTGTTTTTCCCCCTAATCAGATTGGTTTAATCTAAAGTGCTGTAAACTGTCTTTTAATTGTTATCTGTGCAAAAATTAGCCTTACTAACTAATGTTACTTGGTGAAAGCAAAGTGCACAAGGTCCCTCTAAAGATCAGTTATGTTATGTCATGTACTGTGCATATTTACAAGGCAGCCAAAACGGTGTGTTCTGCTTTAGAATATGAATTTCGTTTTAACATACATGCGTAACAAACATTTGAACTTTTACAATTGCCAGTTAAGGGGGCATAGGCAAAGAAGAGCCAAATAATTACTCAGAGATTTGAACTAGACACTTCCCCCACCCACCCACCCACCCACCCACAGTGTTGATGTGCTGGACCACAACTCTCTAACCTGGAGACAAAGGGCTCATCTACACCAAGCAGAATATTCCACTATGAAAGTGGTATGAAAGCAGCATATAAAAGGCAGGAGCCACACTTCTGCTTTATAGCGGTATTGAAGTGCACTGACAACTGTTGGGGCCCATGACACATCCACACCAAGCAGGATATAACACTATGAAAGTAGTATGAAAGTGGTATATGGTATGTGTTATGGGCCCCAAGAGTTGTCAGTGCACTTGAATACTGCTATAAAGCAGTAGTGTGGCTCCTGCCTTTTATATACTGCTTTCATACCACTTTCATAGTGGAATATCTAGCTTGGTGTTGATGAGCCCAAACATCCTTCTGCAAGATATTTCACATTTTTTGCCTATTCAGACAAGGAGATTTATATCTGGGAATGTATTTTGCAGCCTCATTTAGATGTTCAACTTTTCCGATGATATTGGAATGGCCGCACAGCATCCCAGGGCATGTATGGCACGATTAATCTCAGTCAGAAAAAGTAACTTCTGAAGTAGCCTTCAGGGCTACTTCAGGCCATGTTTGTATCACACTCAAGGTACAACATCAGAATTAACTTCTGAAGTAGCCTTCAGGGTGTGTTTTTATCACACTCAAGATGCAGCAACTTTTATGTACTTGATGATACATCAAGCTTGTGACTAATTTGTAGGTCCATCCTCTGAAGAACAACCTGATGTAATAATGGCCCGAACCAACACACACACACGAGAAAAAGAGGTTTCACAGGTGCCACTGCAATAACCAGCTCTGCCCCTTGAGAATGCCACTATATTGGAGGAAAGCCTTCAGGTTTGAGGCTGTTCCTTGAACAGTCGCACACAACCAGAGTCTCTTTCACCGCTATCATCCTAAGCATTGATTGAACTCATTAGTTATCTCGATGAAAAATGTGTGCCTTGCTTCAATGGTTCCAGCCCCTGGAATCTAACATTGTCATATCAAATAAAAATATAGGGCCAGCTGATGGACAGATATCAGCACTAAAATGGATGAAGAGGTAGTGATGATGGAGAGAAGGGATTCACATGTCCTTGCTTTTCATTAGGTCTCTTCATTTATCACATGAAGTCAGTAGCTGTCAGTGGATCAGTCAGTTTTAGGGCCTTGATCAGTGTGGTATCGATGGGGGAGTTTAATCTACTTGTCATTTCTGAAATGAACCCTAAGGTGGCCCAAAGAATTCTCTTGAAAACTTCTTTTCTGTGACAATGATGCTAGGCAGATGTTGAACTTTGTTTAGTGTGGGGTCTTCAAGGAAGCAGCAATAGCTCAGTCATAGAACACATAATTTGGGTGAGGACGCTTGCCCATGTTCAGTCCCCTGGTTCCCTCCAGATGGGTTGGACTACAAGTCCCTTCATCAACTGGCCATGATGGTTGGGGACAATGAGTGTTCTCGTCCAACATGTCTGGAGGGCACCACATTGGGGAACGCTGTCCTGGCATCTCCAGGACTGGTAAATACTCTTGCCTAAGACCCTGGAGGACCACTTCAGCAATGCGGGGCTAGGTAGATCAGAAGTCTGACTTCATATATATCTTCAGCTTTGTATCTTCTCATAGCTCCACTCTGCAGTATTTGAAGGGTCCCCCCCACCTAAAATAAGATAATCTTCTTTCCTTTGTTGTTGCACCTTAATCTTCATTAAAGAGCAACAATACCTTAACTGGGGATGGGGGGGAGAGAGAGAGAAATAAGGACAAGAACATGTTTTCTGCTGCAGGAAAAAGAAATGTGTTCAGCATTTAAAGAGTAGAGGCCATGGTCCCCCTCGCCTTCCTATCAAACAATAAAGGTGTGTGAACTGCATTCCAGTACTGACTGCCGCAAATAGAATGCCATTTCTTTTTCATGTGCTTCTGTTTGTTGAAACACAAGGCTTGTTGGGCTGTCAACTGTGCACAGATGATGGTGGAAAACAGCACTTTCAAGAGCAGGATTTATGCATCCTTGCCTTGTAGTTGTTGTTTGGGTGATGCTGGATATATACATTTTTAAAAGGCCCTCCAAGCAATTTTCCAGCCATCCCTTATTTGTTTATAAGTGAAAAGAATAAAAATTCTCACTCATTTATTTTTAAAAAGGTGAGAAGGGAAACATGTCAGGTAATATCTGGGCACTACTCACTGCATGCCCATGGCAGGTTCGATGCTTCTAACAGAGAGTGCACAGTTTGCTCAAAAAACCAGGCTTAACTGTTCCACTCCACACAAAGAAACTTTGTTGACAAGCCAGTGTAACTGGAAGAGTGAGAAATAGCCCATTTTTGGACATCGGCCAATCCCTGTCACCTACAACAACAAAAGGAAAAGACCAGTATTGTCCAGAGTTGATATATAATGTTAAGCTCAGCTATATAGGAAACTGAAATTGAGCAAATCGCAACACAGCCTCTTGAGATATTGAATGAGCTTTTACCTTTTTACAACTCACAGGACAGAGGCAATGCTTCTCAAACGTTTCCAAACTCAATTAACATCACTTAGCTAAAAAGATAAAGGGGCACCGTGGCGCGGGAAAGAGTGAAGTGCCATGGGATGGACTCTTGCCCACTAGGCGTAGCTCACACACCAACAGGGGTGGGGGGGAATGGAGTTGAGGCCTCAAATACAGAATTAGTTGACCAAACCTTTAAAATCTTTATTTCCTTTATGCTACCAGAGGGTTAATTTCGATCAGCTGAAGCCAGAATCTTTACAGCTATTGTAACTGGAAAGATTTCCCAGCTTATCACTGCTTTGCATCTGGGAAAACTGTTTCTGGCGAATAAACAGGATGATCCACGTGTCCAGATCCACAGGACGATCTTCATGTGTTTGCACAAGGGTTGTTTTCTGAGGCCGCACCCACAAACACTAACGCTGAGGTGGAAGAGCCCATCCTTTTTTTAAAAGCTTGTCCTCAGTTCCTCAATAAAATGTTGTAATGGCAGGCAAGGTGCCCCAAAAGACAGCATTGGTCTTCCCCTACAACGAGCAGTCTGTGGGGAATGTTGAATGTATTCTAGGACCCCCTCTCAGTTCACGACGGGCAATGGGACGTTCTCCTTGTGAACTGATTGCCTTTCAGTAGAATCACAGAATCGTAGAGTTGGAAGCGGCCTACAAGGCCATCGAGTCCAACCCCCTGCTCAGTGCAGGAACCTGCCTTAAAGCATCTCCGACAGATGCTTGTCCAGCTGCCTCTTGAAGGCCTCTAGTGTGGGAGAGCCCACAACCTCCCTAGGTAACTGGTTCCATTGTCCTACTGCTCTAACAGTCAAGACGTTTTTCCTGACGTTTTTCCTAATTTGCCCCAGAATCTTCTGCAACACTCAGGGATCCCTTGTCCAACAAAACAGCATGGAAAGAGCTCCCATACCTGAAAGTAGTATAGCAACTATATAGTATGACATACTATAGTAGTATGACAACTATAGCGACATATATAATTGCAGGGCAGCGACGGATGGATTTCTTACAAATAACTGCAATTGGGATATGCAAACGTTCAGAGTATACCTAACATTTGAATAAAAGTTTGCCAAATGTTTGAAGGGACTTCTAAGGGCATATACATTTGAACTCTAGTCAACTATTGTAACAGTACTTTTCTAACCTTTTGAGTTATATTGATGCCTCAGTAAGTACTTTAAGCCACTGGATCCACATCCACGAGGGAACTGAGAAACTTGTGCTTGTATATGCATGTGGAACTCATCTATATTTCATTGGCTTACTGTATACAAGTTCTTTACTCACTGTGTACAAGTTCTTTACTTTTGATTTAGCCACATGCTCCCCGTTATGAAAAGCTTCCATGATGGCATTAAACATCAAGAGGTTTTTTTTAGGTAAACCTGATCTGAAAGTTGTGAAGTTCCTTCTAAATATTGGGGGATTTGGGATAGGACTAAACCACAGACCCCTTTTGCTTGCCACTGCTGTCATTCCCTCTTTTGAACTGGCAGAGGGGACAGCAGGGTTTCTGCTGGCCCACATAGCACTTTCTCAGCCACTGCCAGCATTATGTTTTTCCCATAATGCTCCTCTGAGTGACACTGTGGCCCTTTCTACACCTAAGCGTTATCCCAGGAAAATGGAGGGATCGTCCCTGCCTGCTCCTGGGATCCCCTGTGCATTTGAATGCACAGGAACGATCTCGGGATATAGGGCTGGTGTAGACATGCCCTGTGTCATCACATATTGTCACTCAGAGGGGTGTGCCTTGTGGGGGGAAACTCCAGCTGTTAGGGGAGGCTGCCATTCACCCTGTGATCGTTGCGTTATAATGCTGCTGCACACAATGATATTGGGCTAAATTTGCTGACACCTGAAATTCATGCCTGGAAAAACAGCAAAATCCCCCCTCCCCTGCTTTCACCATCCGTGGATGAAGTTCAGTTGTCCTTTTCCCCGTTACTTGAACACAGGTGGTCAATCGTTGTCTATGGCGTTATTTATGACAGTATTGGTATTATTTCCAGTTACAGGCTGAACTTGATCAAGAATATCAAGACAAATTCAAAAGACTCCCATTGGAAATTCTGGAATTTGTTCAAGAAGCAATGAAAGGCAAAATTAGTGAAGATGGAGACCACAGTTCTACCACTTCTTCCCTGGCATCTGATGGTGGAAAACTGAACCATAAACCACTACAAAATGAAGAGCTGGAAGATCATCCAGGAAAGGTGTTTGATACACCCCTCTAGCAACTCCTACAAGGCCACGTACCTACCTTACTGTGGCACAACAAGTCACCACCTTGTTCCCCAGATCATCTCTTCTTTGTAAATGGCCATTGGACAGCTTCAGATATGGAAGGCATCCAGAGGGACAGGACATGTTTCTGAAAGGAGACGTCGGTGAGGAAATTCTGTGTTGTTTGTCGGCCTTCTTTATTTTATCAGCATAATGGAGTAGATTAATAGGCCAGGGCTGCCCTTTCCCTGGCCAGTTTCACATGGGTAGATTTCAAGTCTGGAGCTTTCCATGGGGACCAGCGTGCTTTGTGCAGGTAAATGTGCATAGACCTCCATGAGAAGTAGCAGTGAAAAAAAATATTCTAAACACCATTTTCATAACATCCTTAACCCTTTGTTTCCTCCTTTGTAACTGCACCTTGAAAGCTTGTATCATCTTAATAATTGCACTGATTTTTTTTAAAAAAGTCCTTTCTTTGTTTTTATTTCTTCTTCTTTTTTCGCTTTGAAGTACCAGTAGCTTGCTTTGTTGACAATGTGTTGGAGGATCATCTGCTTTAAGATGGTCTGTTAAAACTGTGGTCACTAGCATAAGTTCTCAAGTTGAAATCTCTTCAAGACTCAGGCCTTAGCTAGACCTAAGGTTTATTCTGGGATCATCCCAGGTCATCCCTGCCTACTCCCGGGATCCCCTGTGTGTCATTTAGATGCACAGGGATGACCCCAGGACAATCCTGGGATAAACCTTAGGTCTAGCTAAGGCCATAGACCTATGTCTGTATATGCTTCATCTGTGATGTGAGTTCACATAGATGTGTATAGAGACACACATGCATAGACCCCTTTGTACGAGCAGAGCATGCAAGTTCTGGCTGAGCTTTCCCTTGTGGCAAAATGAAAGATTCCAGGGTTAAGGACTAATATTTCTGGATCGGTGATAACCTGTATTGCTACAAAGCAGTAGTTAAATCACACAAAAATTAATTTTGTATTGTATCTTGTTTTCAAATATACATACGTGGGTTCAAGAGTATCATTTTCAGATATTATTTTTGGGTTGCAATGTGTGATCTAATTATTATAACATTTAAAACTATAGTATCTGACATGCAGACGTCTCTTCCATAGTTTTAGAAAACATATGGTCTGCACATGGGAAACACCATCTCCAGAATGTATATAAAACATAGACATTTCAGAGCTGGAACGTTTGTGAAAAGGGGGAAAAAATATACAGAAGGACACAGTAAATGAACACTTGAGTTCCGATCGTGCAGTTTATTTATACAGTTAACCTTAGAAAGGTTACAGCCCCTCTTGAGCTCAACATAATTACTTCCTGGGTAATATTTTGTTATAATAGTAAAGTCTTTTAATACATAACAGCATATATGTAGTTTGCTTTCCCTCAGGAGTTCAGTAGAAATAACTTATTTTATTTAAACGTAAGCAATAAATAGAGATCAAACTTAAGTTTCAAGTTAAATGCTAAGTGTACATAGGGAAATTAAAACGTTGGCTGAACAGTATTTCTCTCCTCCCCCCACTTAATTTACAGTTGCACACTGTTTAAAGAGTATCTAAAACATAAACTGTATTCTGCTTACAATATATGGAGTAATTTAGAGGCCGTAATTCTAAACTGAGACTTTCATTTTGATTTTAAGAATATGACTCTTATCATTTACTCTACTTTTGCACTTTGAAGATCAATATTATTAATCATTAAATATAAAAAACCTGGAAGGGTCAAGGTTTAATGCTGCATTTTATAAGAAAAAGGTTAAATAAACTTGTTTTAAGTTAAGTAGGATACAATAATAGCAGTATTCACAAAAATGATAAGACTATCTCTTTGACATGCTTGTATAGTGCAGCTTCAAATAGACTAGGAGAAATACTGATGAACTTTTTAATTTATGAAATAAAAGTTAATGGTTTGACAGAGTATATTATCAGCTGTTGTTGGTTTTCAGTACATTTGTATTTGACCATTGACTGTACTTACTTTTTTAAAAAATATATCTGTACAGTGCCCTTTTTTGCAGTTGTAGTTTAGTGTGTAATATTGTATATCTTGCGTTGTTCAAACTTACAGTGATATATCATTTACCATTAATATTACTTGAAATAAAGTAAGGTAATGAAAAAAGGAGTCAATGATGTGAGAGTCTTGTGCCTTTTATGTATTTGCCTTGTTATGTGTTGGACATGTGGAAATAATATACTGTGGACATTTCTGCTTTAGAAAATACAGCTACATTATATTACACTGAACTCCATTGTTCACTTCTGATATCTTCACATTATCATTTTCTTTTATTAGCTTAAGATGAATTTTAGCTCATGAACACCGGATATTTTGAATCTATCATGGTTGTAAGAGATTTCTTTAAGAGACCTAACGGGACGTGGCTTGCCTTCCTCTGAAACTAATGTTGCTCTTGTACATTGGTATAAACACTGTATGTGATTGGCTGATTGGAAATAGTGATTTGCTTTAAATTAGGGAAAACCTCTCATTTAACATGTACATAATTTGGTTTCTCAGCCTTTATGCATAACTCACATTTTTGTAAGAATCCTATGCAATTTTGTGGCATGATGTTCCTTCCACTTGTAATTTATGTGCTTTCATCACAGATCCAAATAAAATTTCTTAACGCTATCTGTATTTTCTCTCCTAATTGACCAATGTCCAAGCACCATGCCATTTGGGAAGCTGCCTGTACAATGCACAGCTGTCGGATTCCAGAGTATGCTCTCAGCTCATGTGAGGACAATGATGTAACATAACTGGGTCTTGGCACTGCTCCCTGGAGACCTGCAACCTGGCCCAGAGTCTCCTGCAAGATAGATTAATGAGTACTATGACAACCTTGTAGGGGATTCTCAACAGGCGAAGTTGATGTGGAATGGGTTCATTGGAAGTGAAGGGCAATGGATAAAGCTGCCCATGCACCAGTGGGACACACCACTAGTACAATGGGTTGCTAGCAGTTATTGAAGCAACTGGAAACAAGCAAAAATGCTCATTTCTGGAATGGGGCAGGTCAGCTGAGCTCACATCGGGGAGCTCTATGGAGTGGTCCCAATCTGAAAACAAGTGTTTCCGCTAGTTTCCAGGGTTGTTTCAGGAAGCACTACCTTCCCATTATGCCAGCAGTGGGTCCCCCTGGCACAACGAAATGAGTGGAAGCACAGTGGCGGTATTGGATACTGCCCAGAAGGTTCAAAATCCACAGAGATCATCAGTCAATCAAAAAGTTATCTTTATTAAGATATTTATTAGGAACATTGCAAAATCTGGCTGAGGACCATTTCCAGGAAAAGACATAAAACTGACTGACGTTTTAAATATCTGCAGCATAATTTAGTACCAACTATACAACATCGAGCATTAAATGATTAATTTACAGGTATGGGTACAAATCTAATTCTATAAATCAATTGCTTAAGAGTCCTGTTAGAACAGATCAAGGGCCCGTATAGTCCTGTTTCTAGCAGTGGCAAAACAGATGCCTCTCTAGTAGATCTACAAGCAGCGCTTGACACCAGTAGGGTTTCCATTCTCTTTGCCTGCAATCAACTGGTATTCAGAGGCACGCTGTGGGCAGGTCTAGACCGCCTGGCTTTCCAGGAGGGAAGGGGGAGGATTTTGCGAAATGCTGTTCGTGAGATCCTCCCCCTCAGTCCAGACACGGAGTGTGGAGTCCCAGGAGGACGGAAAGCATCGCAGCCACCATGTTGGTTTTTTGCTTGTTTTTTACTGAAAATGAGCACACGAGTGCTCGAATGCCAAAGTATTTTTTTTTTAAAAAAAAAACACCATAAACTGATCCTGATCACCCCACCCCACCCCCAATGGGCACAGAGCTCCTGAAGGGCTCCATGCCCCTTGCCCGATTCCCGGCTCCTTGCGTTTACTCATGAGAAGCTGGGACAAACCAGGATGGACGGCCACACCTCCTCCAGTCTTGGGATCATCCTGAGACCGTGGGGAAAATTGGGATAGAAGCGTAGGGCCATATCCCAGGGAAAGGATCATCCCTCCCTGCTCCCAGGGTCCCCTGTGCGTCATGTGGATGTACAGGGACGATCCCGGGACAATCCCCAGGATATCACCCTGTCTAGACATGCCCTGTGTCTACTCCTGGAGATTCTATTTAGCCATCATAGCTGTTGATAATCCTATTCCCTATTAATTACTTCCTTTTCAGAACCATCTGTGCCAATGCCCAACACTACACCTTATGCCAGATAATGGATTATCCTTTTGAACTAGCCTGGATATTTATACCCTATTACTAGAACAACAACCACTGGTGTAAGTGGGCTGTGCCATTGATCTCAATAGAGATATTTCCCAGTGCCAGCTATGCATTAGTCCACTAGGATAGGACTTATGGGTGGAGAATGGAACAAACGTTTTCATTCATGCATCGTGTTCCTTTTCATCTTTTAATCTGATGTACCGCCTGGACACAGAAGACAAATATCCAAGTACTTTCTGATATAACTGGATTACCTCTTGGGAAAACAGCAACAGTAGAGCCTTACCTCATTGCATGCAATACATTTTCTTTAAAATAGCACTTACTAACTGAACCATAACAATGTTGTAATGGATCCTGATAGTGGCAGACCTAAGAATTAGAGTGGTTCTTAGTGCCGCAATAATTGATAGAATGAAGACCATAGTACCGTTCAGTCATTGTAGCAATAAAGGACTAGGAAGATACTGCACAATTTCATAGGCAGAAAAAAACTGACCATACAAGTAGGAGCATCTAACTTTATGCCCTTGTGCCAGCACAAAACAGACATGATCTCTCTTCTCTTACCCAACCTAAGGAGACTTGCCGTTTCGTTTTCATCATCAACAATTGCCATAGTGAATAACTGAATCATTTCTTTATCTTTTTATCTGATATGCATGATTTAATACCATTGTGTGGATTCATACCACAGGCAGGAGCTCTCCTATTACAGAACTGTAGATGATCAAATTTTGCAGGATGTGTAGTAATTACTAGCTGAGGCACTAGTAAGGCCGCTGTCCTATAGGGCGGGGGGGGGGGGGAGAGAGAGAGAGAGCCAATTTCTTCTGAATATGTTGGCTGTCATACAGTAAGGTGAGTTAGTGTTGATTATTATAGCCTATCTCTCCAAATTGGCTTTGTTGTCTGTGGGGCTGACGACTCCCTTGAAATCTCACCTAATGAGTAGACTGTGCAATCCTAGGCACGTTTACTAAGTCCCATTGAGTTCAATAAGACCTACAGCATTTAACAACATATGCTGAGTGTGTTTGTTTTTTAACGGACCCCAGAATAGCTGTTTTGATAAGGATACTGTTGTTTTTATGCTTTTTATGTTTTTAAACTTTGTATATTTGTTTTTAATGTTTACTGTTTTAAACTTTTGTAAACCGCCCAGAGAGCTTTGGCTATGGGGCAGTATATAAACGCAATCTACAAGGAATCTCAATAACTAAATGGTATAATAAGGTATGGGAAGTAGCACTAATAGAAAAATTAACTCAAAAGCTATGTATAGCAAAAGAACAACAACAAAAAAGAGATACATTTGCCACTGTGTGTGGGACCTTTATTACATATATGAATAAAGACAGTAACACACATCGAGTCCCGAAAGCTTTCAAGAATATTTGGTCTACATAAAACCTAATCATTCCTTTCACTGTAACGTCCATGTTTACATTTTACCTCAGAGTTTACCTCAACTTTACCTCAGAGTTGTTGTTGTTGTTTTACATTATCTTATATGACCACGTTGTGTACTAAATCTCCATATGCTGTCTGAATTTTAGTGGAATATTGTTTTCTTTTCTTTTTTTCCCTCTCCCTGCTTTTCCTTTCTCTTTTTCCTTTCTCTTTTTTTGTTTCTTGTGTTGCTTTGTTGGTTATTATTATTGTATTTCTTGTATATTTTCAAATATATGTATATGCAGTAAATCATCATCATCATCAGCATGCCTTCATGTTTCTCTCCTTCATGTTTTTACCATTACTAAGAAGCCAAAGCATTCCTGTTTTCGGAGGCTTTAAAATTATTTAGTGGAGTCACTTATTCTGCAGATGTGGTACTTGATTTTAATTTATGCTGGCGTTTAATAAGTTGGGCTTTCTATATATATATATATTTTGTTAGTGTTTTTTGTTTAGGTCTTTTCATCTGACATGTATAAACTGCCTTAAACTCAATTTCAGCCAGGAAGGTGAGGTAGAAATTAAATAAGCATGATTAGGAGTCAAATGAGTTCTTGGTTGAGTGTGCACATCTAATGAGTAATCTTTTCAGCTCAGTTCCAGACTGCTCAACTACAAGTTAATTTACAGTGGTTCCCTTGGGGATGTACTTGGGGTGTGCATGCAGTTTGCTGTTGCTGATAATCAGCAGGCGGACAAAGAAGAAAGAAAAACGGGCATTTCTATTACATTGTGCCAGAGTTGTGAAGCCTCATCTACAGGCTTCAGTGTTCCTCTCTTTGTTTGAGTGAGGAGAGCAGGGGAGCTCTGTATGTAGTATTTTGAATAAATAATGTGTCTGGTCTTCAGCTTTTTCTCAAACACATGTCTCTGTTGCACCTGACAAGCCCTTCTGTCAAGTTATCTGCATAACCTGCAATTTACATTTGAAAATGGTAACTGCACTCTTTTCCAAGTTTACTTAGGCCTTGCGTGTGTGTTTTTAAAAAGGCAGTCCCCAAGATGTTTGCAATGCAGTCCTTTCCCAGAAATATATTCTGTGGTTCGAAGTGTACATATTTACAGCTCAGTTGCTTCGGGAGGCAACAGCAGGGACTGCATTCATTTCTGACCTTTTTTTAAAACTGTGTTTACAATAAGGTCACACCTACAAAGCAATGCCTGAGTCATGGGTTATTAGGACAGGCAAGTTTACAGATATGCCAGATGAGAGGTGAGTCTATGCAATTTCCAGTCATAAAGAGAGAGAGAGAGAGAACGAGAACGGACATAAGAAGTGCCATTACTGGATCAGACCAAGAGTTCATTTAGTCCAACCCTCTGTTCACACAGTGGCCAACCAGCCATCAGCCAGGGATGAACAAGCAGGATACAGGTGCAACAACACCCTCCTACCCATGTTCCCCAGCAACTGGTGTATATAGGCTTACTGCCTCTGATACTAGAGGTAGCAAATAGCCAGCAGGACTAGTAGCCACTGAGAAAGAGAAACAAAAAAGGGGGTTTCAAAGTCTTCATCACAGCTAAGGTGAATCTCAGTTCTTATTTTTATGCTCCGCGGCAGAATAAAAATGGTACAATCCTTTCCTGAAAACTGCTTGGATGTCCTACCATGCTTGTTTTAAGAGGATCATCTCCTTTAGGCAGGCTGCATGAGGTCACAATGGCCAGTCTTTCTCCTTTAGGCAGGCAGCATCAGTGTGAGGTCAGCATGGTCAAACTTTCTCTAGGCAGGCTGCATCAGCATCAGGTGACAAAATGGCCAGTCTCTCCCTCTTTCTCTCCGAAGATGGCAGCAGCAATTTGGGAATGCAACCTCTCTCTTGAGGATGTACAAAAAGTATGTTTGTAAATCATGCAAACATGTCCTGTTTACAACCCTGAATGTGAATGTTTGCAAATTCCTGAACATGAATTTGTGCTAAAAATAAAAAAATAAAAATGCATTTTCCCAAAAATATGCCATTTTGACATTATTTTGTGGGAAAGAAGTACCCATTTAGTTGCAATCTTTTTCAAAATGCACACTTTCCCTTGTTTGAACGAAATGAAAAAAGACACCATCCATTACTGGATATGAGGTGAGCCAAGCTTCAAGGCAGTGTTTGGAGAATTTATTTATATATTTAAAATATTTCTTGGCCGCTTTTCAGGGCAGAATACTTCACAAGGCAGCTGACAGCAATAAAACACTTGTTCAGCCAACCCTATTCATTCCCCCCTCCCTCTCTCTCCCTCCCTCTCCTGGCACTTGTGGGCACAGGGTCATAGAATCACAGAATCATAGAATAGTAGAGTTGGAAGGGGCCTATAAGGCCATTGAGTCCAACCCTCTGCTCGATGCAGGAATCCACCCTAAAGCATACTTGACAGATGGCTGTCCAGCTGCCTCTTGAAGGCCTCTAGTGTGGGAGAGCCCACAACCTCCCTAGGTAGCTGGTTCCATTGTCGTACTGCTGTAACAGTCAGAAAGTTTTTCCTGATGTCCAGCCGGAATCTGGCTTCCTGTAACTTGAGCTCAGTGTATCCTATTCAGATGGAAATCAACTGAGGGTGTGTTGGCCAGTTTTGTCAGGTGAGAGCATCAGTGTCCATAGGTCAAGACAGTCTTCTCGCAGGCAGCTTCAAGATGAAGTCACTAGGGCTAGTCTTTCTCTTCTAGGTGGACAGTAGTCAGTCCCAGCTGTTTCATTGGTCAGTCCCTTGCTTCTGAAGCAGGTTGCAGGACCTACTCAAGGACAGAGTGCCTCTCTTTTTCCAAGGCAGGCAGCAGCAGGGATCTGGTGGTCCCGGTCTCGTTCTCATTGAAGTGAGGATATGCAGGAACAGGTGAGCCTAGTCTTTTTCTCTCTTGTTGAAGTGGGCCACCAGGACATCTCTGCATCAAAGTGTGGGCAGAGAAGCAGCAGGCAAAGGAGAGGAGAAGGCTGGCTGGTAGACAGGCATCCCACCTTTTACAAGGCTTTTATGTTCAGCAAGCATTCCAGGTGTGGCTGGCACCCAGAGTGGGAGAAAAAATACAAGTGCCATACCATTCAGCTAAGGAGGGCTTCACCGCTTACATTTGTGGCCTTCAAGGAAGTGGGAGGAACAGCAGCAGTGGGTGAAGGCAGGTTATGAATGCTTGAGGAATTACCTTTGAGTAGTCTTATGTGAACTGATCTGATCCATACCTCCTGGACAAACACACTAATCCTTCTGTACAATTTCCCAGGCACTTTGCTGCTCAAAAAAAGCAATGGCATCCTGTTACAAATATGTATTTTGTGATAAAATAAATCCAGAAATGTGTCTTTTGTGAGTCAATATGTTTGTGAATCCATATTTAAATGTGTCCTTCAAATTTTTGAGCAAATTTTAAAAATTCACACATTAATGGGGAAATGGGATTGAAGAAACGTATGAATGAATACACGTAAAAGGATCACAGACCAGAAATAGACTGATCTATCCCTTTATCAGATACAGCAGAGTTTCATCTTGAAACATGGGCAGTTAGAGTAGTGAGTACAATGGACAAGGCCTTCTCAGTGGTGCCCCCCACCTCTGCAATCAACTTCAATCAGGGTTTCATCAGGCCCTTCTTTGCAGGTCTTCATGAAAGCTCTGAAGGCCCACCTGTTCCCACTGGCCTTCCCTTAAGGCTAGGCCGTTGGTTTTTGCTGAAATGTTTTGTTTTTATTGATTTTAATTGGCAATCTAATTTTTCACAGATTTGATTTTTATGGATTTCTTTTTCTTTCAAAAATGTATCCATTTTGTGTTGTTTTTATCTTGTGTACCACCTTGGGAGGGTTCCACATTTAAAGGGAAGCTCGGAGGATGGGAACAAGGAGGAGGGCCTTTTCTGTGGTGGCCCCCCAATTATGGAATGCTTTTCAGTGCCAGGTCAAGACTTTTTTCTTTTCTCAGGCAGTTAACAACATATTCTGAGGTGTGTTTTTTTTAAACTCACCCCAGAATAGTTGTTTTAAATGGATATTGTTGTTTTTATGTTTTTGATGGTTTAAATTTTTTGTCTATTTGTTTTTAATGTTCACTGTTTTTAACTTTTGTAAACCACTCAGAGAGCTTCAGCTACGGGGTGTTATATAAATGTAATAAATAAATAAATAAATAAATAAATAAATAAATAAATAAAGGCAGCCTAGAAATAATTTTTGATAGATACAGATAGATTTGTTTTGTGGAGGGATTAGGAGGGAGACGGGGCCGGGGGGGGGGAGGGACAGACAGACAGACAGAGAGGCCAGGTGGCAACTATGGACATAGACACAGCAAAAAGAAAAGTGAAGCAAGAAGTTGCAAGTTCCATATTCCTTTCCTCATGGGTATGGACGTTGGTCCATTGATTTCCCCATTCCCTTTCTCAGCTACAATTATGTCCTGTTTTATTTGAGCAGCTTGCACTGCGGATGCCCATGGATCTTGTATTTCATCTGTGTCTACTACTTTAAAGAAGGTATCCTGTTTAGTAGATTCCAATGTCATCGCGGCCAAGGGGACGTGACTTCCCATTACTTTGTTTCTTTGTAGCAGTGGGTTGTTTTTCTCTTCCCTGATCTTCAATGTCTAGAATGCGGAACAATCTATTAAAATTCATTTTTAATTTAGTTCGATTATTCAATGCTCGTTTTATTTTTATTTTTGTTTTCTTTCCTCCTTTTTGATTTGTTTTTTCTTTAAGCACTTTAATCTCAAAGCCTTGTCATTGGCGGGCGGGTTGTTATTATCAACTTTTTCCTTCCTACTACTGCTGTGAGGAATGACAACTTTGCTCTGATATGTTGACTCCAGGGCCTCTTTTAAGTTGGTGTTGGGGGTTTTCTCATTGGGAGTACCATTAGGCCTTATGGAGAAGCAAGAAGAGAGGAAGACTGACAGGGGGCAGCCAGGAATAGGAATCACAACCTGAGAGAGGCTATGCAGGTAGGAGTAGACATGGTCAGTCTACTGACAGTGCACTATTAATCCCAAGCAGGAGAGGCTCAAGGAACCCAGCAATAGGAGCTTAGCATTCAAGAACAGCAGCTTCTGGGAAAAGGAGAAGATTTGGAAGGAACAGGATAGGAGAATGCACAAGACAAACAGGCTGAGACAAAGCAGATTAAAATGAAAATCCAACGTTGCCGTCAAAACAGAACAACACCTGGGTAAACCAAGAAAGAAAGAGTGAAATACAGAGACAAAATGTGCAACAAACACGAGCAGATTCGAAAGGGGGATATGACCTGGGGTGCAAATACTGGAAGAAGAAAAGAATCAGCCAGGCACTGCACACCAAATTACCAGCCAACAGCGTCACAAAGCAACAGTGGCTTGCGGTCATAGCTTTCACTTTATCCTCCTGGCAAGTGCATTTGACTCTTATGCAAACTAAGGCAAGCATTTGCCATAGGGATGAAGTGTTAGTCTTCACCTTTTCTTTTCTTTTCTTTTCCTGGGAATGATAAAATATCAAGGGACAGTTTGGGAAGAGGGCTTACCTTCCCACATCCCTGACGATATCCTCAAGGTGTCTGTGTGTGTACTGTAGAAGCCAAGACTAGCAACTCTGGAGAAAGGCAAATGGAAAGGATGAGAGCACAGAATTGGCTGTGGAAACATCTTTGGATGTTGGCTGTTCCCGTAGCAAAGCTGATGTGAGAGCAGCAGATTTTGCCTGCCTATTGGAGTGTTAAGCTTTGCCCCTCCATCTGTCCTCATCCTACATATATGTATATAAATAAACACAAATACTATAAAGCACCATAAGCCTCCAGTGACCTTATTCCAAAGGAAAACAAAGCTGGAACTTCCCACTGCTCAGCGAGCCAATATGGTGCAATAGTTAAGAGTGTTGGGCTGGGACCTGGGAGATCCACGTTCTAGTCCCCACCCAGCCGTGAAGCTTAGGGGGTGAGTTTGAGCCAGTCGCTGACTCCCAGCTTAGCGTACCCCACAGGGCTCTTGTAAGAATAAAATGGAGAGGAAGGAAAACATGTAAGCTGTCTTGGGCTTCTTCCAACAGGAAAACAGACAGTATATAAATAGGGTGACCCTATGAAAAGGAGGACAGGGCTCCTGTATCTTTAACAGCTGTATTGAAAAAGGAATTTCAGCAGGTGTCATTTGTATATATGGAGAACCTGGTGAAATTCCCTCTTCATCACACCAGTTAAAGCTGCAGGTGCCCTGCCCTCTTTTAAATGGGGTCACTCTAGTATAGCTCCTGCAGCTTTAACTGTTGTGATGAAGAGGAAATTTCACCAGGTTCCCCATATATACAAATGATACCTGCTGAATTTCCCTTGTCTATACAACTGTTAAAGATACAGGAGCCCTGTCCTCCTTTTCATAGGGTCACCCTAATATAAATGTATATTTTATGATGATAGTGGTGGTGGTGGTGCACATACCAGTGTTATGTTTCTGTCCCCACTTGTGTAAGTGGCCAGTTCGCATGTAAATTTCTTCTTCCCTATGCTAGCAGTGTGCTCAGCCTGGAGGAGAGGGAGGAGGAAACAGACAACTAGAAAAGACCCACACAGCCCCACTCATAGTCAGCACAGAATGGAATGTGAAAGATAGTTGAGGGAGAGAGGCCTATAGACAGCAAAGGAAAACAGGAGAGAGGGAATAATGAACAACAGTTAGCAGCTGGAGCACATCATCCTTGGATCTGGATGTCTACTAATGGTATGTGAGGGAATGCAAGAGAAGAATGAGTGAGCAGTGACTGGGAGCTCAGTCAGTGCTCATGTCCCAGCGTCCTCCCTCATGGGAGGGAGAGGAAGACTACAGCTCCCCTTGGGGGTGGCAGTGAAACAATGTGGGTCCTGCAGCTGTTTGACCTGCCACCATGCCTCCGGGCTGCAATCCTGCAAAGCAAAAGTGCTCACGAGTGTTTGGACAGCAATGGCATTTGTTGGAGCAAAGTGCACCACAGAGAGCATCTGCACCACAGATATCTATAGTGGGAAGTGTTCTGGATCTATATTCTAAAGGCTAAATCTCTGGTTGGCTTAAATGAAGAGATGGACTGGGTAGTTATGCAGTAAGATTAACCAGTAACAACAGAGCTCGCGATATATATGTGTGTGTGAGCCCGTGGTGTTCTTAAGACCTCTTCTAATAATAGTTTCTTTTGGACGGGTGCTCTTTAAGGAACTAACTGTGGCTCTATTAGGCTCCATTCCCTACATCTGTGTTTGTAGTTTTAGCATTTAATAGAAGTTTCCAAGTTTCCTCTGTGTGTGAGAAGAGTTTTAAGGTCCCTGCCAGGGTAGCTTCTGGAGTCACCTTGTAAACTTCTAGGTTAACTAGCATGACCATATGGAAAGGAGGACAGGGCTCTTGTATGTTTAACAGTTGTATAGAAAAGGGAATTTCAGCAGGTGTCATTGGTATGCATGCAGCAACAGGTGAAATTCCCTCTTCATCACAACAGTTAAAGCTGCAGGAGCTATACTAGAGTGACCAGATACAAAAGAGGGCAAGACTCCTGCAGCTTTGATTGCTGTGATGAAGAGGGGATTTCACCTGGTGCTGCATGCATGTCAATGAGACCTGATGAAATTCCCCTTTCTATACAACAAAGATACAGGAGCCCTGTTCTCCTTTTCATATGGTCACACTAAAGTTAATCTTTTGAATGTGAGGATGCAGTTCTTATATTTTAGAAGTTGTGTTTTTTGTTGTTGTTTATTCGTTCAGTCATTTCCGACTCTTCGTGACTTCATGGACCAGCCCACGCCAGAGCTTTCTGTCGGCCGTTGCCACCCCTAGCTCCCCCAAGGTCAAGTCTGTCACCTCCAGAATATCATCCATCCATCTTGCCCTTGGTCAGCCCCTCTTCCTTTTGCCTTCCACTTTCCCTAGCATCAGCCTCTTCTCCAGGGTTTCCTGTCTTCTCATTATGTGGCCAAAGTACTTCAGTTTTGCCTTTAATACCATTCCCTCAAGTGAGCAGTCTGGCTTTATTTCCTGAAGTATGGACTGCTTTGATCTTCTTGCAGTCCAAGGCACTCTCAGAATTTTCCTCCAACACCACAGTTCAAAAGCATCTATCTTCCTTCGCTCAGCTTTCCTTATGGTCCAGCTCTCGCAGCCATAGGTTACTATGGGGAATACCATTGCTTTAACTATGCGAACCTTTGTTGTCAGTGTGGTGTCTCTGCTCTTAACTATTTTATCAAGATTTGTCATTGCTCTCCTCCCAAGAAGTAAACGTCTTCTGATTTCCTGGCAGCAGTCAGCGTCTGCAGTAATCTTTGCGCCCAGAAATACAAAGTCTGTCACTGCCTCCACGTTTTCTCCCTCTATTTGCCAGTTATCAATCAAGCTGGTTGCAGGATCTTGAGCATTACCTTGCTGGCATGTGAAATAAGTGCCACTGTCCGATAGTTTGAACATTCTTTAGTGTTTCCCTTTTTTGGTATGGGGATATAAGTTGATTTTTTCCAGTCTGATGGCCATTCTTGTGTTTTCCAAATTTTCTGGCATATGGCATGCATCACCTTGACAGCATCATCTTGCAATATTTTAAACAGTTCAGCTGGGATACCGTCGTCTCCTGCTGCCTTGTTATTAGCAATGCTTAAGGCCCATTCAACCTCACTCTTCAGGATGTCTGGCTCTAACTCACTGACCACACCGTCTGAGCTATCCCCGATATTATTATCCTTTCTATACAGATCTTCCGTATATTCTTGCCACCTTTTCTTGATCTCTTCTGTTTCTGTTAGGTCCGTGTCATCTTTGTTTTTGATCATACCCATTTTTGCCTGGAATTTACCTCCGATGTTTCTAATTTTCTGGAAGAGGTCTCTTTTCCTTCCTATTCTATTGTCTTCTTCCACTTCCGCACATTGCTTGTTTAAAAATAATTCCTTATCACTTCTGGCTAACCTCTGGAATTTTGCATTTAATTGGGCATATCTCCCCCTATCACTGTTGCCTTTTGCTTTCCTTCTTTCTTGGGCTACTTCCAGTGTCTCAGCAGACAGCCATCTTGCCTTCTTGGTTTTCTTTTTCTTTGGGACGTTTTTTGTTGCCACCCCTTTCTCAGCACTACTTACCTATAGTAGAACTTCAGGCCCTTATTTATTTATTTATTTATTTATTTATTATATTTCTATACCGCCCAATAGCCGGAGCTCTCTGGGCGGTTCACAAAAATGAATTTCAGCTTTTCTATTCCATAATGCATATGCTTTAACATGTATGTATGTCAGTTTAGGTCAGGCAAGCTCCATTCATTAATGAGTTTTAATATAACAATACCTGTGTATTTTAATATATATTTCAGTAGCCGTTGTTTTGAAACTAAACTTTTAAAGTACAAAATTGTTTTTATATTCCCAGGTGCCGTGCCCTTTGTTTGCAATTGCAAAGAACTTGTCCTGAAAAATGTGTCTCTCTGTGTAAGAGCTTTCTTACTCTCTGACATACCTTTAACATATTAGACCATTTTTTATGAAACAGACCGCTGATAGAGACATTGTGTTGAAATGTGTTTGATTTTACTCAGAACAGGTTACTTCTGGTATTGTAGGACATTACAGCGCAATAAGATTGTATCTTTCTCAATTTTCTTAGTATTGGTTTTTAGCCAGCACAGATAAAATTATACTATCAGATATTCTTGTATATATTCTTTATCATCACCAGCTAACCTGTCACAGTTGTTGTATTTTTATACTCTTCAGGGTTGGGAAACATTTCCTGTTTTGTTCGTTGTGCCTGGCCTATAACATCGGACAGCTGTCACTCACCCCATCCACATTTTAAAACTTTAGCGTGTGCATTTCTTAAAATGTGCATTTTTCCTAGTTTGAACACATTACGCATTCCTCTCCCTGATACTTTCCAGTGCTGAGAAATTGCAGTTCCCTCCAACATTGTCAACTGACAATGTATTGTGTTTGTGCTTTCAATAAATGTGATGACAGATTTCACAAATCGTTCATTGTGCTTTAATACTAATCTTCTGGAGAACCTCAAATATATTTCCATTCTGACACCTGTGACAGACTGTTTCCCATGGGAAAGAATGAAAAGTGGCACTACACATTCATGGAGTTTACTGGCCTTTTTCAGGAGAGCTTTAACCAAGGAAGTTTGAAAGGTTTTCTAGCTCTGCTGTGACAGGTGTTGCTAATTGATTTCAGTATATATCTAATGGGAGACTTCATTGATCAGAGTAAAAATTTAGCTTTGCTTTAAAGCACACACACACTGTCTTCATGCAATAGCATAGCTTACCTTTTCACAGCAATTACGCACTTTTCAGAAAACATCAAATTGCTGTGTATTTCTTTGCAATATCACTTGCCCCAATACCTGAAAAGGATCAGTATATATTAGTCTACGAATGGTGTAAATTTTAGGCTTTTATGAAAAAGTGCCCAGTTTTTGTATGAGTCATGGGGCATGTTCAGAAAACACTAAGCCATGGTTAGGCCACCATGATTAAACTGTGGTTATGGTAACCACCATGGTTAGATTGATTCACACGGCATGCTAAGCCATAATGTTTAGCTCAAAATGCTTAACCACCATGGCTCAGTGTGTCATCTGAACAGGGTCACTCTCTTATACCATACTCAAATAGAAACTTCTCAATTGGCTCTGCATGCACACCCATGTGCAATACCACATGCCTCCATAGTTGAAAATGATCACCATGTATTAGTCTACAATATGGTGCCCTTATGAAAAAGTACATGATTGTTATATGAATCATAACAATCATGATGATTTATGTCATGCTCAATCAGCTGCACGATTGTAAGACGCACACTAATTTTAGTACCACCAACAGAAAAAAAAACCCTAAGACACACCCGCGATTCAAAGACGCACTCCATTTTTAGAGATGTTTATATGGGGGGAAAAGTGTGTCTTAGAATCGAAGAAATAGGGTACATACATGTGCAATATCACATGACTCCATATTAATTCACAACTGGTGCAAATGTGCTTTTCTGGAAAAGTGTTCTTAGAATTCAGTGGAGTCCAGTAATTTCTATTACAAGATCAACAGTGCAATCCTATACTGGTCTCCTCAGAAGCCTTACCCATTGAGTGAAATGGGAGTTCCTCCCAGGTAACTGTGTATAGGATTGTAACCACAGGCTGAAATCCTAAACACACTTACTTTGGCGTAAAGTTTATTAAGCTCATTGAGATTACCAACCAATTTACTTTTGAGTAGATGCACATAGTATTGCATCATACTGCTTCTAGGCACCCAGGAGATATTTCAGTAGAACATACTTACAAGTAAATGTGCTTAAGACCTCGTCCTCATTCAGCCTGCCTGAATTATAGTCACTTGTGGTGTGAAACACAGACTCAGGACTAACCAAAGGGATTGTCAGTAGAATTAGGAAAACACTCTTACTCCGCAACCAATCACCCATGAAGACAGCCTCGTGCTTGTCCAGACTTCATGTCTCCTGAAATAATAATAAAAAAATGACAACTTAGTTTGGCTTCAATTCTCTAAATGCTGCAACGGGAGGAGGGAGTGCAGCTGGGTGACTGACATGCCCATCTTCGAATCCTACGGCACATTTTACCAGCAGCTCCAATCAATGTGCTTTGGGGGAGGATCTGATTCTAGTGTCCTTTCCTTTTAAAAAAAAACCACAGGGGCTTCCGGTGTGTCTCAGTCTAGCAGTTTTTGGAAGGATCCTTAGTTTGTGAATAGTTGGGGATGGGTGGATTGACTTGATTCTGGCTTGAGGCTTGGCTTCAACTTTTGTTTGTTAGGATTTCATTTGAAACCCCTTTCCTATTCACTTGTTCTCTCATAATTATTCATGAAACCAATTGTGTTTCTTTGTACTGCGTCTCTCTGAGTGTTTGTTTGAGTGTCTTTGTACAATTAGTTAGTGAAGCTGTTCCCCACCCACCCCCACTCTGGTTAGGAAAACCATGGGAATCACTTTCCCCACCCCTCAAAATTAGAGAGCTCCCCTTCCACATGAATTGTTGCATCTATCCTTCTGAAACTTGGTAGGTTCGTTATTTATAGATACCTCTAGGCTGAGTGTAATTATCATAGTAATATATCAAGACAGCTTTTATACACACCCACCCCTGCACTTACTGGTCTGAAATTTGGCAGAGTTGATCCCCTCAGAAGGGACAACAATCCCTACAAATATTCATACATTACCATCACAATATAAAACAACTCTTGGCAGCTCCCTTGAAAAATATAGAGAAAGGTACATAACATGATGACCCTACATCTATTTTTCTGACATCGAGCAGGTGTAACTCCTTCCTGAGGGGACCCTATACCTGCAAGTATCATCCAACAGGAAAAAAGCACTAATCATTGGGGAGCAGGGAGACTCGGGCCTTTTCTATACCTGCTTTTTCTCCCGAAATCGTCCAGGGATCATCCCTGTGCATCCAAATGTCACACAGGGGATCCCAGGAGCAGACAGGGACGATCCCTCCATTTTCCTGGGCTAATCCTTAGGTGTAGGAAGTAGGGGTGTGCACGGACCTCCCGCCCTGTTTCTCTTCCAGATCCACGATTTGCGGATCGGACCGCTTCGCTCCGCCCCCACTCCGCCTATGTCCGCTCCGCTCTGCTGCAGAGCTCCGGATCCGGAACGGAGCTCTGTTTCCCCCCCATAGGCTTGCATTGAAAGCTAAAAAAGTATACAACTTTTTTTCTGTGAAAGTTAGAAACCTCAAGTTTGGCACCATGACACCTCATGGATGTATACACATGCATGCCAAGACTCAAGACAGTCCCATCATCCCCTGATTTTTGGGGAATTTATGAAAATCGGGCACCCCATTCACACCCCTTTCGATAGCTCCGTCAATTTGCACGTTAGAAACCTCAAACTCACCACCATGACAGCTTATCCAGGGATACACACGCACACCAAGACTCAAGGCAGTCCCATCATCCCCTGATTTTTGGGGAATTTATGAAAATCGGGCACCCCATTTGCAGACGTGGACTGTTCTCTGACATTTGGACAGATAAAAAAAGGGAAGTGGGCACACTCACAGATGCCACCTAGACCAACAATCATGCCAAGGTACAAGGTACAAGGTCTGTTTGAATTGCAGCTTCTGCTCCTCCCCTCTCTTTCAGGTACTTCAAGCCTCCAGTCTGCTGCAGTTTGCAGCTTGAAGAGGAGAAGCAACTTAGCTCTCTGAGAAGCCATTGAGCAACATTGAGCAACATTGACTAACTGCCATTGGTCTGTTTGAATTGCAGCTTCTGCTCCTCCCCCCCTCCTTTTCAGGTACTTCAAGCCTCCAGTCTGCTGGAGGCGCGAGCGCACAAGGGCTCTCGGCCTGTGGCTCTCAGCCGTGGGCACGAAGCCGGTCAAGCAGATCTTCTACTCCAGAGGAAAAACCCCAGCCACGGTCCGGCCGCTGCCACTTTCTGATTCAGGATACGATCTTCTCATTGTCTCCTCTCAATTCTTTTCTCCTCATATCTGTTCCTTATGGCTCGTTCCAATCTCGTCTCTCCTAACTTAGTTCCTATCCGGTGTCTCCCCTCTTCTCAGCTGCCTTTTTCGTGTTCCTTATGGAACTGTCGCTCTCTTGCTTCTAAGGCCCCTGTCATCCAGGACTTGTTTAGGTCTCTCCACCTCCTTGCTCTCACTGAAACCTGGCTCCCTGCCCATGATACCGCCATCTCTGCTGCCCTCTCTCTTGGAGGACTCTCTTTCTCTCACACTAGTCGCCCAGAGGGTCGGGGTGGTGGTGTGGGTCTTTTATTATCTAGTTTGTGCCAGTTCCAGCCTCTTTCCATTCCACCTTCACATTGCTTCTCCTCCTTTGAGGTACATGTGGTGAGGCTCTTCGCTCCATTGCGATTGCGGATTGCAGTTCTGTACCGCCCCCCAGGCTCGTCCTCAAAATTTATCTCTGATTTTGATTCGTGGCTGTCCTTTTTCCTCTCTGATAACTGTCCTACTCTTATCTTGGGTGATTTCAATATTCATGTGGATGACCCTCAAGATGCTGCAGCTCTACGATTTCGCTCATTATCTTCCTCTTATGATCTTAAGCTTTGGTCTGATGCACCCACACATTCCCTTGGACACTGTCTGGATCTTGTTCTCACTCGGAATTGCTTTGTGTTGGACTTTTCTACTGCTCACTTTCCGTTGTCAGATCATCACCTAGTTTCTTTCAATATTACTCATAATCCTCCTCCTTCACGTCCCGCTTCTCGCTCTTGTCGTGACTTGCAATCTATCAATTATGAGGCTTTTCCCCAGTCTCTAGCCTCCTCCCTTCCTTCTGTCTGTTCGGCTGTCTCCTTGGACTCAGCTGTCTCCTTCTTTAATTCCTCCTTATCTTCAACTCTTGATAATCTTGCTCCATCTACAACTCGGATAGTTCGCCCTTCTCAACCCCAACCGTGGCTCACCTCTTCCCTCCGCTACCTTCGCTCTTGTTCCCGGGCAGCTGAACGCCTTTGGCGTAAGACCAGGGACCGGGCAGACTTTGTCCATTACAAATTTGTACTCTCCTCTTTCTCTTCTGCCATGTCACTGGCCAAACAGCAGTACTACTCAACGCTGATCCAGTCAAATGCTAGGCATCCTCAGCGGCTCTTTGCGTCCTTCAATTCTCTTCTGAAGCCTAATCCGCCATCTCTCCCCGCCTCTCTGTCTGCTAATAACTTTGTCTCTTTTTTCAATGCTAAAATCCAAACTATCCGCTCTGATCTGGCCAGCTCTGCTCCTCTTCCAGTTCCTGTTCCTCATCTGTCAGCTCCTCCTGCAAATTTCTCTGCGTTTCCTTCGGTCTCTGCGGATGAACTGTCTACAATACTGCGCTCTTCGAAGCCTTCCACTTGTTCTTGTGATCCGATTCCTTCTCGCGTCTTTATTAATCTTATTCCTGCTATCCTCACTTCCTTGCTACATATTATTAATCTTTCTCTGTCCTCTGGTTCATTTCCTTCTGCTTTTAAACATGCTACAGTCTCTCCCATTCTCAAGAAACCTACTCTTGATAGGCTATCTCTGTCTAACTACCGACCTGTCTCTTTGTTGCCGTTTGTTTCAAAGATCCTGGAGAGTGCGGTCTACTCTCGTTGTCTTGACTTTCTTTCTAGTAACTCTGCTTTGGATCCATTTCAATCTGGATTCCGTCCTCTGCATTCCACCGAAACAGCCCTTACTAAGATCGCCAATGATCTCCTTATGGCCAAGTCTAAAGGCCATTATTCCATTCTTATTCTCCTTGATCTAACTGCAGCCTTTGACACAGTTGATCATGATCTTCTCTTAGATTGCCTTCATGACCTTGGATTTTGTGGCTCTGTCTATAACTGGTTTGCCTCCTATCTAGCGGGTCGCTCTTTCAGCGTGTTGGCTAATGGCAGCTCGTCTTCCTCCTTTCCCCTTTCAGTAGGGGTTCCGCAAGGCTCGGTGCTTGGCCCGTTGTTGTTTTCCTTATACATGTTGCCCTTGGGCAAGCTTATTCAATCTCATGGCCTCCAATATCATCTGTACGCCGATGATACACAACTATATCTGTCATCTCCGGAACTTTCTCCTGATGTTCACGATCGTATCTCAGCATGTCTTTCAGATATCTCAGCTTGGCTGCTTCATCGTCGCTTGAAACTTAACATGGCAAAGACTGAATGGCTTGTTTTTCCTCCTAAACCTTCTCCTCATCTCTCATTCTCTCTTACTGTCAATGATGTTACGCTTACTCCGGTCAAGGAAGCTCGTAGCCTTGGCTTTATATTCGACTCCTCGCTCTCCTTTATTCCTCATATTGAGGCAGTAGCTAAATCTTGTCGATTTTTCCTGTATAATATTGCCAGGATTCGATCATTTTTGTCTGTCTCTTCTGCCAAGACGCTTGTTCATGCACTGGTTATTTCTCGGTTGGACTACTGCAACCTTCTTCTCTCTGGCCTTCCTTCTTCTCACATCAGTCCGTTGGTTTCTGTTCACCACTCTGCCGCAAAGATCATCTTCTTGGCTCGCCGCTCCGACCATGTTACTCCGCTTCTGAAATCTCTTCATTGGCTTCCAATTCACTTCAGAATCCAATATAAACTTCTCCTGTTAACCTTCAAAGCTTTTCACGGTCTAGCTCCTTCCTATCTCTCCTCTCTCATCTCACACTATTGCCCCGCTCGTGCTCTTCGCTCCTCTGATGCCATGTTTCTCGCCTGCCCAAGGGCCTCTACTTCCCTTGCTCGGCTTCGTCCATTTTTGTCTGCTGCCCCTTACGCCTGGAACGCTCTTCCAGAACATTTGAGAACTACAAGTTCAACCGCAGCTTTTAAAGCTCAACTAAAAACTTTTCTTTTTCCTAAAGCTTTTAACACTTGATGTTGTGCAGACTTCTACTGTTACTTTCTACTGTTAGTTTTACCCTACCCTGTGCTTGCTTACCCTACCCTGTACCTGTTTGCATTCTCTTCCCCTCCTTATTGTTTTACTATGATTTTATTAGATTGTAAGCCTATGCGGCAGGGCCTTGCTATTTACTGTTTTACTCTGTACAGCACCATGCACATTGATGGTGCTATATAAATAAATAAATAAATAAATAATAATAATAATAATAAGGCAATCCCATCATCCCCTGATTTTTGGTGGGGCTTAAACCTGCAGACAGCTCAATGGGGCCATTTCAAAGGAAATCCCAAGATGCCATGAATTGGGGAGTAGAGATCATCAACCTAATATGAATCTTCTTCCACACTTGAAAAATGGATTTGGAACTTCCAAAACTCCAAGTGAGAGCAGGAAGGACTTCTCCCGTGAGTCAAAGCCAGACACAAACTATCCCTGCGAGGTGGGCAGGGGAGGAGGGAGGGAATGCAGGCAGGCAGCAGACATTTCTGGGGGCATAAGGAAGTGAGCCAAGGATAAGCCAGTAATGCATATAAAATGGAATAAATAAATAAATAAATAAATAAACGAAGGAGGGGTGGAATTAAAAGCAGCAGTGTTGCTGAATAAACAACAAGAAGAACTTTTTAAAAAAAGGCTATATCTGTCTTTTACCAGTAAGAGGGGGACGTGCCCAGGGGAGGGGGAAGCATCTGTCAATTTGACTGGTCCTAGTGACCAGTCTTTTAAGAAGCAATGCTTTCAGTTCAACTCATGAAAGGCATTGCTCCACCAGGCTACTCTGGAGGGCTCTGACCAGTCTTTTAAGAAGCAACGCTCTCACTTCAACTCTTGAAAGGCATTGCTCCACCGGGTTACTCTCTTTGGAGGGCTCTGATGGCCCTCCAAGTACAGGAGAGAGTGAGGGCACGTCCACATGGCATGCCCTAGGGGAGCTCATCCCCTTGCACCACATCTTTTCAGTTGTTCCCCAAAGTTAGGGTGGGTAGCAGTGCTCTCTTATTATTGGCTTAGTATATGATTTCAGGTTGTGTTTGTGCATTTGGTGGGGCTACTGTTTAAAAAAAAACACTGGGAAAAGTCCGTTCAGACTAAGAAAGAGAAGTTCCCAGAATCCCAAGTTACCCGTTTTGCCTATCCCCTCCTCCAACTTTGGGATCATGTGATCATGACCGGGAGTTGACTCTGCCCCTCAGCCCTTCGGAAAAGGTATTTTTCCCGCCGGTTTTTTAAAAAATTCTACCAAGCGAACCGCACCATGCAGAGAGCTGAGAGTAGGCTCAAAATGACCCCCAGCCATGACTCTCTAAGCACAAGAAGTTTCAGAAAGATAGCTTCAAAAACAACACAGTTATCCCCTTTTCTTTTCCGCAATGCAATCCTATGGGCGAAATGTTTCAAAATGGCGATCGGATCGGTCCGCGGAAAGAGGATCGCTCCGAAAATGGGCGCTTCTCTTCGCCTTGCTTCTAGGGGTCTGCGGTCTGCTTCTACTCTGCCTCTGGGCAAGGCGGAGCAGGCCAATTCACTCCTGCTTCTACGCTTCTAATCGGAGCGGAGCACATGCCTAGTAGGAAGGTCTTCGGTTTCCCGATCCTCGGCGCTTTTTGGTGCTGCCATACTACATATGTTGACTTCTCTTCAGGGATCTCTGCTTTACTCCACTTGGTTTTCAACTATGGTTGTGCTCTGGTTGTCTCAGATAATTTTATGAAATACTCCTTTTACCTACTGGTTTCACCATTCATAGTGTAGTTCTTCTCAGCTTTCCAGTAGTGTTATTGACCTTGAATAACAGCATACTCCATCCCCATCTTCTGTGGTGGCCTTGTGTTTACAGAGGAGAGTCCTCTGTTTGAATTGTCCCCTATTTGAAGGACTCTCCAGCCAGATTTGAATGTAAAATAACCATAGGAAGAAAGAACAAGCAGGGGGCTTGAAGTTGCCCATCAATAGCTAGCACCTGGACAGCAGGACTGAGTGAGCCCACATGTCACTGGTCACAGTCTTCCCCACTATGATGAGATTATTATATTTCCATGTCTATAATTACTATATATTTCTATCTAGTAAATCTTTCTGAACTTGCATTTCTATACATGGTAAGAAATCCTAACCTCTCCCCTTTCTACAACTATTTTTGAACAAGGTACATTCCAGGCACAGTCAGGCCACGATAGACCCCAAAATTTGCATTGCTGTAGGTAGAATCCAACTAAAATCCTACTTAGAGTTGAGCCATTGAAATAAATGGGACTGAAGTTAGTTATGACCCTTTGCATCCCAGACTGACTTAGTAGGTATTGTAGAAATCATGTACATCATCAGATCTTCCGAGGTTATTCATTGGTCACTTTCAATTTTCCTCCCATGGATCTTCCCAGACTCCACCACTACCCCGGAATACCTTTGGTTGTAAAAGAAATATCTTCCTTTGTGTCCAGTTGGCTGGCAAAAAGTGAAGACCAGACCAAGCCAACTTTGGAACCCAGGTGGGCCTTATCCCTTCTGCAACCTATAAGCAACTTTCAGGAGTTACTCTTAGGATCCTGATAATAAGGAAGGTTTAGGGAGCTGGTTTGATGATTCATTTTAAAAGCATCTATTTCTGGATTTCTCCAGTCAGGACCCAAATTTAAGCCACTCTGTTTTGTTCTTTAATATATTGAATTGGGAACTGGAGTTTATTTTATGCTCTGGCCCACTCTGGAGGGTGGCCTTACCCATGGGCTGGACTGCTTGGCAAACACACTATGTTCCTGTGCCTTCAGATGAGGACGTGTAGGGTGCAAGGCTACAAAGCCCTATGCAGACAGACTGAAAGAACTGGGCACGTTTAGCCCAGAGAAGAGAAGATTGAGGGGAGACATAATAGCACTCTTCAAATACTTAAAAGGTTGTCACACAGAGGAAGGCCAGGATCTCTTCTCGATCATCCCAGAGTGCAGGACACAGAATAAAGGACTCAAGTTACAGGAAGTCAGATTCCGGCTGGACATCAGGAAAAACTTCCTGACTGTTAGAGCAGTGCGACAATGGAACCAGTTACCTAGGGAGGTTGTGGGCTCTCCCACACTAGAGGCATTCAAGAAGCAGCTGGACAACCATCTGTCAGGGATGCTTTAGGGTGGATTCCTGCATTGAGCAGGGGTTTGGACTCGATGGCCTTGTAGGCCCCTTCCAACTCTGCTATTCTATGATTCTATGATTCAAGGTGTTTTCAAAACAACTGTGCATGTCTACTCAGAAATAAGACTCACTCAACGTAGCTGGACTTACTCCCAGGTGAGTGTGTATAGGGCTGCAGTCTAAGTTAACTACATATTGAAATAGGGACATTATCCCACATATCCTAAATCCTCAGTCTAAGAATCAAGTATAGCCAAAGCTGAGTTTTAAATTTGTTATGTAACTGGCCCACTTTTCCCTTGGATGTTTTAAAATTTCATCTGTTCTCCCGGGCTTTTAATTAAAAACGTTCATGTTACTTGCTGATGATGGCTGTTTTGACACTGTACTTCATTGAAACTGATTGTATTTAAAGTTGTTCATGTTTAATAAAACATGTTTGCATTGTTTGTATGTAGTATGCGGCCTTGGGAGGACTATGGTCTTGAGTGGAGGCTACAAAATGTATTCAATTCTTACTCTCAAACTCATTCTTCATTAATTGTAATAAGCAGAATGTTGAGATTATAGGATGGAGCCGTGAAGAATGCTGGTCAGAGTTGTGGAGTTTTGTCTCTTTGGAGGCAGTGGTCCACCCTTCTCATGGGCATCTCAAGGGCCTCCAGGGTTCTTAAGGTACTGCTGGTGCTCCCCAGAAAATGATTGCCAGTCTAGCAGAGGGCCAAGAAGAGCCCGCCTACTTAATAAAAGGATTGGGGTGAGGATAGTGATGGTCAGAGAAGAGCAAGAAGAAGAGCGGTTGCTGTCATTCCCTAAAGTGGAGTCAGGGTGCTCAGGGATGCAGCGCAGGCACTTTCTTTGTTATTAGCAGGGGCTCTGGCATAATCTGCCACCACCTTCAGAATTCCCTCTTCCATCTGAGCTTGGCTGCAATCCTCAGCCCAATTGCAGTGGGGGATGAATTTCCCCAGCAATGTTATGTTGTTCCCTGTTGTACTGCACAATATTTTTGGGTGGGTTGGTCTTGAATGGGCAATGAAGACCTATCAGCTTTACAGAGATCTGTTCCTAGTGGAGATAAAACTACCAGAATGGAGTTATTGATAAGGAACAACACAGCAGCCTGGATTTTTGGACTCTCCTTGGGGTCGTGGCTATGGGGACTGTTATGATGAGCACCTGCACTTCAAAATTCACCACTACACCACTGTTCCCTAGCAGCAGGGGAAGCCTTGACTTTGGTAGTGGAGTGGTGCATAGTACTCCTCTGGGTATACACAAATATGCTTCTACATACTTCTGTATTTAGTATATGCCAGCAAAATACACATGTATTTCCATAATACTCTTCTAGATACCCCTGTATCTAGATATGTGCTAGCATACCGTGGCTCTTTGATGTTGTTTCCCCTCTGACTATAGCTCCAGAGATGTGAAAGAGGCCAGTGGAAGCTGATAGTTCTGATGTCAATGGAGCTGTTAATCCACTCTGGGTGTCAGTCAGAACTCTGAAGCGGCTATCCAAGGGGCTGAACATATTTGTGGGGGTTGGCTTCAGAACCTTGGATAGCTCCTTTACATTTCTGGCTGAAACCTGGAACGGATTCACTGCCTGACTGACATTGGAGCCACTGAAGGAAGCTGATCTTGGGAGTTCCCCTGACTTTGTGGAGTAGCTTCTCAGGTCATGCCAGGGACTGTCCCAGAGCTTCTCTGTTTGACTCCTCTGCCTATTGCTTTCTAGTTCCCTCACAATACTTCCCAAAGGCAATTCCTCCTTCCCAGTCAGACATCAAAAGCTGCCTTCAGGAAGCAGGAATAATTCCTCTTTGTCAGAAAAAGAGCACACATTTTATTTATGTCTTTAAACACACCCTCGACTTAAATAGCTCCTCTTTTTTAACTATGGCAGCTGGGAGTGCCACAGCAACATAAACACTGTGTTTCTGAGTAAGCGCAGAGGAAGGCCTGGTTGCCAACTTTGTGGGCTGCCAGCTTTTCCCACGCTTCTCCCTCTCCAGTGTTCACACTCAGCCTGAGCCCAAACACTTCTTGGATGATCTGACAATAATGGGCGTGTAGGTGGGAGAAAGGTATTAAACATGTCAGTTTGTCATCCTTCTGCAGAAACCCATTCTGGGATTCCGCCCTCCATCAAAGCCGCTTTCCTTTTAATTACAAAAATGCTGACATGACGCCAGTGCTTGAGTGTCAAGGGTTACAGCAACATCCTCAGAACTCCCACTTCAACACTCATTAAGATTACCATGCGACAGCTGACTTATCCAGTGTATAGACGTGAGAGAGGGAGAGAACACACCAGGCAGATATTCAGTATTAATGAAATACTGAAGCTTTTTGAGTTAGCTGGTGTCAGGAAAACATATACAGGGCATCACTTAACTTAGGAACGTGGGCAACTGCCTTGTACCAAGTCAGACTCTCGGTCCATTCAGCCCAGTAATGTCAACACTGACTGGCAGAAATTGCTCTCCAGGGTTTCCAGCAGGATTTTTTTCTAGCCCTACCTGGCGATGCCGGGGATGGAACCGGGGATGTCCTGCATGCAAAGCAGGGGCTCTACCACGGAGCTGTGGGGTTCCCCAAAGTTCTGCAGCACTCTTTAGAAAGTTAGACTAAAGATTGTTTGACATCTCCTCACCTCCATTTTCATCATGGGCACCGAAGGAAAGTTTGAGTGTCCAATAAAAAAAATAACAATAATAATAAAATTTAAACCACCACACGTTTTAGGCTAGTTGTGAAACAAATGGCCTCGTTTTCTGCCCGAGGATCTTCATTGTTTCTTTGCTGAAGGGTCTGTATGGGACAGGCCCTCTCCCTGTACAGCTCAGCAACTTCTAGGAATGAACAGCTTTTGTAAAAATCCATTGCATCTGTGTTTTGTGGATTGTCATTTGCGTTTTGTTCCATTGGCCGCTCATTGACAGAATTGGATTTTTTCCTAATTTACCAAATTTGTGCAAATTCACATTTACACAGTTTGTCCTTGCAAATATTTGCTCTTCCCCCAAATGCATAAATTCCCCCAAAATGCACACCCCTCCCAATACACATTTTAATGCTTTAGTGTACAGGAAAATGCACATTTTTGATGGGTTTTTATTTTACGTATTTTTCTACAACTATTTTTTGCAAGATTTCAGAAAGTGTTTTTTTTTTTAAAAAAAAGGTCCGCTATTCTGCAAAATCCATGCAACTCAGAAAATGCCGGTCCACTGTGGAACTGTGGGTTGAATTCCTAGAACTCTGAACTCATTTGATTCTGTTATGGATTTCTGCAACATCCCTAGCAACCACCATTATCAGATGCTTCAAAACCAGACAGAACCAACAAGCCATGGCACTAGGGCTCCTTGACTTTTGCACAGGATGCCAACAATTTCACCATCAAATCACAGAACACGTCGCTGGCCACAGAAGTGGCCTTAGGGCCGGTGCTACCATAGAGGCCACTCAGGTGGCCGCCTAGAGTGCCAAGCTAAGAGGGGCGCCGGGCACAGTGCAGCACTCACACGTGTTGGCTGCGAGCCGGCCCAGTCCGAGGATTCAGCTGGGCCTGGGTGGGCAATATGGCGCCCCACACCCGCCCAGCCAAAGCAAAGCCAGGGACGCTGGGGTAGGGGTGGTGCGGCTCCATGTTCGGACTTCTGGAATGCACCCAGGAGAGAGAGAGAGAGAGAGAATGTATGGGTGAATGGGGTGCAGGGGGTCTTTGAGTGAATGCATGTGTTCATGCGTGTGTTTGTTTGGAGTGAGTGATGCTGAGTGTGTTTGTGCGTGTGTGTGTGAGTTGGGGGTGATTTGGAGGTGATATTCCTATTAAATAATGCATTCTAGACCCATAGACGTTCCTTTCCAATTTGTTTGCTGCAAGTGGCATGACGTATGTCTTGCACTTTAAAATAAATTTAGCAGTTTCAAGTTTTGTGCTTCTTATTTTTTCCAGGAAACATATGTTCTTAAAAATCAAAGTTGGCATTTTGGGTGTGTGTGTGTGTGTGTGTGTGTGTGTGTGTGAAAGTAGCTCACCTTGCCTAGGGTGCAAAATAGTCTGGCCCTGACCCTGTGTGGCCTATGATTATGTGTTGGTTTGGGGATTGATCTCTTGTCAATAGTATGAGGATCTGTAAAGATCCATGCCTCATATCTATACTTTGTTTTGTTTTGTCCTGGGTGCTGGCAAGGACCAGCACTCTGATCGCTACTGTGCAGTTGATAGACACCAGTGTAAGATTTAATTAGGACCGTCACTTATGTACCACCAAAAAGTTAGGAAATGCGTCACACAAAATGAGGGCAAAAGAGGAAATTGATTTGTATAATATTTTCATGTGCTAATTTAGAAAATTTCTAAACAAATTTAGAAATAATGTACTCTATTTCTATGGAGATTACAATACTTTCACCATACTATGCATGACTGTGACCAGGTGTTCAGCCTGCTATTCAGGTGCTAAGTGTTGATAGGCAACAGTTCTTACTGTTCCTTATCTTTAAACTGGAATTGTGCAGGACAGCTCTTCTAAACAGAAGACACATTCCAATAGAGGACCGTCCTCTGTAAAATAGGACACCAGGCAACTTTAGCTGTAATTCAGAGATGCAAAACAATTGGGGCAAGGAACAGAGCTGCCACTGGGAAGAGCAGATAACATGTTCATATGCAGGGCTGGTGCCAGACTATTTTGTGCCCTAGGCAAGGTGAGCTACTTTCACCCCGCCAAAAAAAATGCCAACTTGGATTTTTAAGAACATATGTTTCCTGGAAAAAATAAGAAGCACAAAACTTGAAACTGCTAAATTTATTTTAAAGTGCCAGAAATACGTCATGCTGATTATAGCAAACAAATTGGAAAGGAACATCTATGGGTCTAAAATGCATTATTTAAGAGGAATATCACCTCCAAATCATCCTCCCCAACTCACACACACACACACGCGCACACACTCAGCTTCACTCACTCCAAACAAACGCACGCATGAACACATGCATTCACTCAAAGACCCCCTGCAACCCATTCACCCATACATTCTCTCTCTCTCTCTCTCTCTTCCGGGCACGTTCCGGAAGTCTGAATGTGGAGCCGCCCCACCCCAGTGTCCTTGGCTTCGCTTTGGCTGGGCGGGCGCAGGGTGCCATCTCGCCTGCCCAGGCCCAGCTGAATCCTTGGGCCAGCCGAGTGCTGCGCCGTGCCCAGCACCCCTCTTAGCTTGGCGCTCTAGGCAGCCGCCTGAGTGGCCTCTATGGTAGCACCGGCCCTGTTCATATGGCAAGGTGTGCCCACGGGCTTCTAGCCACCATATTCACATTCAAATGCATGTCTGTCAGTTCCTCTTATACATAGACAGGCAGCACTCCATGTGACCAGGAGCCCTGACTGGCAGGGCAGGTGATGAATGTTCAGAGGACCTGATCTAATATTGAGAAAGGGCTGACGTTTTGCAAACAAGACTTACCTGCCTCGTTGCACTCACAGCTGCCAAATTTGCCCCCCCCCCAAACAGCCTGCTAATCCTAGGAAGAGATCTTAGACATCCAGCATCAAAGGGATAATTTGGGAGAAACCAATAAGAACAAAGCACTGCTGGTGTTCTGCACCTCTGGAGTCAACTTCCATCCCACCTTTCTACCAAGAACAGTGGCTTTACAAACATAATTAATTACAACTTTATAAAAACAATAATAAAACAAATTCACTGAAACAGAATTAAAAACACAATAATAACAGAATAAAAACAGCATCCAACCCAGCAGTCCCACTTACGCACCAAAGGCCAGCTTGGATAAAAAGGGCTTTGCCTGCCAGTGGAAGGATATCAGGGAAAGAGCAAACCTAACCTTCCATTTGCAAATCTTAGGAATGTAAGAAGTTGCCTTATACTGAGTCAGACCTTTGGTCCATTTAGCCCAGTATTGTCAACACTGACTGGCAGCAATGGCTCTCTAGGGTTTTAAGCAACATTCTTTCCCAGCCCAACCTGGAGACACCGGGGATTGAACCTGAGATGTCCTCTCCCATTGCATTTCACATGGCATCCACTGCAAATGGAACCCAGTGAATTTTTGCCAGCTACATTCATTCCCACACGCTTGTCCTCTCTTCTCATATACTATTGTATTGGGCCCCACTTATCTTTTACACCGGGGTGAGGAACCTGTGCCCTTCCCCTAGATGGTGCCAGACTACAGCTCCCATGATCACTGGCCCACATTGACTGGGTCTGATGGGACTTGAAGTCCAACACTATCTTGGGGGCGGGACACAAGTTCCCCACTCTTGTTTTCCATCAAGCATTGACCATTTTTAGCAATGACCCCAATTCTTGTTGGGTTAGCCGTCTACCACTACAGCCAGCTACAGCAATTGTGGACAGGAGCTGGAACCTGCCTCTGAAGTGTTTTCTCTGGAAGTTATACATAACATGTGGGAGGAGCAAAAAAGAGGGGGCTGTAGAGGGAAATGACAGCCTGTTCCTCGCCACTCCCTTCCTATATTTAGCCTCCTTGCGTATGCCATTGCCATTTCACTCACACCTTGAAAATTGAAGCTGTCTTCCCCGTTCCTTTTTATCTCAACCCGTCTTCCTTCACTATGCCTGTCACATAGTCCAACTCTCAGCTGATCTTTGGTTCTCCCCTCCCCTCTCTCCTTCTCTCCCTCCCACCCGCTGTGGCCTTTAGTGGGAAATAATAGCAATAAAAACACATTTGGACACTGACACTTTAGAAAGTGTTAGTTGAACTTACCCCTGAGGAACTAATGGAGAAACTCTTGCACTGCTCAACTTTTTTTTCTCCTTCCTTTCAAGTTACTTGATCAAATATCCTGGTAGTTGGTATCCCCACAAGAAATCAGCCAAGAAAGCTGCAATCCTAGGTTGACTAAACAGAGTGGGAATTTATTTCTGTTCCTATTTTTGTGTGGCCATACCCAATTTGCATTCCCTGAACCAAAGCAGGGGTCAGAAAGCAGATGCATGCTGAAAGCCACATTTTTCCAAACACTGATCAGGCACTAAAAACAAAGAAAAAGAAAAACAAACAAACGGGGAACCCTGTGAAATCAAGAAAAATGTCCATGTCAGGGCAAAGTGTACATAAAATTGCTTTAGCCTCTGAGGCAGTCTGTGTATAAATGTTAATTTTTTTACATGTGCATAACGGGGGAGGGAAAAAACAAAAGCTGGCATGAATTTTCATGCCAGCTTTTCCCCACCCTGAACAGTTCGCAAATGGATGCAGAAAGGGATGGAACAAATTTTGCTGAGAGAAACTGATGGGCTTGCTAAAAATGAACTTTAAAAGAAGATTTTGTTAGTTTTCCAAAACAAAACCAACAACAAGAATGAAAAATAAAGGAAGTAAATAATAATAAAAAAAGAAATTAAATTTAAATCAAATTATTGATGATCTTGACAAAACAAACTTCACAGTTTTACCCATCTCTACCTGGCTGAAAACCTCACTGAACTGAAGGTGATTTATTTGTAAGTAGACATGGATAGGATTGCATTGTAAATGGAGTTTGATGTGAGCGACTCCCGTCATATATCATTCTCCAGTACATCTTACACCATCAGTGGAACCCCACAAACTGGTCCTACTGCTGTGTTTTCTAACGAGAGCCCAATTCACTGTTTGCTGGGAAAATGAACTACAAGCTACTCCAAGTGCAAAGGAGAAAATACCTTTTTATGTTCATTGCAAATCCAAGGTTCAGTCCATGAGCTCTGCTATAATCTGAGAATGCTACCCTCAGATTCCCTATGAACAGTCTAACCATCTAACCATGCGTAGCCGATGTGCCTGAAGAACATTATCTGCTTGTTTGCCCAATTTATGAAGATTTAAAAACAGGCTCGTTTAGGGATTTAATCTGATCGATTTTTTTTCTTATTGGGGGATAGATTGCCACAAGTTTCTGAAAAGGTGGCCTGCTTTGCTTTTAGAGCAGCAATTTTAAGGAGGAAAGTTTGTGATAAATCGAACTGTCTCAATGAGTAATCCCTTATTGTTAGGTTTTATCATTATTTTAAATTGATGTGTATTTTGCTCTTATTTTTAGGTGTTCGGTTTTATTGTAATGGCTTCTGCTACACAAATAAACTGCTTGCTTGCTTGCTTCGTGGAACTGCCTCGTATCAATATTGCCAGTACCTATCCCATCTGACTGGAACAATTTTGGTCCTCTTCTCTTCTTTTCACTATGCAGAAGCCAAAGTCTGATAATGACCTACTTGAAAAGACAATGGCTCATGTTAAGTCAACATGGCACAGACTTTTCTTCTTCTTCTTCTTCTTCTGGTGCTTCTTGGTTGTATTATTAGATTACCTCCTAGAGGCACAACAAAAGCAACAATCAATAGATGTGAAGTTGAAAATGTAACACAGTCTGATGTTGCTGGCTCATAATTCTCACTTGTAGCGATGCTCGGTTTTCCACTGACCTTTGAGACACCAACTTCAATTACTTGGCTGAGACCAGATTGAAGATCCTTGGGGGCCTCCAGCCATGAATTATATATACTGCATCCCACAGCTAGACATGGCTGTATTAATTGCAGCAGCAGTCAATGGGCAGCCCTCATAAACCCCGAGCAGGAGCTGTATAACATGTAGGGTCTCCGTGATGTATCACATTGCTCTTATTGCCAGTATTTACTGGCAGTGCCAAAGGGGTCTCTTCTGTATTCCTGTAACAAAAATTACTTGTGCCAGAAGTCGTTCGCATACGTTTGTCTGGGCCTTTCCAAATACGCTCCCTTTTTCTCCATGATTTATGGCTCCTGGTGGTGCATAATTCCAGGCTCCCTCATACTCAGAGTGGAGAAGAGTGGTTTGCAAGCCAAGTCAAGGAATCAGCACTTTGGAAAGAGAATAGTGACCACTGGACTCATGACCTGGGGCTAGCTAGGGATGGGTGAGAATTTCCTTTCAGTTTGATTTTGGGCTCATCTACACCAAGCAGATATTCCACTATGAAAGTGGTATGAAAGCAGTACATAAAAGGCAGGAGCCCCACTACTGCTTTATAGTGGTATTGAAGTGCACTGACAACTGTTGGGGTCCATTGACACATACCATATACTACTTTCATTCCACTTTCATAGTTCTATATCCTGCTTGGTGTAAATGTGTCATGGGCCCCAACAGTTGTCATTGCACTTCAATACCACTATAAAGCACTAGTGTGGCTCCTGCCTTTTATATACCACTTTCATACCGCTTTCATAGTGGAATATCCTGCTTGGTGTAGATGAGCCCTTTGATCAGAATTAGGGGTGTGCACGGACCCCCCGCTCCGCTTCACTTGCAGATCCGCCATTTTCCGGATCGGGCCGCTCCGCCCCGCCCCCGCTCCGCCCACTTCCGCTCCGCTCCGCTCGGAGTTCCGGATCTGGATCCGGAGCTCCGTTTCCCCCCCCATAGGCTTGCATTGAAAGCTAAAAAATTATACAACTTTTTTTCTGTTCAAGTTAGAAACCTCACGTTTGGCACCATGACACCTCATGGGGGTATACACAAGCACGCCAAGTTTCAAAGCAATCCCATCATCCCCTGATTTTTGGGGAATTTTTGAAAATCGGGCACCCCATTCACACCCCTTTCCATAGCTCCGTCAATTTGCACGTTAGAAACCTCAAACTCGCCACCATGAAAGCTTATCCAGGGATACATACGCACGCCGAGACTCAAGGCAGTCCCATCATCCCCTGATTTTTGGGGAATTTATGAAAATCCAACACCCCTTTCCATAGCTCCGTCAATTTTGCACGTTAAAAAAAACCCTCAAACTCACCACCATGAAAGCTTATCCAGGGATACATACACACGCCGAGACTCAAGGCAGTCCCATCATCCCCTGTTTTTTGGCGGGGCTTAAACCTGCAAAATTTGGAACTTCCAAAACTCCAAGTGAGCGCAGGAAGGACTTCTCCCCTGAGTCAAAGCCACACACAACATCCCTGCGAGGTGGGCAGGGGAGGAGGGAGGGAAGGCAGGCAGGCATGCAGATGGCATTTCTGGGGGCATAAGGAAGTGAGCCAAGGATAAGCCAGTAATGCATATAAAATGGAATAAATCAATAAATAAACAAAGGAGGGGTGGAATTAAAAGCAGCAGTGTTGCTCAATAAACAGCAAGAAGATTTTTTAAAAAAAGGCTATATCTATCTTTTACCAGCAATAGGGGGACGTGCCCAGGGGAGGGGGAAGCAGCTGCCAGTTCAAGACACTGACAGCCACCAACAGCTCTGAGATTAAGAAGTAAACGCTCACTTCAACTCATAACAGGCATCGCTCCACCACTAAAAAGTGAACATTCACTTCAACTCATGATAGGCATTGCTCCACCATTTTACTCTCTTTGGAAGGCTCTAATGGCCTTCCAGTGCAGGAGAGAGTGGGGGCACGTCCACAATGAGATGCCCTAGGGGAGCTCATCCCCTTGCACCACATCTTTTCAGTTGTTCCCCAAAGTTAGGGTGGGGAGCAGTGCTGTGTTTCTATCTCTTATTCTTGGCTTAGTATATGATTTCAGGTTGTGTTTGTGCATTTGGTGGGGCTACTGTGTTAAAAAACACGGGGAAAAGCCCGTTCAGATGAAGAAAGAGAAGTTTCCCAGAATCCCAAGTTACCTGTTTTGCCTATGCCCTCCTCTAACTTTGGGATCATCATGACCGGGAGCTGACTCTGCCCCTCAGCCCTTTGAAAAAGGTATTTTTCCCGCCGATTTTTTAAAAACTTCTAGCGCGCGACCCGTACGACGCAGAAAGTTGAGAGTAGTCTCAAAATGACCCCCATCCACGACTCTCTGTGCACAAGAATTTTCAGAACGATAGCTTAAACCCCCCCCCAGTTATCCCCGATTCTTTCCCTCAATGCAATCCTATGGGCGAAAAGCCGAAAACGCGTTTGAGCCGCACGGTTGACCCGATTTTCAAAAAAATATAGCATGCGACCCACACAACGCAGAGAGGTGAGAGTGGTCTCAAAATGACCCCCATCCACGACTCTCTGAGCACAAGAATTTCCAGAACGATAGCTTCAAAAACAACCTAGTTATGCGCGATTATTTGCCGCAATGCAATCCTATGGCGAAATGTTTTCAAGATGGCGACCGGAGCGCTCCGCCTGAACTAGGAGCTCCGAAAAATGGTCGCTTCTCTTTGCCTTGCTTCTAGGGGTCCGCGGTCCGCTCCTACTCCGCCTCTGGGTAAGGCGGAGCAGGCCAATCCGCTACTGCTTCTACGCTCCTAATCGGAGCGGATCACACCCCTAATCAGAATTGACCCAAATCCTCCAAAATCTCCATATTCAGGATGAAAAGAGCTTGAGATTTAAAAGAAAATGTAGAAGAAAATATAACTGACAGGTTTGTCCAGCCAGGATTGTGGGTTCCTAGTTGACAGCTGGTTGGCCACTGTGTGAACAGAGTGCTGGACTAGATGGAACTTTAGTCTGATCCAGCAGGGCTCTTCTTATGTTGTTAGGCGGAGGGCTTTGAGTGCCCAGCTCTTAAAATCTAGACTTGAATTCTGTGTATGCAACCATATTTGGGGTGCTGATTTAGTGTTGCCACCACCCCTTTTTGTGACAGGCTCCTCATCTTTAACAGCCTATTAGATTTGGATGATGCAGATGGATGAGAAATTTGCTTCCACTTTTTAAAGTAAGAATTTACCCAAATTTGTAAAGTTCTTCATATTCGGGAAAGAACATGAGGGTGGTTTTTTTAATTGAATGCGGAAGAAAGCAAAACAGATCCTTTCATCCTTATTGCTAGCCAACAATCATGGCCAAGGGTCTACCTGGCTTCTCCAAGAAAGCTCCCCCTGCCCCGGCATGGGCCACTCCTGTTAAGAGCTGTTGGACAGAAGGGCTCAGAGTCCCTCTATCCAGCAATGACTGAGAAAGCCCCCTACCAACATCTCCTGCAGGCAAGGTAGGTGGGTAGCTTGCCAGCTTGGATGCTCAGCTTGGTGGCTTGGCTCCAAGCAACCAAACAATCCTCAGCTTTCCACCCAACATTGTGGCTGAGGAGGGGCAAGGATAGTCCCCACTCACTTCCACAGCTTCACTGTTGGGAAGAAGGATGGTTACTTGTGTTGTTCGCCAGATGGCAATGGCACAGTCAACACAGACCATGTGGGGACAAAATCTGTGCAAACCTGGTCAAGTTGCAGGGAAAGAACCAGAGGCCCTACACCTGTACCATACATCTTTGGTCATGACTCACCTCTGCAGGGCTGAAGGCCCACACTCCAGCAGGGACCCACTAGCAAGAGCCCCCTGGAGTTGCTCCTCCTCACCATTGCAAACCAATTGTTCCCTTGCCTCTCATGTTGACCCAGACAGTGGTGATGTGGATGAGCAGATGCCACTGACTACTTGCTTACAGGCTCTATGTCAAGCAAGCAGTGTTAGTGATGGGGAGGAGGAGGAGGAGGAGGAGGAAGAAGAGGAGGAGGAGGAGGAGGAGCAGGAGGAGGAACAGCAGCAATTACAGTTAGTGACAATGATGGTGAGATGATGGAGTCTCTGACAGAGGTGGCTCATTGAAGGTGCCTTGTGCAAGGGCGTTCCAAAATCTGCACTGCTTCATTGGGATGAAATCATTGTAAGATTCATATAACCAACACCAACAAGATCTGAGAAGATAACCCAGACAAACAAACATTCAGCCCTAACAGGGCGTGTTCATAGGAGGGCAACCAGAATGATCAGGGGTCTGGAAACAAAGCCCTATGAGGAGAGACTGAAAGAACTGGGCATGTTTAGCCTGGAGAAGAGAAGATTGAGGGGAGACATGATAGCACTCTTCAAATACTTAAAAGGTTGTCACACAGAAGAGGGCCAGGATCTCTTCTCAATCCTCCCAGAGTGCAGGACACGGAATAACGGGCTCAAGTTAAAGGAAGCCAGATTCCAGCTGGACATCAGGAAAAATTTACTGGCTGTTAGAGCAGTAGGACAATGGAACCAGTTACCTAGGGAGGTTGTGGGCTCTCCCACACTAGAGGCCTTCAAGAGGCAGCTGGACAACCATCTGTCAGGGATGCTTTAGGGTGGATTCCTGCATTGAGCAGGGGGTTGGACTCGATGGCCTTGTAGGCCTCTTCCAACTCTGCTATTCTATGATTCTCGGGTCTCAGCTTAAATTAATGGTGAATACAGATAGCCCTATACTGTGTTCTAACATACACTGGTGACCAGACAAACAAACATTCAGCCCTAACAGGGCGTGTTCATAGGAGGGCAACCAGGATGATCAAGGGTCTGGAAACAAAGCCCTATGAGGAGAGACTGAAAGAACTGGGCATGTTTAGCCTGGAGAAGAGAAGATTGAGGGGAGACATGATAGCACTCTTCAAATACTTAAAAGGTTGTCACACAGAGTAGGGCCAGGATCTCTTCTCAATCCTCCCAGAGTGCAGGACACGGAATAACGGGCTCAAGTTAAAGGAAGCCAGATTCCAGCTGGACATCAGGAAAAACTTCCTGACTGTTAGAGCAGTACGACAATGGAACCAGTTACCTAGGGAGGTTGTGGGCTCTCCCACACTAGAGGCCTTCAAGAGGCAGCTGGACAACCATCTGTCAGGGATGCTTTAGGGTGGATTCCTGCATTGAGCAGGGGGTTGGACTTGATGGCCTTGTAGGCCTCTTCCAACTCAGCTATTCTATGATTCTCGGGTCTCAGCATAAATTAATGGTGAATACAGATAGCCCTATACTGTGTTCTAACATACACTGGTAACCATAGAAGCAAATGGGGACCCTGTTTTCTACAACATTTTCCATGTGGTGTGGATTTTTTCACAGCTCTATACCTGTACAGTAATCTGTGGGAGCAGAGAAGTGATAAAATTCTCATGACAAAAGAAGATACTACAGGCTTGTATGTATCCTCACATGCTTGTATGGCCAATGCTGTACATTGCCACCAACTAGGGAATGTTGGAAACATACCTTTTCACCAGGGGGAATTGCAGCTGATCAGGAAATTGTTCAATTAGTGGGGCGTCGTAAGGGGGAACTTATTTACAACTGACACCTATATTAATGCCCATTGTTCCATATTCTAAATATGCTAGAAGGCCAGTGAATAATCAAAAGACATTTCTGTCCTTGATGCAATGTCAGAGATAGACACAATCAACTTGGCCTTCCTCTTGGTCGGAACGATGTGCATACCATTGGTTTACCATTGGGGATGCTAAGATGTGTGTTCCCAGAGTCCATTTCCAAGGCCCAAGGAGTGTCCACCACAGCCTTCTGCTGCCCACAAAATATGTTTCAGTGCTTTGGAGCAGGGGAAGAGAAGATGGCACAGGCAACTTGCAAGCTTGGGGTGAGCAGAGCATTGCTCACCAGCATTACTGCTCAATTGCTCATGACGCCAGTAATTTTATTTTTCCATCATTCTTGATGGGATTAGCTACAATCGTTCTCATGTTGCTTTTCTGATCCCTTCTCATTCTCAAACAGTGGCTGCTGCTAACTCCAGAGGCTCCTATTCATTACTGAAAGGAGCAGGTGTACATAGCACAGAGAGAAGCTCCTTCAGGTAGCCTGCAGAAGTCAGCAGGCAGTTCTAAAACCCCTCAGTGGACAGTGGGACCTGCTGGCTAACCCAATAGGAGGTGAAATGCATTTGAGAGAATGGAAGAATGAAAAAAAAAGAGAGTAATGAACCCCCTGCTTGGTCTATGATCACTTTCATCACTTCCTGATGAAAGTGCTAGGCAAGGTGGATCCACAGCCAATTTTTCTCTCTCCTTCAGCATCAGCATGAGGTCACATTGGCTTGTCTTTCTCCTTTAGGTAGATGAAATATTCACAAGGTGGCAATGGCCAGTCTCTCTCCTTCAGACAGGTGACATCAGCATGAGGTCACAATGACCATTGTCTCCTTCCAGTGAGTGGCATCAGTGTGAGGTCACAATGCTGAGTCTCTCTCCTTCAAGTGAGCATCATCAATATGAGGACACAATGGCCAGTCTCTGTCCTTAAGGCAGGTATCACCAGCGTACTACTTCTAGCTTGTCGTTGTTTTGAATAATACTAATGGGCCTGTTCAGACTGACCCTTTTGCAACAAATGGTTAGCGAGCATGTTTAAAAAGTGATTATGTAGCCACCATGGTTAGGAATGTTTCACACGACACACTAAATCATGGTTCACATGGCATGCTAAGCCATAATCCTTAACCCAAAATGCTTAACCATCATGGTTTAGCGTGTTGTCTGAACAGGACCCATGGGTGCAATTTTTGTTGGGATTGCTTTAAACAACCCCTACCTGTGCATTGTGGTCCCCATGAAAATCACACACACACACACACACCCCAACACACACACACACACACACACACACACACACACACACACACACACACAGAGTATTAATTTAAAACAAAACAAAACACCCTGGCATTTAACGTAACTTGTAGTTTGATCCTCAGCTTTTGTTCTTGCTTCAACACTGAAATTCCTAGCAGGGTAAGTGAAGATGCATCATCATCTAAAAGTAGCATGGCATCCAAATATAAATTGAAGACACCGTTTTGGGGTGCCAAGGGAGGAGTTCTTGTTACACAGCATCATTAGTGACATCCAGGTATGCTGGAAAGCAGCCAACGTGATATCAGAGCGCCCAGAGTTCTTATCAAAAGGAAAGGTGAGAGAAACTAGGTCTATATTTTTAGAAGGCAAAAAAATGCTAATGGTACAAGACATCAGGAGAAAAAAAAAGTTTCCAGACCTTGTACAGCAAATCTATGCTGCAGGACTATTTAAGACACTATCACCTTTGTGTGGCAGGAACTGGAATCTTTGAACTAAGGGTGTATTAGTCACCAAAGGATTGCAGGTAGAATTTCTTTGACTAGAGATCAGGGTCTCATTATCTCAACCATGAAATAAACACTATAAATTGATTCAGAAAGGTGGCAGCCTGGGTTTGGCCCTAAAAGTTTTGCTATTCATACTATGACTTGAATAAGCATGAGATGTGGCATTTCCCTAATTCTAATTGTTACCTCTGGGAAAGAAACGCAGCATTCGATACCCCCTTGCCAAGATGGAAGGCTTTTCTAACAGCTTTGCATGGATATTGATTTCCAGGTCACAGTTTAAAATGTGAAAGGTTCCTTTCACACTTTCTGTTCATTTAAGAGTGTAAAGAATGTCTTGGGAGTATAGAATGCAAAACAATTAGGGTGGCAGTCCTATGCACACCCAGGAGTAAGTCCCATTTTGCTCAAGGGGACCTTCGACTGGGATATACATGCAAAGAATTCCCTGCCAAGGTCTTAACTCTGGAGAGCTACTGCAATGCAGTGGATAATATATTGAACTAGGTCTGAGGAGATCCTAGTTCAAACGTTCAGTGAGCCATAAAGCTCACTGGTTGACCTTTTTCTAGTCACTTTCTGTCAGGATAACCTACTTCATTTCCCCCATTTTTTTATTTTCTATTGTGAATTTTAACAAAACAGAACAGAAAATACATCATGAAATCCGGGGGGGGGGGGCGAACCCCATACATTACATATATAAGATTATCATCATTTCCCATCATGTGTACCATTTATTAAAAAGGGGGGGTGTTAAAGAAAAGCAGACCAGATATCTGTGTATTTATCCACTCGTAAGTTGTGTCTATATAACACCCATTCAAAAGTTGATAATGTTATGAAGTCCTTGATCCATTGCATTATGGAAGGTATGGATTTGTCCTTCCAGTGTGGTAGGATAAGTCTTTTAGCTGTCATAAGGGCTCTGAAGATTCATCTGTGCTGACCATGTGTTAACTTCCAAGTCTGTAGGTAAGTTGGGAGGGCATGCACATTGTTCCATATTATAGGTTGTTTCAGTACGAAGTTCATCCTTATTATGACCTCCTCCCAATAAGGGGCAACCAAGGGGCATTGCCAAAACGTATAAGTTAAAGAAGTTTTAGATGCATTACATCCCCAACAATTGTGCAAGTTAGACAAACCCTTATTGAAAAGGCGTTGTGGAGTCCAATAAACCTGAAACATTTTTTTTTTTTTTTGCTGAGATCCATAGAAGTTTCAGATAGAGATGCTAGGGCAACTATCCATTGGTTAGGGAAGACAGGGCACTCCAATTCTCTATTCCAATCCAGTCTTAAACTATGGGTATCATATTTACTTGCTGCTACTATATACTTACAAAAAATGGGTCATGGATTGACATGTCAGTTCAGCTGTTATAAGTGTTTCTAACCTATTTCATGGAGTTGTTGTGGGGATAACATGGAGGTAGTGGGGAATGCATGTATTCTTCCTTGAAACGAGATATAAATGGAAAAGTGAGATATAAATATTGCAATAATAACTACCAGTGGAAGCCGTTGGCTCTGATTTTGGTGAGAATATGAATCCATTCTGAAGTTCAGTCAAAACCAGCCAGGATGGTAAAAAAAGGGGGAAGCTATCCAAGGTGCTGAACCCTATCCCCAAATAGGTTTAGCACCTTGAATAGCTCCTTTAGAGTTCTGACTGGTTATAAACGCAGGATGGATTCGCAGCCCCAACAACATCAGAGCCACCAGCCTCCAATGATAGCTATGTGTCCCCTGGGAGCAATCAGTGACTGCATACTTAAAACTAGGGATGTGCTCCGCTCCGATTAGGAGCGTAGAAGCAGTAGCGGATTGGCCTGCTCCGCCTTACCCAGAGGCGGAGTAGGAGCGGACCGCGGACCCCCTAGAAGCAAGGCGAAGAGAAGCGACCATTTTTCGGAGCTCCGAGTTCAGGCGGAGCGCTCCGGTCGCCATCTTGAAAACATTTCGCCATAGGATTGCATTGCGGCAAATAATCGCGCATAACTACGTTGTTTTTGAAGCTATCGTTCTGGAAATTCTTGTGCACAGAGAGTCGTGGATGGGGGTCATTTTGAGACCACTCTCACCTCTCTGCGTGCTGTGGTTCACGTGCAATATTTTTTTAAAAATCGGGTCAACCGCGCGGCTCAAACTGCGTTTCGGCTTTTCGCCCATAGGATTGCATTGAGGGAAAGAATCGGGGATAACTGGGGGGGGGGGTTTAAGCTATCGTTCTGAAAATTCTTGTGCACAGAGAGTCGTGGATGGGGGTCATTTTGAGACCACTCTCAACTTTCTGCGTGCTGTGGTTCACGTGCAATATTTTTTTAAAAATCGGGTCAACCGCGCGGCTCAAACTGCGTTTCGGCTTTTCGCCCATAGGATTGCATTGAGGGAAAGAATCGGGGATAACTGGGGGGGGGGGTTAAGCTATCGTTCTGAAAATTCTTGTGCACAGAGAGTCGTGGATGGGGGTCATTTTGAGACCACTCTCAACTTTCTGCGTACTGTGATTCACGTGCAATATTTTTTTAAAAATCGGGGTTTGGGTTTTTTTTATTTATTTTTTTATTTTTTTGGAAGCGATGACAGGCACATTCAACTCCCAATCCTGATGAGAATTGATCTCCTCAGAAAGCATCCTCCTCCAATCCCAGCGTTGGAGGGGGGACTAAGGCAGACCCACCCTGAGAACTTTCTGTTTTGTGTCTCTTTGTGGGTTGGCGTTCGTGGAGGGAACACTTAGTTAGTTAGTGCTCCTGCTTTGGACTTTGGAGATAGATTAGGATAGGTTTAGTTTGGCGCGTGTGTGTGTTTGTTTGCTTCTTTCTGACTTGTAGCTTAGTTTGCCCTGTGTTTTCCCCTTACTTTGATTTAATATAAACTTTATTTTTGAATTTTGGAGTGTGTGTTTGGGTTGGTTGGGTTGGTTCCCCCCCCCCTTCCCTGTATTAAAGCCTGACTGTTCTGCTTTTGTGAAAGCTTTCTTTTGAAAGCATACACACACTTTTTGTCCCATTTCCCTACATTTATATTCTTAAACATATTTTATTATATTCTTTCACATAGTCCATTAGTATATATTCTCATACATATTATATTAGTATTCATATTTTGTTCTTCTTATAGTAGTGGTTGGTTCTTTTCCCCCCTCCCCTCTCTTAAATCCTGATTGTGTTTCCTTCTATCTTCTATATACCAAATAATAAATATACCAAAAAAATTGGATTCTCTTTTTCTTCTCTGTGTAACTTGGACAGAGTGGGCTGCTTTTGTCAAGTTCAACAGGCAGCCACAGATTGAGCATTTTGGGGAAAGCATACGCACACCATTTCCCTATTCTTAAACATATTATATTATATTCTTTGACATAGTCTTAGTAGTCTATTAGTATACATTCTCATACATATTAGTAGTAGTATTCATATTTTGTTCTTGTTATAGTAGTGGTTGTCCCATTTCTTGTCCCATTTCCCTACATTTATTAGTAATATTCTTAAACATATTATTATATTCTTGTAGATATTCTTAGTAGTATATATATATATATATATATTAGTATATTCTCATACATATTAGTAGTAGTATATTTTATTGTTCTTGTCCCATTTCCCTACATTTAAACATATTATATTCTTCTTATACATATTCTTAGTAGTACCTTATACATAGTATTAGTAGTATTAATATTTTGTTAGTCATCATGAAAAGAGGAAGCAGGCGTGCTGAAAGCAGCAAGGCTCAGTCTGCCAGCAGTAAGCAGGCTTCCTCTCCTCCTGTGAAACTCAAACGGGCAACTCCTTGGCTGACTGCTCCAAAACAGAAGCAGGACAAGCAGCAGGCAGAGCCACTCTCTTCTGCAACTTGTGCCCGGCGTTCTCTTTTTGAGGGTGGGAATGGGAAAAGTGCCCGTTTGCAAGAGGCACGTGGCAGCAGTGCCATTAGAGGAGGAGGAGTATCCCCAACTCCTTCATTCTCCTTTCAGCCCACGAGCCCGCTGATGGACCTAGACGAGGTCCTCAGCACAGTGGAGGGGGGGGAGGAGGAGGAGGCGGTGGGCCTCCAGGATGTGGGGGCTGAGGAGGAGCAGCAGCAGGCCGAGGCTCTCTCCCCAGTCTCATCCCACACCCCTGTTTCTGTGGCAACACCAGAGAGCTCAGGCGGGCAATTGGTGGTGTCACCACGGAAACGAAAGACAAGCATCGTGTGGGACCACTTTGAGTTGGGAGCGGATCCCCGCTTTGCTGTCTGTCGCCACTGCAAACTCAGCCTAAGCAGGGGTTCATCGACAGGGCATTATGGAACCAGCAGCATGAAGATGCATCTTCATAGGCAGCACCAGGCGATCTTGCTGGGGAAAGAGGCGGGCAAGGCGACTGGTTCCAGGGGAAAGCCGAAGGCTGCTGCTGGCACTGCCACTCTAAGCTCTCCATCTCCCATCCCCACAAGGGTTAGGCAGGCAACCCTGCAGGACATGGGGTGGGGGAAGTATTGACCCACAAGATGGCGTTTTCCAATGCCCACCCAGGGTGCTACTGTGTTGGGGCATCTGCCGGGACTGACTCCTCCCCAATACTAGATCTATGACATGTCACTCTGCCTGCCCCTCTGCTAGCCTGTCCTCCTCGGTGACCGACTCGCTGGGATGGTTTGCGTTTGCAATGCGTGACTAACTGCAATGCTGGCTTAGAAACCAGCCATCACTTCCTTGTGCCCCCAGAAATGCCCGCAGCCTGCCTGCCTGCCTGCCCGCCTGCCCGCCTCCCCCGGGGTGCTGCTGTGGTGGGGCATCTGCCAGGACTGACTCCTCGCCTACTCTGCCTGCCTCTCTGCCCACCTGGTGCCTGGTTTGCTCCCAATCGTCCTCCTCTGTGCCCCTCAAGGCGTAACTGCTGGCTTAGAAAGAAATAACCAGCCATCTTTGCCTCACTTTGCGCCCACTTATGGGTTGGTTTGCTATGCGTTAGTGCTCAAGCCATCCTTGCGGCACTACAATGCATGCTGCCTGCCTGCTTTCCCTCCCTTCTCCCCTTCCCGCCTTGCAGCGATGGTGTATGTGTCTTGCTTTGACTCAGGGGAGAAGTCCTTCCTGCGCTCACTTAGACTTTATCAAGTTCAATAATCCCTTTTTCAAATGTGCCAGAAGATTTAGGGTTATCTCGTGGCATGTTGGGATTGCCTTGGAACTGGCCCCATTGAGCTGTCTGCAATTGCAACTTTAAATCCCTGACATACTGGAGTGTTCAAATTTCAAAAGTTCCCCTAACATCAGGGGATGATGGGATTGCCTTGAAACTTGGTGTCCATGGGGACACATGGGTAAGCTGTCATGGGACCAAAGGATAGGTTTCTAACGTGCAAATTGACGTAGTTGTAGAATGGGACTTGATTTGGGGTGAGTTAAAAAGTTTAAGCCGCGCCAAAAATCAGGGGATGATGGGATTTGCTTGCAACTTGGCATGCATGTGGACACATGGATAAGCTCTCATGGTGCCGAGTTTGAGGTTTCTAACATGCAAATTGACGGAGCTATCCCAAGGGGTGTGAATGGGGTGCCCGATTTTCATAAATTCCCCAAAAATCAGGGGATGATGGGATTGCCTTGAAACTTGGCGTCCATGTGGACACGTGGATAAGCTATCATGGTGCCGACTTTGGGGTTTCAAACATGCAAATTGACGTAGTTGTAGAATGGGACAATTTGGGGTGAGTTAAGCCATGCCAAAAATCAGGGGATGATGGGATTTGCTTGCAACTTGGCGTGCATGTGGACACATGGATAAGCTCTCATGGTGCCGAGTTTGAGGTTTCTAACATGCAAATTGACGGAGCTATCCCAAGGGGTGTGAATGGGGTGCCCGATTTTCAAAAATTCGCCAAAAATCAGGGGATGATGGGATTGCCTTGAAACTTGGCGTGCATGTGGACACGTGGATAAGCTATCATGGTGCTGAGTTTGAGGTTTCTAACGTGCAAATTGACGGAGCTATCTAAAGGGGTGTGAATTAGGGTTATGGGTGGTGCGTTAGAGGGTAGAGCCGCGCCAAAAATCAGGGGATGATGGGATTTGCTTGCAACTTGGCGTGCATGTGGACACATGGATAAGCTGCCCTGGTGCCGAGTTTGAGGTTTCTAACATGCAAATTGACGGAGCTATCCCAAGGGGTGTGAATGGGGTGCCCGATTTTCAAAAATTCGCCAAAAATCAGGGGATGATGGGATTGCCTTGAAACTTGGCGTGTGTGTGTATACGCCCATGAGGTGTCATGGTGCCAAACGTGAGGTTTCTAACTTCAACGGAAAAAAAGTTGTTTACTTTTTTAGCTTTCAATGCAACCCTATGGGGGGCAAAAACGGAGCTCCGGATCCGGATCCGGAGCTCCGAGCGGAGCAGAGCGGAAGTGGGCGGAGCGGGGGCGGAGCGGAGCGACCCGCTCCGGAAAATGGCGGATCTGCAAGTGAAGCGGAGCGGGGGGTCCGTGCACACCCCTACTTAAAACAACATTTTGAATATGCTCAAGTGAAATGTCACTGGGATGTACTATAGGATGGCCACTTATGCATCAAGAAAAAAGAGGAAATGCATAAAAAAACACCCCCACAAAAAAAGAGGGCAAGAGAGGACATAGAGTTGCATGTGCTATTTAGCTAAATACGCAAATGTAGAAACAATTACTATAATTTAAATAGAAATACAATACATGACACCATAATATGAAAGACTGTAACCAGGTGACTTGTGTACCCACATGGTCTGATGTCCAGCTGCTTACTGTTGACAGGAGATGTGTGGTTGGCCATTATCTGAACAGAACTACCCAATCACCTACGCTCCTAGTTCTTTTTTCCTTTGGCAACTCCAGTGGGGCTTCCTTCTTTTGGTTTTCGTTTAAATAAAGGATGGCTTCAAGTACATGACTGACAGCCATTCAAACAGAGGACTGTCTTCTGTAAAATACAACACATGGCCACTCTAATGGACTAATTCTTGCTGGGGCACACCCTCTCCCACTGTTTGCCCTAGTCAGATTGGGCGCATGTTCTGAATCAGGGCCCCTGCATGGCTGCTTTTCCTTCAAAATAAAAGTGAGGGGGGAAAGTGAGAAAACCGCAGAGAAAGCACTGCAGTGGGTGTGGATCTGTGCCGCATTGGTTAGACAATGCAAGCACAGGTTTGCAGCCACCACAAGGCTTCTCCACGATGCTGCATTTTGAAAAAGTCAAGGATTTACCCCAACTTTTTCAAATGGAGTGACGTCAACACTGGTTCCGCCATATAACGTCACTATAGGACCAATCCGGGGTCAACCCCAGGTGAGAGCCTGGGGGACGGTGACCAGCAATTGGTCGCCTTCCACCAGGAAGAGGGGTGAGGTGGCTCTGGGACCTGTATGGGGGCCCAGAAACCCCATGCTCCCTTCTTGGTGTTGGGATTACCTGACGCTACCCTGGTTTTAATTTTTGTGAACCGCCCAGAGAGCTTTGGCTATTGGGCGGTATAAAAATGTAATAAATAAATAAAGTGTGGGGTTGAGGAGAGAGGCAGCCCAACTCGGTGCCATGAACCCCCCCCCCCCCGGTTTAAACATACTTTTAAAAAGTGAGAATGCTGTAGTGTATGTTTTTAGGAAGCACAGCCAAATGGTAGGGGCAATCTATATTTCTGCGGGATTTCATTCTATTAATGTGGAAGAATATGATGAAGAAACTCAGGTGAGAAAGCAACGCTATGATTCTCTCTTTATGTTAAGAAATGGCTATGATTTGGTATAATTAAGCTGTGGGGTTCCTTTTGTATGGATGCATGTGCGTCCCTGTCTTCATTCCACAGGATCTGAATATTCCAAGTGCACAAAGAAAATATTCACCCCGAAGCCTCTATCCTCCTGTGACATCATCCACCCCTGTCCACTTGAAAATAATAATAGAAACTTCTCCATGCAGAGAGAGGCAACCAACCTTCCCAGTCGCTGAGGTCATGTGAAGGCATGTTCCTGGTGGTTCCACATGGACCTACAGTCTGGTTGGAGTCCACCAGGAGAAGAGCCTTCAGTGTGATGGACCCCTTCCTATGGAATTCCCTGTCTTTGGAGGGCAGGCAGGCAGGCACCAATGTTGTATTACTTCCAGCACCTCCTGAAAACATTGTTGTTTCAGAAAGCTTTCTTTGAATGACCAGCTGTTACTAGTTCTGGGGTCTTATCAGAACTTTGTTCTTCTTTTTTAGAAGTATTTTTAATATGCTTTTATTCTTTTATTCTATTTGTTGAGCGTCGCTCTGAAATCTTTTGGATGGGGAGTGTTATATAAATATTGTAAATAATTAATTTAATTAATTAAACTCCATACCTCTCTCTCTCTCCACAGAGTGAGGGACGCAGGCAAGATTGGCAGAAACCAACTCCTGCAAGTCCTAACTGAGTCAGGGTGCTCCTTCCCATGTCATGTGTGTCTCAAGTTATATGAATCGAAAGATGTGTGTGTGTGTGTGTGTGTGTGTGCGTGCGTGCCAAGTATATCTGTTACATTTTTATATATATGAAGACAATGCACATCTTCAGATGAAATCCTGACTCCAAATAAGCAGTTTGCCGTTGCTCAGACAAGATCTTTTAAAAGCAGACGTGAATGTATATGTGTTATTAATGGTCTACCACTCCAAGAAATAATCAGGACTGTAACAGAAGCTTCCTATATCCATGGCATTCGACACCATTTCCCAATTCTATTTGATACTGAGTAGAGCTTGGCTACTGCATCGCACAGCCAGGATTTGTGATTTAAAGTGCTTTTGCACAAGGAGGCTAGATTTCTTAACCTCAACTGTCTTCTGTCTCACACTGAACACCTGCACACTGCGCAAGCTTAAACAGAAAGTGTAACTGAGCCCTAGGTGTCAAGACTTTGGCTTGCCTATTAGATTCTCCTGACGGATGTCTCTATGGACACCCAGCAATAACAGGCTCCATGTAAAAGAATATATGTGAACGGTCATTCTGGATTGGTCCATAGAATACTTCACAGATGGCATAATAGCCACATTCAGATTTCACTGCCTAGCAGTGAAAGCTTAATGCAGGAGAACAAGGTCTTCAAGTCATTATTTTTCATATGATCTGCTTTGGTCCTACCTGTATCTGTTGCAGATCTAGGAACATAGGAAGCTGCCTTATACCGAGTCAGACCTTTAGTCCATCTAGCTCAATATTGTTGACACTGAATGGCAACAGTAGCTCTCCAGGGTTTCAGTTAGGATTCCTTCCTAGCCCTACCTGGAGATGCCAGAGATTGAACCTGGGACCTTCTGCATGAAAGGCAGGTGCTCTATCACTGAGCTACGGACCCTGTCTATAGTGCAGTGTCAATAGGTGGTTGTTCAAGTGCATAAGAACCTAAGAAGTGCCCTGATGCTGGATCAGACCAAGGGTCCATCTAGTCCAGCACTCTGTTTGCACATTGACCAACCAGCCATTGGCCAGGGGTGAACAAGCAGGACATGGTGCAACAGCACCCTCCTGCCCATGTTCCCCAGCCAGAGTATTGATACTGGATGTCTGGGACAGGATTTAGCTGCCTACAAAGCCTGTGGCAGGAAAGGAGGCTCAATGAACACCTTTATTGCTGCTGTCATTCACCCATTTCTCTCCTTCCTCAATTCTGGGAGACTGCAGCTTCTGTCACTGCATCGCAACAGGTATGGCTAGACAGATGGCAACAGAAACGTTGCAGGAAAGACCGTTAGGAGAAATTGGATGAAGATGATATCCATCTTTTTGTGGAACAGTGACAAATGAAGGGGCCTGGAGTGAAGGCCTAGCAAATGCATTGATTTCCCCCCTCAGAGATGAGGTCCCATCTTTCTTGTTGAGCAGCAATGGCAATTAACAAGTATGTGTAGCTTTAATGTATATTTTATGGCCTTGGAAATCTGCAGAGCATTAATAATTTAGACAGTTAAGTGTGAACCTTTCTTTCTTCAAGATTCTTATTTTGTTGTTGTTATTTATGTAATGTTCAAAAAGGTAAATCTTGCTTCAATTCACTCTGTCCCTCCCTACTGCTGTGCTCACAATGTATTCTCTTGCATTGCCCTCTGCTTTATTAAAATCTTCTCTCCCCTTCCTCTAGTAACATAATCACTTTCCTCTCCTATATTGTGTGTATAGCACCATTACAGTTTAGCCACTAAGTGGCACTGGACATAGGTAGATATGGGTGGAGTCGGGCATTTCCTGTTGATGGCTTGTTCCTGTTGAAGACAGACAGCAAAGTTCTTGTCTAGCTTCCTGACTGGTATGTCCTCTAAGCCTTCACAGAATCATAGAATAGCAGAGTTGGAAGGGGCCTACAAGGCCATCGAGTCCAACCCCCTGCTCAATGCAGGAATCTGCCCTAAAGCATCCCTGACAGATGGTTGTCCAGCTGCTTCTTGAATGCCTCTAGTGTGGGAGAGTACACAACCTCCCTTGGTAACTGATTCCATTGTCGTACTGCTCTAACAGTCAGGAAGTTTTTTCTGCTGTCCAGCTGGAATCTGGCTTCCTGTAACTTGAGCCTGTTATTTTGTGTCCTGCACTCTGGGAAGATCCATGACATGCCTTCATAAGAACACAGGAGCCATGCTGGATCAGACCAAGGGTCTATCTAAGTCCAGCATTTTGGTCCCACAGTGGACAAATAGCCACCTGTGGGGAAACCCACAAGTAGGACAGGAGTACAGCAGCACCCCCTCCCCATCTTCCTCAGGAAGTAGTGTACATAGGCACCACACTGCCTTTAATACTGGAGGTAGCACATAGCCATGAGGACTAGTAAACATTGATAGCCTTACCTTCCACGAATTTGTCTAATACCTCTTTGGAGCCTTCAAAATTGGTTGCCATCACTACATCTAGCAATAGCAAATTCCATAGTTTAACTATGCGCTTTTCAAAATTCTTCCTTAATGTATAATTTTTAAGTACTCAAAATTATGCATTAGGTAAGAATGCTTTGAGTCTTCTTTTGCTGCCATCCCCAAGAGAATTCCCTTGTGCCATCAAAAGAGGAAAATAGGTGTCATATGCTTATGCAGTGTAGATGTCCTTTGATCACTTTACTTCACCCAAATTCTCTTCACTGATACTTAAAAAGGTGGTCTGTATTCTGTAGTCCAGGGGTAGGCACATTGGTGCCCTCCAGATGTTTTGGGCTACAGTTCCCATAAACTTCAGCCAGCAAGGCAACACTTTGCCTAGCCCTGCTAGCCAAACTGCCCCATATATACCTGGCAAGGAAAATGATAGACCCTTTTTACTTACCTGAAGGATGAATGGTGGTAAAAACTACAGAAGGTGGAGGAGGTAGCTCAGAGACCTGGCATTCAGCGATGGGACCTCCCTGCCATAAACCTAAACATTACCGAGACCTATCAGGGAAATGTTTGGATTTGGGAAAGGTTTTGGTATGGTGACCAGCCATACTTTTCTGCAAAATGGCTAAATTGTGGGGAGTGAATTGCTACATCACATACTAGCAGTATTCAATAGCTGCAAATGCTGCAGACCCAGAAACATGTAATTCTTGGGCAACCCCATATCACAGGGCCTCCAGTTCCTCCTTTTCCATCATCTTCTAATAGCAGGTCTTACAGAAACACATACTGAGTTTTCTTTTCTGATATATGCAAGCTTTTCCACTTGCACATGTGAGTTCCAGGTGTCACACATGCAAGGACTAAAGGGGATGGATGGAAAGTAGCAATGGCTCCTCCATTTTCTTTCACTTCAGTACCACCTTCCAGCTTGATTTCTGCGACTTCCTATGCACAAAGTGCAAAAAGCAGACGTCTCTCTGGACAGATTGAGGGGATGCTGTGAGAATGTGTTTCTCCAGATGGTTCCCAGGAGGAAGGGGAAATCCCCTAGATAACAAATAGCCAAATTGCACTTCAGGATGAGTTTTCCCACTCCTGTTCAAAACAATCAAATGCAATTGATTGCAAAGCAGAAAGAAGCCCAGTGTTATTTCTAATATCTGGGGAAATCCTTTGTTCACCCCTTTGGCCTGGGATGTTCTTTTCCTGTGTAGATAGTCGTGCAGTTAGATAAATGTAGACTCTGGATGTACTGTGTCCCCCCCTGCCCTCTTCACTCCTTAGAAGGGTCATGAATATGACTTCACTGACTCCAAGATGTGGTAAACCAGCTCTGCTGTGTTTTCATTGCCTTCTTTCTGATTCTGCCGAGTGGGGACATGGAAATTTGCCTCATAGTCCGGCTCTGATTATAGATGGATGGGGGAGGGGATAAAGGGCCATCTTTCTCTTTTCACTGTCTATACCTTCCTATCTCAACTTGCCTACTAACCCCTATTTTACTTACCTCTTTTTATAATTTCTAGTTACAATAAAATAATACCTTCATTAGTTGCCTCTTGAAATCCATCTGTTCATAATGCTCACTGTTGTAGCAAGCCTGGATGGACGTATTACAAATTTGCTGTTAAGTTCAGAATTGGTAGTAAGCTTTAGAGCATGTGCAATAAAGTAGTATACAGATTCCCCCACTCTAAATTTCCCATTGCCCTACTAACTTGACCTTCCAAAAAACTTACTTGAAGCAATCTCTTTAGCTGACCCAGCTCTGGCTCCAGGGAGGAAGAGGGTCCATTTTCCTACCAGCAATTGACAATGGTGAATAAACATCACGTGTCACTGTCATGCAGGCAGGCCACATGAAAAGAACCAATCAGAATGAAGCCACACGATGTGATGAAACATGACATCAGACTGCCTTATGCAATGCCAAACTACAGTACCCAAGAAGCACCTTGATATTGCATGTGCACAAAACCCTGTACACATGGGATGCAATCTTGTATTAAAGGAGAACTCTTGTTTGAGCTCACATGGATGAATTGGTTACTTTCCAAGTAAATAACAAATTGTTATTAAAATAAATAAATAAATCTCAAAAACCTTTTGAGAGTGGGCATAAGTGTTTAGCCCTGCCTGTTTCAAACCTTAACGTGGTAAACATGGGAGATCTTGCAGATTTATTAAACTAGAATTGTGCCTTATGCAAACAAACTCAGATTAAACAGAGGCAGGCTGGGACAGAGAAGCAACCAGAGGATCTATCTGTGGAAAAATAACAACTCACAATTCCAGGATCTCTCTCTTATTTATTTATTAATTACATTTTTATACCGCCCAATAGCTGAAGCTCTCCAGGCAGATCACAAAAATTAAAACCATAAAAAACATAATAAAACAACCAACAGTCTAAAAACACAAATACAAAATACAATATAAAAGCACAACCAGGATAAAACCACACAGCAGAAATTGATATAGGTTAAAATATGGAATTAAAACAGCAAAATTTAAATTTAAGTTAAATTAGGTGTTAAAATACTGAGAAAATAAAAAGGTCTTCAGTTGGCGATGGAAGGAGTACAGTGTAGGCGTCAAGCGAACATCTCTGGGGAGCTCATTCCACAGCCGGGGTGCCACAGCAGAGAAAGCCCTCCTCCTAGTAGCCACCTGCCTCACTTCCTTTGGCAGGGGCTCACAGAGAAGGACCCCTGAGGATGACCTTAGGGTCTGGGCAGGTATATATGGGAGGAGGCGTTCCTTCAAATAACTTGGCCCCAAGCTGTTTAGGGCTTTGAATGTTAGTACCAGCACTCTTGCACTAATCAGGTCTCCTTTAAGGCAGGAAACAGAAGTAGAAGGAAACATAGTAGTCCTTATGTTAGCCAAGATGAAGATTTTGCTAGGTACAAAATTAATACAAGCAAATATTGCAGAATCCTTGATACTACCTAATGGCTGGTAAGTTGAATTTCTTCCTCCTAGAAAAGCCCCATTTCCCTAGGTCTTGAAAGGTCCAGGTGCCACACTTTTGACCCCCCCCCCCCAGGTCTAGTTTTCATCACTCAGATGGCTGTTCCCTATTCTCCAGACAGTTCTGTTGGTGCACTTGGGTAAAACCAAAGGGACAATAAAACAGTATGTTGGGATGAGGACTAAGCAATGCTTTCAACCCAGTGTGCAGCTTTGCAAATCACACGGAGAGGGGTTCTTGCTCTGAGCAGGTAGGTTGTCAAGCCATGTCTGTTTCCATTTTTCGGTCTGGAGAATGCCAGCATGGAGGAAGCCCTTGCAAAGGAATTTAGTTAGAGCTGTGCCTTCTGAAAAGCATCTATCATTTATGTTGCGGTGAGCACATTCAGAACTCTGAAATGGTGACTAGACTGTTGTGTTTCACTGGCCAGAACGTGAAAGCTGCTCCATTTTCGCACACAAGGCTTCAATAGGTTTTAAATAATCTTGCAACGCAAATATCAAACCTGCTGGGATGTCAGGCCACAATTTTAAAATGGTGGGATCGTTGTTGTTTTTATTTTGCTTTCAATCCTATGTGGACATTCACACTTGGCATAAAAAAAATGAGGACCAGGTTTTTAGTATCATGTGTAAAAATAATCTCAGAAGTTCTCCTGTTTGCCTGTTTTTTTTATATATATGATAGAATTTCATGGTATTTTTAAGAAGATTCGGTCAAGCTAAACAAAGCCACAAATACCCTAGCAGTGCAAGGTTGGGAAGTTATCTTTCACTCCGCTCTGCTCCTTTCCCCCCTCTACTTTTGTAACAGAAATAATTTAAAATAGGCCAGTCTGACTCATTCATTATACAATTCTCCAGTAAATCAACCCTTAAAAGCTGCTGTTTAATGCACATTCTTAGGCTGATTTTCTTTTTCTCTACAAGTAGACGAATCACTATAACCGAACTGGTTTAACCTGCAATCAGCTACAGCATAAATTATCTTTGCCTAAACATTGTTGCAAGCTCAGTGGTTTTATTTGTGAGGGAGAGACATAAAAAATTACAAATGGCCCCAAGACCACTAGAACGCTTTAGTGTCATTCGAAATGCGTGGATATTGTGGAGTTCATTTTATTTTTGTATTATTTACTTGAAATTGGTACAACGATCTATTAGGGATGGACAATTTGTCAATTGCAGAAATGCCCTACTTGAGGATTCCCATGGGCAGCTGTGAACAGAATGCTGGACTAGATGGACCCTTGGTCTGATCCAGCATGGCTCTTCTTGTATTCTTCATTGTGGCACCCAACTTAAAGAACAATCCTACACAAGCTTGCACAGAAATAAATCCCACTATGTTTGATGGAGGATTCTAGCAGCAAGTGTGTTCAAAACTGCAGTTTTTGTTGCTTAGCACACGTCTCCAAGTAAAAAACTGCCAAAAATATATAGGTGTTTTTTTTTTAAATGCAAACATCTGCTAATCGTCATGAATCCATGCTTCCTTCAGCACAGCTATGACTGCTTTAAGCTTGTGCATGCAATGGGGTGACGTGCAGGACCCCAAACCATGCACAGACTGAAGTGGGTTAAAACTGGCCACAGCTTGTATTGATCATAGCTAACCGAGTTCTGTGGACTGCAGCTCTCCTCACTCTCAGCCAGCATGGCCAATGGCTGCAAATAATGGGAGCTGTATTCAAGCAAATCAGGAAGCACCATATTGGGGAAGGTTGCCTTATGGCTCAGGTCCAGGTTATTTGAAAGACCATATTCTCTCTTATGAGCCTGCCGGTGCTTTGAGATCTTCTGGAGAAGCCCTTCTTTCAGTCCCACCATCTTCACAAGCGCGCTTGGTGGGAACATGGGAGAGGGCCTTCTCGGTGGCTGCTCCAATGCTTTGGAACTCTCTTCCCAGGGAAGCTAGACTGGATCCCTCCTTGATGGGTTTCGGAAGTAGGCTAAAACATGTTTGTTCCAGCAGGCCTTTGAAGAATAATCTGGCCCTCCATCTATGTTTATGACTTTAATTTTGTTGTGTATTTTAAATGTTTTTTTCCAATGTATGTTTTAAACTTTGTAACACTGCCTTGAGGCCCAGTATTGGGCAAAAGGTGGGATACTACTACTACTACTAATAATAATAATAATAATAATAGGGATCCTGGCTACATATCTGACTCAATACCTCCAGCAGTTACAATGCTAAATTCTGAAGGAAATATAGAGCAGTGCAATTAAACGATAAACCACAAATATTGCCGCCTTGAGTTCCTTAGAGGGAAAAAGGCAGGGTATAAATGCAATCAATCTACCAATCCATCCAATATTGCTATGAAGAAGGCAAAAGCTCTGTTTTGCTGAGACAAATCATGCATGCCATTAAAATTCCTTCCAGACTCCATCAACCAGTAGCTAACCTTTGTAGCATGGTAACGATTGGCTAAGGTAATATTTCATCCCTGGGCCAGGTCTCCTTTGGCCTAGGAGTGGACCAGAGGGAGAAGGTTCCCATTTAGGTCTGGCTCTTCCCACTATAGCCACCTGGTGCAGCCAGTTGGCTCCAGGGCAGAGCTTGAGCCACAGTGTGACCAGATGGCAAATGAAATCAGCGCACTACCAGCCATGCAAAAGAAGTAGATCCTCTCACTCATTCACAAGGGCCCCATGGGACAGGCCGAAAAACAAATGGCAATTTCCTACCAAGCCATGCTTTACGTGGAAAGCTCAACATTCGGATGAAATATTAACTGCAAATATCAACAATGCTTCATTAAGCCTCAGCTTAAACTAGACCGGGGGAGGGGGGGAATTGGCATACTGCAATGTAAGCGCTCCAGCTAATGGCCCTTTAACACATTTCCTAATCACACAGTAACAAGGAGCGAAGATTATAAGACTCATCGCTATGGGACTCTTTCTGATTGCTATATACAAATTCCTAGCCTTCACATTTCGATGGATGTTGTGTATTTGTTCCTAATCTATCCTGAAAGCATCCAAATTCCTTTCAAGGAAATATAAATTAGGTGCTCGCTCTTATTTATATATGTTTCAAGCAAGCATCCATCAATTTTATTGGATGTTGCTGTTGGACATTTGGTTTTCTTTAAAGCCGATAATTTTGGTAAGGACTGGGGGTAGCTACTGACTGAGGAAGTTGGGAAACCAGGATTGGGGGTGGGGGGGAAGCAAGAGTAGGATTTAGGGTTTGACAAATATAATCCGATTTTGGCTGCCCCTTTTTTGCAAGCAGAAATAACATATTTAAAATTAATGCTTATTTAAAATTAAAGCTGAGGGTCTTAGGTGCACTTCATATAACTTTGAGATAAAGTACTTTACGTCGTGACACTGCAGCATTTGTAGTGTAGCTGCAGCATTTATCCTTAACTATATCCCTGGATTCTCTCTCATTCTCTCTAAAAGCAATTCCCTCCGACAACTCCATTTAAGATGCAAATAGAAAACACAAATTCTAAGTGACCAAATGAATGCAGTATAAATCAAGAATGTGCGACCAAACTAGACATGACACTAATCATCTCTCAGGTATTTTTTCTTAAAAACAAACAAACAAACAGACAAAAAACTTTAGTGTGTGTGTGGGGGGGGGGGCAGTTTTCATTGGGACTCCACATATGTGTATGTTAACCTTTTCCTTCCCAGGTATAATCACAACAAAAATGGCCTTTTCCCATGTTGTGCTAAGAACTGGCGGTATCTTGCAAAGTGCTTGAACTTTACATAGTTAAAACAATTTCCATCTGCAGAACACTGAACATAATGCTAAACTGTGGTCAGTGTCACATGAACAAGCCTTCAGCTTTAAGCTCCCCATCCTTGTGGGTTCCTGCCTAACTGAGACCTGACCTCATAGAATCATAGAATAGTAGAGTTGGATGGGGCTTATAAGGCCATCAAGTCCAACCCCCCGCTCAATGCAGGAATCCACCTCAAAGCATACCCGACAGATGGTTGTCCAGCTGCTTCTTGAATGCCTCTAGTGTGGGAGAGCCCACAACCTCCCTTGGTAATTGGTTCCATTGTCATACTGCTCTAACAGTCAGGCAGTTTTTCCTGATGTCCAGCCAGAATCTGGCTTCCTGTAACTTGAGCCCATTATTCTGTGTCCTGCACTCTGGGATGATTGACAAGAGATCCTGGTCCTCTTCTGTGTCACAACCTTTTAAGTATTTGAAGAGTGCTATCATGTCTTCCCTCAATCTTCTCTTCTCCAGGCTAAACATGCCCAGTTCTTTCAGTCTCTCTTCATAGGGCTTTGTTTTCAGACCCTTGATCATCCTCATTGCCCTCCTCTGAACACGCTCCAGCTTGTCTGCATCCTTATTGAAGTGTGGTGCCCAGAACTGGATGCAATACTCAAGATGAGTCCTAACCAGGGCTGAATAGAAGGGAACCAGTACCTCACGTGATTTGGAAGCTATACTTCTATTAATGCAGCCCAAAATAGCATTTGTTTTGCAGCCATATCACATCGTTGGCTCATATTCAGCTTGCGATCTACAACAATGCCAAGATCCTTCTCATTTGTAGCACTGCTGAGCCAAGTATCCCCCATCTTGTAACTGTACATTTGGTTTCTTTCTCCTAGGTGTAGAACTTAAATTTCATTCTGTTGTTTTCAGCCCAGCGCTCCAGCCTATCAAGATCCCTTTGAAGTTTGTTTCTGTCTTGCAGGGTATTGGCTATCTCACCCAAGGCTCTCCCTCTGCTTTGACTATCCAAGCTTCTGGTACCTTCCCCATTGCAGGTCCTGCTGGAACCTGACTTTTTCTGCATCCAGCCATGCACATCCGCTCCCAATATCTGTTCCCTCTCCTTTCTCAAAATTGACCTGAGCTTGCCTTGACTGCACTGGACCTGGATATGGACTGGATCAGTCATTGTCCCCTGGGATCTTGGTCTAGTGGTGCCCCAAGTGGGCTATATCCTTTCTTCTACACTGCCTGAAACACACCACCACCTGCCATGGTGCTGCTCCTCACCCTCCATTTCCTGGTCAGCTCACTGGGGCCCAGTTCTACTAGCACAGTACGTTTCTAGTGCTCTTATCCCATAACTAAGCCATCTCGCATTGACCCTGGAAATTCTTACTGCTTGGAATTGAGGGGCGCATAACAATGGTTTCTTGAATGTTTGCATGTTGCAAGATAAGGAGCCAACCGAAATCCTTGCTTGGGTGAACTCAAATCAAATAACGCTTGCGTTATTTACAAGCACCGTCTGCAAAAATGCCTGCGAGATCCCAGCGATTCCAGACGAGACTATGAGTGTGGCTGCAGTGCTCGTTATACAAGGAAGGCATTGCAGTAGTCAAAACAAAGAGATTACTGTGGCATGAACATTAGTCTGCTGTTCAGGAGTGGAACTAATATCCCACTCTAAGCATGGATCTCTACGCTCTTCGTCGGATTGGAACAAGGCTCACAAAAAATAGAAAAATCCCAAAATCTATTGAGGCAGTACTTTTATTTGGACCCTCGCCCAGTTCGGTTGCCTTTTGTGACATCTTGCCTGATTAAGAGATCTTGAGACCTCAAAAGCTTACTGACAATTTTGTGCATATTTGGTTGATCCTAACAAAGTTTTTGCCTGACACTGGATGTTGGGGGAGGGGGGAATTATGGACTAAAGCAGCTTTCTGTTATTATTTGTTTTCTGATGAAGTGGGCTGTAGTCTGCATTCCTACATTTTTTATTTATTTATTACTTTTTTATACCGCCCAATAGCCAAAGCTCTCTGGGCGGTTCACAAAAATTAAAACCATAATAAAACAACCAACAGGTTAAAAACACAAATACAAAATACAATATAAAAAGCACAACCAGGATAAAACCACACAGCAAAATTGATATAAGATTAAAGTACAGAGTTAAAATAGTAAAATTTAAATTTAAGTTAAAATCCATCCTCTAGCAGCCTACTTGGTTTCTATGCTGGGCACAGATGTGGGAGGGAGCGCGCCCATCATTCTTCCACCACCTGCTCAATGGCTTGCATGGAATTCCTGATTCTACATGGCTGACAGGCCAGTGCTTAAATGCAAGTCTGATCTAACATGCCCCAATGCATGAGGAAGTGGGAAAGAAACCTTCACCCTTACACCTTTAGAGTAATGTTCTCTCCACCAGGCAAGTGAAGGGAATGTTGTCTCTTCTCCTTGTATTCCTTCCTAAAACCACCGAAAGCTTGATTCTGCCAAGGCTCTCACTTGGACAGCACCACCTTGCCAGGTGGAATCCCTCCAGGACAGGGCCCTCTTCTGGCTGCCCACTAGTCAAGAACCTCTGCCCATCAAGGGGGCACACGAGGCCCTGGCACAGATGCGTTAAGGTTGGTTTTCTTTCTTTCTTTTTTAAAAAGCTATCTTTTAATTTGTGCTGAAATGCTTTTTCACCTACTTAGCATGCATGAAACGGTGTTTTAGCACAAATTGATTGTTTTTAAAGTGCTACTTTTGTGGTTGGTGCCATTTTAGCATGGTGTTTACTCTCCTCACACACTCTTTTCATTAAGTGCTGAAATACCTTTTAGCCTACCTATTTATTTTTTTAAGTGATTGAAGTAATTGTACAAAAGTGCTTAAATCCTACAGTGACACTGACCCTTTCCCACCCACGTCAGTATGTCATGCCTACTGGTGTGCAAGGGAGTGTGTATGTACGTGTGTTTTCAAAAAGTGTTACACACACACACACGAAGTATAGAAAATTCATTGCAATTCTGCATTTAGTTTACAGCAGGAAAGCAATGCAGTTGATGTCTTTCTACCGGGTCATACTTTGCTAAAATAGGGCTCATAGACCAATATTAGTGGAAGTGTTTTTTTACACAAGATGAGACACACGTGGAAGCTGCTAGTCAGCGAGATGTTGACATTTGCTTTAATTTTGCAAAAGGAAAGAACCCATAAATCAGTGCTCATTGCCTTATCCCAAGGATGCAGAAACTCAGGTTTGGGGGCTAAATCCAATCACCTGGAGTTGCCCAGAGGACCAAATACCCTTCCCCTTTCCCCCCAACTCTGGAACATTTGGTGGTTTCCTGACATTTCTGCAGTCCCGTCCCCCGCAATTCTAAAAAGCCGAAATGGCTCTTCTAAGGCTTAGTGACTGACTGTAAGAGCTTTAAGCTAAAACAAATAGCATTTGGGGGATGGTGGCCCAACCTTCTGTTGCCTTTAGCTCCATCCACCACTGGAATGCAGCCCCTGAGAGCATCTCTGACACACAGTTTGGTCTGAAAGAGGTTCAACCCGCCCCCCCTGCCTTAGCCTATATCCTAACAGCAAAGGCATTCTTTGAGTGTGGATCGTTAATAGGCTGAGGGGGACACCAAGGACTGCAGAAGTACAAAACAATTTAGAGAGCCAGTATGGTGGTGAGGTTAGCATGCTAGACTGGGACTCAAGAGATCCAAGTTCTAGTCCCCACTCGGCCCTGAGGCTAACTGGGTGTCTTTGGGCCAGTCATTGACTGTCAGCCTAATCCACCTCACGGGGTTGTTATGAGAAGAATATGGAGAGGAGGAATATGTGAGCTACCTTGGGTTCCTTGCAAGAAGAGAAATTACGGGATAGAAATATGATAATAGTAGTAATACTGTAGGAAGGAAACCCCCAAAATGCCCCAACGAGGATTGAGCATGCTCAGTGGCCATGGAATGTTGCCTGACTGTTGGGAGAGGAGGCAAGGGAAATGGAATGGAGTATCCTGGAAGAGGACATGGATGGATGGATGGATGGCTGAAACCCTGAAATGTGTTTTTGCAGGTCCCAGCTATTTAGCCACAGTGTGGATCCAGTGTACTCTTCCCTGCATCAGAATTGTTCTGGTCTTTTGAAAGCATAATTGGAAGAAGAGCAGCTACAGTGTAAACTTAATTACCTGACAGTTTGCCTATCACCCGGTTTAAAACAATTCACATGCTTAAAGAGAGAGAGAGAGAGAGAGAGAGAGAGAGAGAGAGAGAGAGAGAGAGAGAGAGAGCTCAACCATTTAAAAACTCTGTATGCATAAAGCTGCCTTATGCAGAGCTAGTCTCTTGGTCTCTCTAGCTCAGTATTGTTTACACAAACTGGCAGCAGCATTCCAGGTTTCAGAGAGGAGTCTTCTCCAGCCCTACTTGAAGATGCTCGGGCTCAAACTTGGGATTTGTACCATCCATTTTTGCAGGAACTTACATGCATTGGGAAGAATGCTCATGCACAGTCCCTTGTCCATATGGGGCATAGGAACTCACAGAGTGTCTGGTATGGTGAGAGTAGAGTGACCATATGGAAAGGAGGACGGGTCTTCTCTATCTTTTACAGTTGTATAGAAATGGGCATTTCAGGAGGGGTCATTTGCATGCATGCAGCACCTGGTGAAATTCCCTCTTCATCACAACATCTAAAGCTGCAGGAGCCCTGCCCTCTTTTGTATGTGGTCAAGAGGGCCGGGCTCCTGCAGCTTTAACTGTTGTGATGAAGAGGGAATTTCACTAGGTGCTGTATGCATACAAACGCCCCCTGCTGAAATTCCTTTTTCCATACAACTGTTAAAGATACAGGAGCCCTGTCCTCCTTTCCATATGGTCACCCTAAGTGAGAGGATGTGGCAAGTGGATGCAGTCCAGACCTCTTCCTGCCAGACAACACTGTACATGTTGAGGGCATCAGCATTGGTCTCTTTCCCCTTTAGTTTGTCTACATGTAATTGATCCAACAGTTTCAGACAGCCTGATTTTGAGAGGGAAGTAAAGCGTTAGGCTAAAACAGCCCACATTATATTTTGGAATCCTTCTGCAGGTGTTCAGCTCTGTCAACATGAATAACAATGGTAAATTTGGGGCAGTGCCAAAATATAGGTATATCTTGAAACTCAGTTTAGATGAATGTAGATGTCATGTGTGTGTGTGTAGTTATCTCTAGAACAGCAACAGCTGCTGCTAACAACAATGACAACAAATATCTCATCTACAGTTACAAATGCAGACCCAAATTCTGTTTGAAAATAAAGTTCCCAGTTTAAGTAGAACTTCCCAGCGTACTAAAGGTTGTAGAGGCTGAACATGTGTCATATCCTAGGCACAGGCAGACCTTAGGGTAGCAATTTATTTCCAACATTACAGAAGTTATCAAAGGATTCGGGAATTATTACTGAAGCAAATAAAACAACAAACAAATGTTATCCCATTGATTACTCCATTCTTTCTACTCTGAGCCTTTTTCATTCACAGACATTCTCTTCACTCCCTTCCCTTCCTGCTTCCTCCTTTTGCTACTTAATTTACCTGAAGTGGCAGGGAGAGGGTGGAGGAGAAAGGGAAGGCTACTAAAACCCAGGAGAAAGACTTTGACTATGGATCCTTTAAATAACTGTGTTTCCCCACTCTGGCATTGTTGCACCTGCTACTTTCCAGTGCAGTAAAAGTATTCCTGGGATAAAAGCCACTCTTCTCTTTTCCAGAGCTCCACCAGCCCTTGCACTGTGAGTACTGGCAAACAAGAGAGTCAGCTGGAGGATGGTACCACTTTGATGTCCCAAGGTGGGTGGGAGGGGTTAGTAACAGCCCCACCACCTATTATTTGCTAATCAGACTGGAAACAATGTAATGGAGCAGGGCCTAGATCCATGTGGAAGTGATTCTGCCTTGATTGGAAACCACATTTTTGGCCTAGATTCCAGTGGGTCAAAATTCTCCCCCATTTTCAACTGGGTCACTATCTGCACCAGTATTGATATGCATCAGCCTTCCCCAATCTGGTGTCATCCAGATGTGTTGGACATCTGGAGGGCACCAGGTTGGGGACAGCTGGAGTACATAGATGGCCCTTTTTGAAGAAAGCAACCGTCTTTGAAACCGACAGATGCTTCCCCCAGATTTTGTCAGTTTTACTGGTGGAGAAGAAGAGAGGGGGAGCAATGAAGACAGTCAGTGAAGTGAGTCTGGGATCAGAAATTCTTCAGTGTAAGGAAATGAGATAAATGTGGGAAAGACTATTTGAAAATGTATATGGTTCTACTAGGAGATAAAAGTGGATTGGGCATTAAAATGGACTTCACAGGAGATACAAAAATGCAAGAAGGTTTAAATGCAATTGTAAATCCTACTTTTCGTATATGGCAGGAATAGGGAACATGTGTGCAGCTGTCAGCTGCTTGAGGTCCCAGGGTCTTTTTTGCGCCTGCCCCCTCTGCCACAGGTGGCTACCAATCCATTTTAAATGTGACACAGATACATTAAGAGCTGCATTTCTGTCTTTCACACATATAAAACAACAGAAAAAGTCTCAGAGATTGGCACTTGTGAAATCAGTCCTATGTACACAGATCTGGAAGTAAGCCCCATTAAACACAGTGTGTTTACTTCTGTGTAAATATGCATAGGATTGTACTAGTATTTTTATGTTCGTTCTCTCTCTTTCTCTCTCTCTCTCTCTCTCTCTCTCTCTCTCTCTCTCTGTGTGTGTGTGTGTGTGTGTGTGTGTGTGTGTATGGGAAAATTGAAACAAACCCCCAACCCCCAAAATTCAAAAATGGAACTTCTGGATAAACATGTTTTGGTTGGGGCTGTTAGTGTGCTCAGTTCCTCTTTGGTCTACTTGAACTGCAAAACCCATTAAGGAAGAAAAGGTGGGGTAGCGGTACAATGCCTTTTGGTTGATTATGCTTGGAGCACTCGGCCTTGAAGCACCCTCCAAAAGCTCAGTGGTAGAGCACCTGCTTTGCATGCAGTAGGTCTCTGGTTCGATCCTCTGCATCCCCAGGCAGGGTTGAAAAAACTCCTGAAACCTTGGAGAGCCATTGCTGCCAATCAGTGTCGACAATGCAGGGCTAGATGGACCAAGGGTCTGACTCAGTATAAGCCTTTTCTCTCACTTTACACAGTTTAAACAACCTTGTGAAGTCAGCTTGCATTTAAGTTTTCCGTACCAGTAATTGTTCTCTACTGCTACCCAGAATTGATCTTTTGATGACTGCTTAGCCTGACTGTGAAGAAGAGAAGTCAGGTCATAGGTTGTTTGGGATGGTTAAGGAATGTAGTACAAAGGCAAGGTTCAGCTGTACTTCTGGCTTGGTTACACAGGGCTATTTAACCTTCTGCAAAAGCCTCTGTTCTTTTGCTGAGCCTCTCCTTTAGTTCCTCCATAAAAGAGAAGAAAGGAACCAGCTCAAGTATGCAAGGCACAGGGCAGTTAGAGGGCAATGGACTTGGACTGGAAATCTTATAGGAAAGAAATGTCAGCCCTTATTGCATTCTCTAGACTGGCACATTGCATGGAATGTCTCCGTGCATGTTGGGCCCGTTCAGACAACCCGCTAAGCCATGGTTAGGCCGCTAACCCTTTTGAAGCAAGTGGCTAGTAAGCGTGTATAAACTGTGGTTATGTAGCCACCGTAGTTAGGAATGGTTCACATGACATGCTGAGCCATAAAGGCCTCTGTGTGTGTGTGTGTGTGTGTGTGTGTGTGTGAGAGAGAGAGAGAGAGAGAGAGAGAGAGAGGAATGCTGGAACGTTATCAACTTACTGGAATTATTTCAACATTTGTGTAATCGCAATTTTTATGCAAATTAAAGTTAAGTTTGATTTCTCTAGTGAGCAATGCAGATTCTCACCTACCCCCTCCACAACAAGTGGAGCAGTGACATCAAAGGGAATAATGAGTGTGAATACAGTACTGAATTGCCAAGTCAATACGTTGCACAGCCACTAGCTCGCTTGGATGAAGGTGGCTCCCTGCCAGAGGACATACCAGGTCAGTTTTCTGCTGCAAGGCATCTTCCACTGTAAATGAAAGGCAGGGCCGTAATCGTCACAATTCTGTAGTGGGGCCTGTTTGGATCAACCCTTCTTTTATGATGTTTGTTACTGTAGTATCCAAGATCATATTTCAGACACTATCGACTGGAGTGTGGTGGTAACTGGATGGCAACCAGCAACAGCTAAAATAGGAAGCAGAGAATTTGTTTCCACTGTTGGCAGGACCACGCTAGAGCTGATCATGGGGGAAGTTCTACCTGCAGAATAATTAATCAGGCTCTTCCCATCCCATCTGTCCCCTGCAATATAGAGCAGCTAAGACAAGCAGGGAACTGAGAGTGAAGGATAAGCAGGGCTGGCATCAGCATCCAATATTCTTGGACAACTACCAGGGCCTCAGCAGCCTCACCACTGATTATCACTCTCAAGCTCCTTTATTGATGTTTTCCCAGGCTGACATTCTAATTTCCTATAATGCCATGGGGTGGTCTTATGCCAAGGGCATTATGGGAAATTAGAATGGTGGCTAGACCCAGCTATCCACCACCAACTGATTTAGTAGGGGCCCCACCAGAGGGCATGTTACTCAGCGCCCCCTCAAACAAAACAAAACTGTTTACAGATAGAAACTCTGTTTGTTTGTTCCTATCTCAACATTAAATTATAGGGCTTTAAGGTGTGCTGCCGTAGCATACCAGTTGCATCTTCCGTTGACAAGGATTGAAGGCCATTTGTTCTGCACAGCTTCCCTCACTCTGACATGGAGGCTGTCAGATGCTTCCCACACTTTAAGTTGCATTAAAATAAGATTGCATAATTTGAAATGAGTGGCCGTGTGTCCACAGGACTCTAAACTAGGGCTGTGCTCCGCTTCTCTTCGGTTCTTAGAAGCAATAGCGGAGCGGGGTGCTTCACCTCCATTATAGGTGGAGGAGAAGTGAGTCGGGTGGCTAGCAAAGCATAGCGAAGAGAAGCGACCAGAAGCGGATCGATCTGCTTTTCGCAAAGCGCTCCGCCCACTGTTTTGGATATTTTTTCCCCATAAGATTGCATTGCGGAAAAGATTAGCATATAATTTTTTTTGCTTTGAATAGCTAAAAGCCGGAGGGGGTAACGTTTTTTTTGAAGCGATGATAGGCAGATTCAACTTCCAATCATGATGAGAAGTGATCACCTCATGTGAAGCATCCTCCAATCCCAATGTTGGAGCGGGGACTAAGGCAGACCCACCCAGACACAGTTTTTCCTTTCTCTCTTTGTGGGGTTGGACTTCGTGGAGATAGGAGTTAATTCTGTGCTGCAGCTGTGCTTTGGAGGAGATACAGGATTAGGATTAGGATTTAGCTTGGGTTGTGTGTTTGTTTGTTTCTTACTGTTACAGAGTAACAGTAAGAACTTAGCTTAACAGTAAGCTAACTTATTAACAGTAAGAACAGTAAGAACTTACAGAGCTTAGCTTGCTCTGATTTTTCCCTTACTTTGATTTATATAAACTTTTCATTTTTCAAATATATAATAAATACATTTATTATTGCTATTATTATAATTATTATTTATAATAATTATTCATCATGAGAAAAGGCAGTAGGTGCCTGGAAGACAAAGGTTTACTCTCCTCCTCCTAGCCCCCTATTAGTTATGGGTTGCGAAAGACATCTGTCTGTGCTGTTCCCGCCTAACAGGGCTGGTTTGCAATACTGGCCTGGAATGGAAACAATCCTTGGCTCACTTACTTGTGACTGCAGAAATGTCTGCCTGCCTGCCTGTGCCCGCCTCTTTGCCCGCCTGCCTGGGAGCCTTCCTTGTGGGGTAGCTGGATCTGCTGGGACTGACTTCCCCAGAGATCGATGGCTTACCTGTGCAAGGTACCAGCTCCTTTGTGCCTGTCTGCCAATGCCCTCCTGTGCCCGCCTCTCTGCCTGCCTGTCTGTGCCTGCTTCCCCATAGAACTGTGGCTTAGTTGTACATCGTGTGCCTGCCTCTCTGCCCTCCTGGCGCCTAGGAGAGGTACTAGATGATGGGCTTTGTGAGTCAACTCCACCAGCCTCTGGCATGCTTGCTCCCAGTGCTACAGGGGCATAGCCACCTGCTGCCTCTCCTCCTCTGTGCCCGCCTCACAGGGACGGTTTGTGCATGCCTTGCTTTGACTCAGGAGATTAGTCCTTCCTGCGCTCACCCTGTTTAGACTTCTTGAAGTTCCAAGTAAATTTTTGAAGTGTGGAAGGTTTATCTTTAAATACTCTCCAATTCATGGCATGTTGGGATTTCCTTTGAAATGGCCATGAATAAGGAAAGCCCATTTAGCTGTCTGCAGCTTTAAAAATCCCTGAGATATTTGGATTTCTGAAAATGGGATGGGGGATTTTCAAATATTTTCCCCAAAATCACTGGATGCTCGGATTTCCTTCAAATTGGGCATGAATGTGGATTCATGGATAAGCTCTCATGGTGGCGATTTTGAGGTTTCTAACGTGAAAACCGATGGAGATCTAGAAAAAGATTGTTAGGGGTTGAGTGTTAAACGTTAAAAAAAACGCTAAAAATCAGGGCATGCTCGGATTGTGTTGAAACTTGGCATGAATGTGGATCTAGATGGCATCTGTGAGGGTGCCCACTTCCAAGTTTGTATCTGTAAAAATGTCAGAGTAAATCCCATTTTTGAAAATGGGGTGGGGGATTTTCAAATATTCCCCAAAAATCACTGGATGCTTGGATTGATTTCAAACTGGGCATGAATGTGGATACATGGATAAGCTCTCATGGTGGTGATTTTGAGGTTTCTAACATTTACAGTGACAGAGATATCGAAAGGGGTGTGAATTGGGGTTAGGGGATGATGCTTAAAACATTTTTAAAAAATCGCTAAAAATCAGGGCATGCTTGGATTGGCTTGAAACTTGGCATGAATGTGGATCTAGGTGGTGTCTATGAGGGTGCCTACTTTCAATTTTGTATCTGTAAAAATGTCAGAGTAAATCCAATTTCTGAAAATGGGGTGGTAGATTTTCAAATATTTCCCAAAAATCACTGGATGCTCAGATTTGCTTGAAGCTTGGCATGAATGTGGATACATGGAGAAGCTCTCATGGTGCCAATTTTGAGGTTTCTAACGTTAACAAAAAAAAAGTTATAGGCATTTGGATTTCAATGCAAGTCTATGGGGGGGGAAACGGAGCTCCGATGCGGATCTGAAGCTCCGCAGCGAAGCGGACCATAGGCAGGGTGGAGCGGACCCAATTCGGAAGTTGTGGATCGTATCCGGAGCGGGGGTGGCGTCCGTGCACAGCCGTACTCTAAACTAAGGCTGCAACCCTATTCCTGCTTACTGGGAGTAAGTCTAAAAAATATTGTGTGCCGGGGAGGGGGGTGGCAGTTCATCTGGTTTGCCAGTCCTTAAGGACAAAATTGTAAACTGATTTTAAATTATTTGTTCATGAAAAAATAAATTAAATAAAATTATAGGGAGGGGGGCAGAATTTATTTTTTTATTTCTTTAGCAGGGCTCCAGGCCTCCCTAGCCCACTCCTGGCTACAGGCCTGAGTTTCATTGAAATCAGTGGGCCTTGCATCCAAGGAAATCTGGATAGGATCTGGGTACGAGTTGCAAACCTAGTGAATTATGACTGCAGTGGCTGAAGTACAGCAAGTATACAGGAACTTGAGACTAACAAGATGCTCTATAAAATGAACCTCAATAAAAAAAAATGTTGCCAAGAGCAACTTAACAAAACCACCCATGCGTCATGTTCAGATAGGATAGATGCATAGAGAGGCATTCTCAGGCATCAAAGGTACTCCAAGGCTAAGAATGCTAAGCATTTAAGAGCTTTGCATTTGGGCTGGATGTTGGAGGTTCACTCCTGGAACTCAGACAGGCGGCTGCCTTGCCTCTGGGGCTAAGATTGACAGTCTCCTAGACCTTGACAGAATACCTGCCGACCAGGTTCTCTGAGGCCAATCTTAAGGCCTGGGCATTTTCATATGTGTGCAGGCGGTCCCCCAAAGAGCCTGGTCCCAAGCCATTTAGGGATTTAAAGGTCAAAGCCAGGCTTTAAATGGAGCCCAGAAATGAATGGGGTAACCCAGGAGCTGAGGCAAGAGGGTCATCTCACCTCCATTTTTTGAAGCCTTCAATTTCTTCTCCACTGACTATAATGAGAAAATCCACACACAGAGAGTTTGGAGAGGGGTGTTATGTGGCTGCTGCTGCTGCTGCTGCTGCTGCTTCTTCTTCTTCTTCTTCTTCTTCCTCTTCTTCTTCTTCTTCTTCTTCTTATTATTATTATTATTCCGCCAAATAGCTGAAGCTCTCTGGGCGGTTTACAAAGATTAAAAACAGTGACCATTAAAAACAAACATACAAAATTTAAAACCATAAAAAACAATCCATTTAAAACAACTTTTCTGGGGTCAGTTAAGAAAAAAACTCAGCATATGTTGTTAAATGCCTGGGAGAAAAGTGCCTGGGAGAAGAGAAAATGGCCTCTCCTGCGGTTTTGTGGACTATCTGGGGAATTTTACCACCTGCCATCAACAGCACCTATTAACTTGGAATGCTTATTGGTGCACAAGACTCTATGTCCATAGCTAGATGGGGCTTTATCCCGGAGCTGCTGCCAGTCAGTGTTGACAATACTGGGCTAGATGGACCAATGATCGTACTCAATGATACTCAGCTTCCTATATTCCTATAACTGAGATAGGAATAGAGGAACCTGTGATGTTTGACCTGATTGAGGTTCTTTGAATGCCTCCTTAAAGCTCCATTCACCTCATCCACATTCCTGTATGCAAAATCGATTTTTTAATTCGGGAAAAATGTGCACTTTTGCTGGGGGGGGGGGAAATGCACATTTTAAAACAGTCCCCAGAATTCCCTATCAAGAGGCAGCAGCTGAAAGTGGTGCAGGATGGACTGTTTGTGAGCATGTCCTCAGCTTGAGGGACAGGGCTAACCCCAGCTACAGCGGCCCCATCCATGAACTGACAGAGACACACAGGAAGATCACATGGTTATTTCCTCCAGAGCATCAAGGGCAGCAAAACTGCTGCAAGACAGATAGATGTGAATGTCCTGCAGCACAGCTTTATTCAGGATGTGGGGATCTGTCGGGACACTGCATCCTGTTGCTCCGGAGGCTGGTCAAGCAACAGAACAGCAGTCGCTAGGTGACCAAGGTTAGGACCATCAGTTTCAGCCACCCACTGAACAGGCAGCTGTGGGACACCGTCTCCTGGTTATGGTTCTCAAGCCATTCTGGGAAGCTCGGAGTACTGGCACTAGTGAGCAATGGGGCAGGGACTATGGTATGCAGGGGTGTTTGCTTCCCAAGGGTCAGGGACAATTTCCCCCCATTTTAATCCCCTCCTCCTCCAGGGAGTCCTAGGAACAGTCCAAAAGTAGCCAGCACCCTCTGAAATATTTCAGAAGTATCTAGCTTTGTTTGGCTTCGAATAGTTTTGGTATGATGCGATATTTGCTTTTCTTCTGGACCAGCCTGTGCCCACCTGAGGACTGCCTGTGTCCACATGTGCCTGTCAGCACACTCAAATCTTCTTCAGAGCTCCTTCTCTGGGTGCCCTTACCATCTGAGAGGTATGGCCAGGGGAGAAAAGGGGCTTCTTGGTGGTGGCACCCAGATTATGGAATGATCTCCCCCAAGATTCTTTCCTGGTGCCTAAGTTTGATAACTTCTTGGCACACTCCTGGTGAAGGCCCCCCTCTTCCCCTCTTCCCCGCTGTAGGCCTTTTACTTCCATTTGACCTGTTTTATGCTACTCCTACAGATTTTGCTGCTTGTGGTGCCCTTTTGCATACTTTTTATGTTGAGGTGGTTTTAAATCTTGTCAGCTGCTGTGGGCATTTGGAGAGCAAGGCATACGAGCCCCCTATCATAACTAACTAACTAATTAAATGTGTGCATTTGATTTCCTTTTGCTTTTGAGCATATGCTTTTGTCAAAATCAGCTCTGTTCTCCAATTTTCAAAATCATTTGCATTCTAATCCTTACAAGTGTTTGTAATTCAAGGTTTGTACCATCTGTAAGCTTAAACTCATTACTGTGTTTCAAGTTTTGAGCCAAAATTGGGGAAACAGCATGTGCTCTAAGAAGAGATTTGCCATTCTCCATTTCAGCCCCATTCCTCGGCAACTGACAATAACTACTAGCATGTGTATACAAGTGTTTAAACTATTTATTACCCCAACTTGGTGCCCTCTGGATGTCCTGGATTACAAGTCCCATAATCCACAGCCAGCATGGCTATTGGGGGATGGGTGGGTGTTGTAGTCAAACACATTTGTGTGTGGGGGGGAGGGGGGAAGGCTGTACTTTCCCATCTATACAGAGTTTCTCTAAGGTTACCTTAAAATGTGGAAATGCTGATGTGTGTAGCCAGCAAACTACTTGCATAAGGTATACCCTTCCAGCTTCTGAAACATTTAGCTTGTGTATACAGATTGACTGACCTGCAGTGTAGGTTTTCTGACCATAAACAAGTACAGTATAGAACAGAAATCTCCCATTTGAACTCCCAATTAAGCAAAATGTGGCATTCTTGTTTTTCCTGCCCAACTGGTACTGAAAATTGATCTCTATCACAGTTAAAATATATGTTGAATGGAAACAAGGGGCAGGAGCATCACCTTTGTATAGGAATTAACCTTAGCAGGGACCATTTTCTCTTCATATTCCAGGACAGGACAGGTGCACAACGGTTCCTCTAAAGATTATGCAAGAATGGACAGAATTCACACCCATGGTAGACATCAAAGGCAGAAGTGGGTTTGCCAGATAAGGTGTACAATTAATTCGTAACAAACAAATCCAGATAAGTAGTATATCTTGTGACTTCCTGTATGTTTGTTCTGAATATGGGTTTGGCTTATTCTCCCACCCCTAAGACTATAATATTATACTGGGAGAAAACCTGATTAAACTCAGTGGGGCTTACTTCTAAGTAGTAGAAATGTGAAGCCTGAAAAAATGCTAGAAAGGTGGGGGAGGGGCCACCCCATTCTCCCCAAGGGTTTTTTTTAAAAAAAAAATTGCGGGGGGGGGACATGTCCCCCTGCCCTGAATTTGCCCGATTTCCTCCCTAGTCTGCATCTTCTACTTCTGAATAGATATGTGTAGGAACCCACTGAACGTTTTTTTTAAAGTATTTCTTGAATGCAAAACAAACAGGACCTGCAATAAAACGTTTCAGTGCACAGTGCTCTGTTCTGGACACCCCACCTAACACACCTAGGGCTCATCTACATCAAGCAGGATATTGCTCTATGAAAGCAGTATATAAAAGGCAGGAGCCACACGACTGCTTTATAGCGGTATTGAAGTACACCGACAACTGTTGGGGACCATGACACATCTACACCAAGCAGCATATAACACTATGAAAGCGGTATATGGTATGTGTCATGGGTCCCGACAGTTGTCAGTGCGCTTCAATTCCACTATACAGCGGTCGTGTGGCTCTTGCCTTTTATATACTGCTTTCATAGCGGAATATCCTGCTTAGCTTAGCTTAGCCCTTTGTGATTTGGCTGCCAAGATACTAACCTGTGCGCACAGCCTGGTGTTGCCATGTGCCGGCTTAGGTAATCGGTGCTGGCGGCTGCCACCCCGACACCGCCTAGGGTCCCTCAATAGTAGTGTGCACCTGTGTGTGTGTGAGAGCGAGAGCGAGAGCGAGACGGGAGTTTGGCTGCGTGCTCCTGCCGCCCTGGCCCTCGGGGCTTTGGCAAGGGCAGCAGCGCGCCAGAGCCTTCGCCATGCGGCATGTTTGTTTGTGTCCATGCGGGCACCTGGGATTCGCCCAGCGCCCCTGGCCTTTCCCTCCCCGAGCAGCCCCATGGAAGACGATCTCGGTGCTGCTAGTCTCCCCCCGCCGCCCGGCCCCCCTCAAAGGCTGCCGCCTTCTTCCTCGACAGGGCACGCGCCGGCTCGTGGGCCTCCCCCTCCCCCTCCCCCTCGCGGGATCGGGCCGCGCTGCTGTGGCCGGCCGCGGGGCGCGCTCCGCACGCGCGGGCGCGCACTCCACAACCCCAGCAAGCGGCCTCTTCTGCGCGCCGGCCCAGCTGCGCTCTGCGTTCTGCAACTTCAGCCGCCCCGAAGAAAGCAAGCCAGCCCCGCGCGCGGAGCCGAAGGCGGGGGGGGGGGCGGGGAAGGAGAGGCGGGGGGGGGGGAAGCCGCCCTCTTCCTCCGGCTCCTCCTCCGGCTCGCGGAGCATCTTGTGCAAACAAAAAGGCTGGTTGGCGGCGTCGGCGGCTCCTCTGCTTTCCCCCCTCCGGGATCCTCCGGCGGCAGCTGATGTAAGAGCCTGGCGGGAGCGCTGGGAAAGGCAGGCGGGGAGGTGGAGCGGGGAATGCGGTGCCGCCGCCGCCGCTGTTGCGACCCGAGGGCTGCCTTGCCTGGGGCGAGCCGCCAGCCACAGACGCAGCCGGTGTCTGGCGCTGGCGAGCGGAAGCGGCCGGCAGGTAGGGCCAAGGGGCCACGGCCTGAGCCCGGCGCGGCGCTGCGTTGCCTTCTTCACCTCGGCTCTCGCTCTCGCCCGCACGGGATGCCCGTGGCGCGGATCCCTCCTCCGGGGGAGGCGTGCATGGGTTCGTGTGGGTGCGCGCCCGTCCGCCCGCGGGGGACCCTCCGTGGGTGGCCGCGTCTCCCTCGCGCGCGCGCGTGTGTGCTTGTGTTCCTCGCATCCTCTTGTCCGCGGAGCGTGCTTACTCGGAAGTAAACCCCACGGTGTCCAACGGGGTTTACTGCCCGGTAAGTGCGCCCAGCAGCGTGCCCCGAGGGTCGTTGCATGGCTGGGGGGGGGTGTTGTTTGTTATCGCTTGCTCTTTCTCGAGGCCCCGTGGCGAAAGCTCGTCCATGGCACGACTGAGGCCACAGCTAGACCTAAGGTTTCCTGGGATCATCCAGGGTTCGCCCCTGCCTGAGCACTGGATCCCCTGCGTGTCACCTAGATGAACAGGTTTGACCCCTGGACGATCCAGGGATAAACCTTAGGTCTAGCTATGGCCTGAGATGTTTGCTTCACCTTGGCTTTGTTCACAGCTAAATACAACCGACCCCCACCCCCCACCCCACCACCACTTGGCACCAGTAGTAGATCGCTCCATATCTCAGCGCCCAGCTTGAATCCTTGGGTCTTTCTATTACTACTCTTTTTCTTCCTATCCTCCTCCTCCTCCTCCTCCTCATTATCATCATCATCTGAACAGGTCTCCGTTTTCTCTATGTGCATCCGGAATGAAATGTCAGTGCGGTCTGCAGTGCTAATAAATGTTTCTCCAGCCGTCAAGTCTAACTTTAGTTTTGGACCCTTCCCAACCTGAGGTGAAGAGGGGTTATTTATGTGCCCTGGGAGGTGAGAGATACTTTCCTTTCTATGTAGTATGAAAGTTAATACATAGAAAGGAAAGTACCTCCCAGGCCACACAGATAACCCCCTTTTCCCTCTCAGGTTGGGAAGGCTCCTTTTATAATAATTGAAAGAGTGGGTACGTGAAGATCTGCTTTTTTGGGCTAATTGTTTCCCGGCGCGATTTCAGATGAGACTGTCTCATGAAGCAGGTGTTGAGTGTGTTAGCCTAGGTTCATGTTGCCTGTAAACGACCAAAGTGAATTTGAGAGATGGCCGAACGGTGTGCCATGAAACACAGGGTTTTTCTTACTGGCTAAGCTCCAGTGTGCACTATTGGTTCGTAAAAAGACTATAAGCACCTGGCTTCATCGCATTGTGCTGTTGCTTCTCTTCTGGATTTCACCTCCCCCGCCCCTTTTACTTGACAGATGAGGTAATACTTCAGGTCAAGAGAGTAATTTTTTGGAAGCTGTTCAGAAAAGTCCAAGGTCTCATATACAGATGTGTTTGGTCTGTGGTTATAACGCTGGTGATAAACCACCGACGTTAATTCCTGCCGGAAATGAAACATACCCAAGAAAATACTAAATTTGCCACTATCGCTGTTTTTGACTACTTGTGGAGGAGAATATGCGCCTGTGTGTTTCTTTGTATGCATAACATACATATCCATGCATCAGATCACGGTAGCATACTTTCTTTTGGAACTTAAAAACAAAATAAAGAGGCCAGCCCATAAAAGCGATAGCCTTTCTGAATGTACTCACTGATAATAAATTACTGTTCTCAGATGAGAGGTTGCTGATGTATGGTGGAATGCTACAGGGTGTTATACTCCCTTGGGTGCTGACTTTTGTCTGGGAGCACACCCACTGCCGCCGTTTCTGAAGGATCTTGTAGAAGCAAGGAGGAGAGGAAAGGAAGCTTACTGCTTCATGCTGTGAGCTTGGAGATGTGCGTGATTGTGAATTTTATTATTCGTGGCAATAATGTCAGTGTGGTAAAACATATCAGTTGTGCAGCATGACGCGAGGGATTGTTGTGTCACTAGCACATGAGTCAGGAGTCTTGTGCATGAATTATGACAACCAGAGAAAACGTGTGTGTGGAAAAGAGCCAAGTGTTGAAGCCGCTTTGGTTTGGAAGCAAGTTGAAATCTGCAGGATGTGTTTCGACGTTAACATGTTTATGGTTGGGGTCCGACTGTACTGTCCATGCAGATTAAATGAGAGGGTACTTTCAAAGATGGGCGCATCTCCAGAGTTTCAAATGAAGTGGCCAAAATGCTGCCCTTTCAGTTAAGCCACCAAAGCAATGCTAACTGGAATATGCAGTGTTTTGTGAAAGTTCATAGACAGTAAAATTGTGCAACTTTGCCAGTTGTGGGTTGTCATTTAGGCCAAAGACATGAAGTTCTCAAACTCTCTAAGAGCAACAGATAGCACGGTCATACAAGTTATATAGTTTAATATTCAATATTAGTCAATATCTGGTGTGATTTTGAAGTAGTCTATTGTAAATAGTCATGGACAATTTCTTGTTTCCATAGGCTGCCTTTGGAACTAGTTCTTATATAAGCCTGTGGTTTTTTTTTTTTTTGTTTTTTTTTGGCATCTCAGAAATCACAGTTGATGTGTTGGCATTTAATAATACAGACCTTGTACGTTGCAGGTAAGATTCTGTTTACATATAAAATGAATAGTTTCCATGTCAATGGTAGGAAGGAATTAAATAATTAAATTTTACTGTACTATTTTTTAATGGGACTTTATTTCAAAATGTTTTAGCATTCTGCTGCAAAATCTCAGTAAAGAGCCTAGGCCACAACACAACAACCAAAAAATAGAGTTAAAGTTCATGAGCTTAACAATGCCCAGCTCTGTGATGGATCATGGCCCTCGTCTTTGCCTACAGATCAAACTTCTGATAAAAGATATATCTGCTAGCAAGTGTCAAAACAATTTTAAAACCTTCCTGGATTGTTGGGTATGGATTCATATCTGCTTGCATAACAATTCACTTCGCTTTACTGTTGCGCTCCCACACAGAGAAGCTTTGTTTTAAAACACAATTAAAATTTAAAGAAGAATCCAGAAATATCCAAAGCGTATTCCTGTTGGCTGTGGTATGTGAGTAAGGAAAATGTTTCCAGGTGAAAAAAGGAGACCACATGATTGCCTCCAACCCTAAGGCTGCCTTCAAATACAGCATGTAACAGCACAATCCTAGACATGTTTAATACAGAAGAAGACCTAGCATTCTGGCTGGGGAATGGTGGACATTTTAGGACCCTTTTTTCTGTCTGTAAATATACATAGAATTGCACCCTTAGATGACCATCTCTCAGTGTATAGCTCTGAATTTAGTGAATGACAGTATTATATGGTTTTTAGTCTTCTACCAATAAATCCATAGCTCTGCCTTGACGTTCAGTGTAGTTTGTTTGTTTTTCTTAAAACTATGGCTGTATTGTTCCAGTAATTTTTTGGCAGTCGTGTTCGACTTGGAGCTCTGTTGGGAACCTGTCAAATCCATTTGCCTCCTACCATGAAGGGAAAAAAAGAGTTCCTTGTTTAAAGTAACTTAAGTGCTTCATGTGTAAGGTGGGGACATGTAAGTTGACTGTTATGCCTACTCATTTGGGCTTGAGTAACTTCAGCCTTTTTACATTTTTGCGGCTGGCTCACACAACAGGGATCTATCTCACCAAAGCCGAATGTATTAACATTTCATAGTTGGAAGGAGGAAGCAAAGAGTATTCCTAATCCACGGTAAGACAATACCTCTATTAGAACCAGTGAAAATGTCACAAATGCAAACGTTTGTATTCTTCAGAACTTTTCATTAGGCAGAATAAAAAAAAAGTTATTTATTTATTGCATTTACATTTATATCCCACCTTTTTTTCCTCCAAGGAACCCAAGGCAGCGTACATAATCCTCCTCCTCCTCCTCCTCTCCATTTTATCCTCACAACAACAACCCTGTGAGGTAGGTTGGGCTGTCTGACTTGCCCAAAGTCATCCAGTCAGCTTCCATGGCTGAGTGGGGACTAGAACCCAGATCTTCTGACTCCAGGCCCACACTCTAACCACTACAGCACACTGGCTCTGTTGGAACAGGGAGGGGAAGGCGGGGGAGGAGAAAAGGCTGAAATTAGTGTGGTTGAGCCTTTGTGAACTTGGGCCGTTTCTACACTGTCTTTTTTCCTGGGATCGTCCTGGGATCATCTCTGTGCATCCAAATGCCACACTGGGGATCCCGGGAGCAGGCAGGAATGATCCCTCCATTTTCCTGGGATAATCCTTAGGTGTAGAAAGGACCTTGATGTCCTCTAAATAAGTTATACTACAACTCCCTATCACCCTCAGCTAGGATTGCCATTGGGTTTGTAGGATGATGGGAATTGTAGTCCCACACATCTGGAGGGCACCCAATTGGGGAAGGCTTGTGTACTTGCTCCCCATGGCTTCAATCTGGTATACCTGGGAGTAATCTGCATTGATTTCAAGGGGATTTCTGAGTAGACATATCTAGGATTTCACTGTAAGGCTGCAGTTTTTAACATCTTGAGCTGGAATGTACGAGGGATTCTTCAGATATAATTGGAGGTCAAGGTGCAAGAGGACACACAGAAAAAAGGAAAGAAAAAAAAGATGTTCTACCATTTTGGTGAATATAAAATCTGTTAGTTACTCAGTTTTGACTTAAGTCCTGTTTGGAACACCAAGGTTCCTTGGGAGGCACGGAAATAAAAGCAATGTGATAGTTCTTATTAGCATAGTTGGTTTAATTCTTAGGCACCTATTGCTCCACCTGATTTTTTAGTTTTGTGTTTTCTCTTTCTCCCCCTGCCCCCACCCCAGACTTATGTGTCTCTGTTTTGAGATGTTGAGTTATTACTAGATTTCCTATATCCCAAAATGGGGGAACATCCAACTTTTGCTTTTTTTTTTTTTGTCTGAATACTCCTGGATGCAGTTTTTGCAACTTGCCTTGCACCATGAGAGGTTAATCCAGTTACGTCTGCAAAGCTCCTCCTTCATTGAAGCTCAAGATGGTTATAAACTGCAACTACACTGATCCAGCCCAGCTTCCCTTCTTCTGGCCCTGTTTTTGTTTAACATCCTGCACAATGAATGTTCTGGAGAACTTGAAAGCTTGCTGTCTACGTTGTGATATCTTAGTTGGTTCTAGTCAAGCTATTGCCTTATTGTGATTTTTTTTTTTTTTTGGATTTTGTGTTTCTAACGGAACAACTCCATTATGCTCTTAAAGGAATTGTTATGTTTCTCATAAAAGGCCCAAAGAAACTGGCAGCCTTGAGTGTGAAGAATGTTCATTTTCTTAATTTTTTGTCAATTTATGTCCAAGGCAGAGCGTATACTTTTAAACTGTTTGTCTCAGCTTGGTGCTCCGCAGATGTGTTGGACAACAAATCCCATCACTTCCACCATCCCCAGCACCAGGTTGAGGAAGACAACAAATTCAATAGCTGGGCCACTAATTTTGGTGGCCAGGGTTTCGAAAGCAATCCCTTTATCAGCCTACCTGACAGCTACGGACGGGAGATCAGTCCCTGTTCTGTGTTTCTGCTTTGCGTCAGATTAGGACAGCGATGGCTAAGAGCAAGGCCAGCTTCATAATGCTTTGCCTAATTGAGTGAGCAGGTGCTCTTCTCCACCCATATTTTTCAAGGGCTGCAATACTTTACTTTTGTTCAGCTGATATTTGTTGCTACTTGTTATTTTTTCTTGTTTCATTTTTAATGGCATTTGTTAGTTTTGTGTCTTCAGAAAAGTAGCTTAGAACATTTTTTAAAAAGTATTTTTTGGATGCAAAACAAACAGGACCTGCAATAAATTGTTTCATTACACAGTGCTCTGTTCAGGATACCCCACCTAACACACCTAGGGCTCATCTACACCAAGCAGGATATTCCACTATGAAAGTGGTATGAAAGCGGTATATAAAAGGCAGAAGCCACACTTCTGCTTTATAGCAGTATTGAAGGGCACTGACAACTGTAGGGGTCCATGATACATGCCATATACTGCTTTCATACCACTTTCATAGTGTTATATCCTGCTTGGTGTGGAGGTGTCATGGGCCCCAACAGTTCTCTGTGCACTTCAGTACCGCTATAAAGCAGTAGTGTAGATCCTGCAGTGCACTTCAATACTGCTATAAAGCAGTACTGTGGCTCCTGCCTTTTATATACAGTTTTCATACTGCTTTCATAGTGGAATATCCTGCTTGGTGTAGATGAGCTCCTAGTTTTTAATTCCTCTCTCTCTCTCTCTCTCTCTCTCTCTCTCTCTCTCTCTCTCACACACACACACACACACACACACAGACCTTTAACATTCTGTAACGCTTGAGCTTGCTCTGGGTTCATTGGGCTGTGTTTGGGGTGCAGCTGCCATAGGGTATTTTTCTCCAGATATCTTAGACCTCTGGAAATCTTGTTGTTCTTCTGAGTCTCTTGCTCAGTCATGCCAGTTTGTCTATGTAAGGAACGGCACGGGGGAACTGAGATCACTGTTAGCATATATGGTGACGGATCCTGACTTGTGGAGGGGAGCTTGGAAATGAACGTTGCTGCACTTTTACAAGGTGCTCTCTTGACACACACACCAATACTCTTCACATATATGTATAAAATATACTCACAAGGATTTGTTTGTGATTTTGAAAGCCAAGAGCTTCTATAATCTCATTCAGTCCTGTGCCAAAATCTGGCCTCGAATTTTCTCCCCCATGAAAGAAACGTTGATTTTTCTGCTTCATTCTCAGGACGTTTGATTTTTTTTAAAAAAATATTTCTGTGGTGTTTTTGAGCTTACATAATCACTGCAAGGTGACTGGAAGAGCTGCCTATTTTCTCTCTCTTTCCATTCCATGTCATTCCATTGCTCTACAGCCACCCAAACTGCCTGGCTTTCCTATGAGAGGAGTTGATTCATGGTATCTCCCCTTGAGCTTTAATTGGAAGTGTGCGAAGCCAAGGAAGGTACAGGCTGACAGGGAGATAAGCGTACAATAAAAGACACAACACTCACACACACACACACCCTGTGGCCACCTGAAAACTAAAACAAGCACAAGAATCCAGAAACCAACCCATGAGAATTTTGGCAAAATTGACTTTTCCTTTGAATTTCTTTTTGAAAGCAATTTCTTCTCTATCAAACTGAATGGTCGAAAATAAAAAGTGCAAGAATGTTTTGGCACAGCAATACTTTTAGCAAGCAGCATTAAAAAAAAATCAAGGAAGTAGCTCCGGCTATTGGGCGGTATAGAAATGTAATAAATAAATAAATAAATAAATAATAAGCTAAAAGGTTACACAACACAATAAACCAACAATTACCATAAGAAAGAGAGAGAAATTTTAAAAAAGAGCAATTTAACAACTGTTAACTTAGTGGGTAGCTATTTATAAATAGTTTTTATGATCTATCTATCTATCTATCAGATGTCTAGTAACAATCATAAAAGTTTTTTTATGACTATTACCTTTTGTAAACCGCCCAGAGAGCTTCGGCTATGGGGCGGTATATAAATGTAACAAATAAATAAATAAATATTTTTATATAGCAGTAATAATGACAAAATTTTCAAAATATTATCAGTGACTAATAAACATAAAACAAATAGCTGGTTTAACAATGTGTTTCTGTTTTTCGTTTTGTTTTAAATAACTAGATGCAAGGTGCACAGCAACTTTGGGATGTCGCCCTTACTGTTGATACCTCTGATTGAATGAGGCTTAAGAATCTGAGTTGGTTGTTGTAAAAGCGGCTCTTGCAATGAAGAGGTCTCAGCCTTATTCCTGGGCAGTGTGTGGGCAGGAAATACAGCTGTTAGTGTTCGAAACTTGGGGCTAGCATAAGAAGACCCTTGCTGGATCAGATTGAGTTGGGATACATCTAGTCTGGCATTCTCATTCTAACAGTGGCTAGCCAGATACCTCCAGGAGCCCCAGAGGTAGGCCATGAAGGCAATGGGTCCCCAACCCATTACCCCCCACAAGTAATTACCGGTATACATTTTGCAGTAAGTACACATCAACCTTCCAGTCTATGTTGTTGTTGACCAGTGCAGTTGTAATGCTCCTTAAACCCTGATTAAGGAACACACCCTGGAGACAATGACTATGGAGCTAGGGCAGACTGATAAAACACTTAGTATGTGATCTAGTATTTATTTATTTATTTATTTAAGCATTTCTATGCCGCCATTCAGCCAAAAAAGGCACTCAAGGCGGCTTACAAAAGTATTTCTTGACAGTCCCTGCCCACAGGCTTACAATCTAAAAGACATGACACAAAAGGAAAGGGGATTGGGAGGGAGGAGGAGGGGGGGAAAGGAAAGGAAATTCAGGCACTACATTCTTAGTTGCAAAGTTCAGCAGTTACAGTTGACAGTTAGCAGCAGGAGGGAGGGGGCTCTCAGCTGGAGCTGGACCCAGGCACGATGGAGAGGTGCCTGGCTACTGCTTCCTCCCTCACTGGTGGCCTCTGCAATGACACTTGGCAGCAGGAGGGAGGGGGCCCTCAGCTGGAGCTGGACCCAGGCATGATGAAGAGGTGCCTGGCTGCTGCTTCCTCCCTCACTGGTGGCCTCTGCAGTGACAGTTGGCAGCAGGAGGGAGGGGGCTCTCAGCTGGAGCTGGACCCAGGCATGATGGAGAGGTGCCTGGCTGCTGCTTCCTCCCTCACTGGTGGCCTCTGCAGAGACAGTTATATGACACTGATTTCCGGGTTCACCTGTCATTGTTCATTGAAACCAGATGAGCTTCGGTATTTGGCAATACAGCCTTTTATTCAAAAATCTGCAGGCATAAGAAGGAGTAGACTATTCCACAACATTCTTGTGACTTCTCTGCATTTTTAAAAATGATCATAGAGACCATGGCTAGATGGCTAGTATTCAGCATTATAAGACTGTTTTGATCCAGTATAGCAGGTTTTGTTTTTAAATGCATCTCTGAAGGCAGTTATTTGAATGGAGGAGAGGTGTGATCCAGGAGGATGCAACACTGTATAACATTTTTAGGGTTTGAATATATATATATAGTTGTTTACCTTTTCATATTAGGAACTACTGAAATATTTTTCAACACTTTTTGAGACATCTCAGCAGATGGAGAGAGTTTGTTACTAACTAGCTTCAGTGGAATAATAAAAAATGACCTTTGGATGTAATGCTGCGGTGTGGTTACCAGGAAGAGACCGGAAGCTTTCACTTTTATTTTAGATTATTGTGATGTCCAAAACTAGACAAACTGTGATGAACCTTAACCTTGGTTTGTTGAAGCAAGGCAACTTCAAACCACTGGTTATGAAGTCAGCTTGTTTCAACAAACCATAATTAAGTTTAACCACAGTTTATGGTTTAATCAACATTCTAAACTGTGGTTAATCTAAAGCAGAAGCTTTGAATGTCCTTGTGGCCATGATAGAGGAGAGACGAGGGGGAAGTGTGTGATCCTGAGACTTGCTGCAGCTTGTACTTGTAATGCTAAACTATGGTCCAAACACAGCCGTGGAATCAGCTGCAGAATCCAGTGCAGTGAAACATTATATTGGTTTTTCATTTCTTCTCTGGAAAAAGAGATTAGTTCTGCTGTCTTTACCATATGTCTGTGTACCCATCTGCTTCCAAACCGTGGGATTCTTGATGCCAGAGTGCCTAATTATGTAGGTTAAGTGATTTCTGGTTAGGAATGTTTTTGAAAGCTATGGGTTTCTGAGACAGGTGTGTGTGTGTGTGTGTGTGTGTGTGCATGTGTGTGTGTATGTGTATTGATGGTTAGTAAAATGCTGAAAATGGGCACAATTGCTTGACATTTAAAGAGCAAAGATTTTCTAGGTTGCCAAAGTAGTACAAAAAATAAAAAAATCAAAAAAAATCACAGGGTACATCTTAAGGGTGCCATGTCCTGAAAATAAACAGTAGTGTAGCTAACTTTAAGTTGTGCTAGGGTTGTAATTGATTATATTAAAATACCTTGGCTTTTGATCATTCTAGCTTCCTGGGATACAGCAGTCAGGGTCTATCTTGCAAGCAAACTAGACATCACCTTCTTTGGGGTATAACTTGACCAGCTTCGTATATGTAGGGTGACCAGATGAAAAGGAGGACAGGGCTCCTCCTTCTTCTTCTTCTTCTTCTTCTTCTTCTTCTTCTTCTTCTTCTTCTTATTTATTTATTTATATAGCACCATCAATGGCTCCTGTATCTTTAACAGTTGCATAGAAAAGGAAATTCCAGCAGGTGCCATTTGTAGGCATGCAGCACCTGGTGAAATTCCCTCTTCATCACCACAGTTAAAGTGCAGGAGCTATACTAGCGTGAGCATATACAAAAAAGGGCAGGGCTTCTGCATCTTTAACTGTTGTGATGAAGAAGGAATTTCATCAGGTGCTGCATGTCTACAAATGGCACCTGCTGAAATTCCCTTTTCTATGCAACTGTTAAAGATACTGGAGCCCTGTCCTCCTTTCAATATGATCACCCTAGATATGTCATGGAAGGAATACACTGAAATGTATAAAAATGACTTCCACAGTACCTTTCTATGTTGCAGAGGTGTCATGCCTTCAACAGGTGACGGTGCTAGGATTCATGCTGGCCAGCGTTCCGTGAATCTCCAACCTAGTAATTAAGTGTTATCTGCAAGGCATCTCAGCCACTCAGTGCAATCCTGTGCAGCTTTGCTCAGAAGTAAGCCCCACTACCTTTAGAGGAGCTTACCCTCTAGTAAGTATTTAGGATTGCAGCCTAAAGGTGATCCAAGTCGTTGGGTTCCATGGGCAGTTTCCATGACCAGCTACTCTAGCCACCGCAGCTGACCTTGATCCTTCCCCTGTGCATCCTGCAGGCAGCTGTAATTCTCTAGGAAAAGATTAATTGTGTGGCCACTACTGCAATTTAAAAAATCTGGGACCAAAGAGCAAGGCAACATCTGTTGTTAGCTTCATGGATGTCAGGGGCTGTATGTGTGTTTCGAAAATGCATCAGAACTATTTCAAAAGCCAATGTGTTACTTGTATAAAGTATACCAATCATTGTTCCCTGTTTTCCAATGGGAATGCCAGCCGGGGCACTGGAAGCCGAAACAACACCTCCCACACACAACAGGGTGATGCCAGCAGGCTTGGGGAGTTCTGAGCTTTGCAGAAGTCCAAAAATCCTTAGAAAGGAGCAGCGAGGAGGGTGGAATGGAATGCAGTAGTTTCTAAGAGGTGTCAATGTACATTGATGGTGCTATATAAATAAATAATAATTATAAAATAATAATAATAAGAGGCCCGGTCCACGCGACAACATTTTGTTGCAGGTTCTGCTTGTTTAGCATGATTTTAATATCTGTAGTCCTGAAGGTAGAACAAGAGCAATGAACCCTTTCTGGTTCAGTCTTGGAAATAGTGCTCATTCACATATTATTTATTATTATTTATTACTTTTATATTCTGCCCCATAGCCGAAGCTCTCTGGGTTAAAAACAGTGAACACTAAAAACAAATATGCAAAATTTAAAACCATAAAAAACAGACAATATCCGTTTAAAACAACTATTCTGGGGTCAGTTAAAAAACTCAGCATATGCTGTTAAATGCCTGGGAGAAGATAAAAGTCTTGACCTGGCGCCAAAAAGATAATAATGTTGGCGCCAGGCGAGACTCGTTGGGGAGATCATTCCATAATTGAGGGGCCACCACTGAAAATGCCCTCTCCCTTGTTGCCATTCTCTGAGCTTCCCTCGGGGTAGGCACCTGAAGGAGCTTAGATGCTGAGCGTAGTGTACGGGTAGGTTCATGTCAGGAGAGGCGTTCCGTCAGGTATTGTGGTCCCAAGCTGTGTAAGGCTTGGGACCCCCCCCCCCCAATGTCAGATTTTCTGCACTTATGTTGTATGATCATGCCATGTAAGAACAGATACCCATTCTAAATGCCTGTAACTTGATTAGATGGCTGTTCTTCTTCAGTTAGCATCTTTATACACCAATCTCCAGCATTTGCAGAGATTAGTGACAAAGTCTCAGTAAGCTATATGATGACTAAAATCTGTTAAAATGTCCTGGGACCATAGTGGTGATAGATTAATTTGCTGTTGTCTTGGCATTGTTATTATTATTATTATTATTTATTTATATAGCACCATCAATGTACATGGTGCTGTACAGAGTAAAACAGTAAATAGCAAGACCCTGCCGCATAGGCTTACAATTTCCCCACAAGAGTGAAGTGTGGATGGATAGCATGGCTTATGTGTGTTACAATGTAATGCTGCAGAAAATGGGAAGGTTAAAAGAAGAAGAGGTCCCTGTGATTATCTCCATATGATGACTGAAAATTCCGGGGCTGCCCAATATCCTAAAATAAGGATCCCGTATTGACATTCCTGATTTGTCAGTTTGCATGCTCTCAGTACAATTTTGCATGGACAACAATTTGTTTTGTCTTTCCCCTGTTTTTTCGTCATCTGCAAATTTACCTCCTGCTCCAGAGATATTTAAAATAGTGGGAGCAAACAAGTGGGAACTGCAACACAGTGTTGCAGCGTGGAAGGCTCCTGTGCAGTGTGCCAGCCATGCCTTTTTTCAGGATACTGCATTCCACTGTCCATCTTCACCCCCCAGGGACATTCCATTTTCACTGATCACGCTAAGTCTTCATTGAGCTATTTTGGGTCCCCCATCTACTTAGGTCCCCCCCTTGAAGATTTGTTTGTACTTGGTGCTCCCCCCTCCCCAAGCCTGTTAATACCTCTCTCTTCTGCATGGATGGTACTGTTTTGGCTACATACAGATCTGCAATTTGTAGAGGGGGGATGTGTCCTAATTTACAATGGACAGTCCTCTATTTTAAAGGCATCCTCTATTTGAAGGGCTGCCCTTTCTAAGTCCAGTTTAAAGATCAACCGTCAGAAGGAAGTGCTGGGCCTACCACAAGGTGTAGTGATGGCCACCAGTCTGGATGGCTTCAAAAGGGGGTTGGATAAATTCCTGGAGGTGAAGGCTATCAATGGCTACTAGCCCTGATGGTTGTGTGCTATCTCCAGTATTCAAGGCAGTAAGCCTGTGTGCACCAGTTGCTGAGGAACATGGGTGTTGCACCATGTCCTGCTTGTTCATCCCTGGCCACTGTGTGAACAGAGTGCTGGACTAGATGGACCCTTGGTCTGATCCAGCCTCAGGGCACTTCTTATGCCCATACACAGCACCTCAACTCCAAAAAGAGAGAATACTCTCAGGATGCTGTAAACAAATTTATTGTTGCAAAGACCAACATGATTCAGCCTCTTTCTTATTTATTTATTATTTATTTATTTATTTATTTATTTATTACATTTCTATACCGCCCAATAGCCGGAGCTCTCTGGGCGGTTCACAAAAATTAAAACCATTCAAAGTATAAAACAACAGTATAAAACCATAATATAAAATACAATATAAAAGCTCAACCAGATAAAAACAGCAGCAATGCAAAATTACAAATGTAAAACACCAAGTTAAAATTTATTTATAGACTGTTAAAATACTGGGAGAGTAAAAAGGTCTTCACCTGGCATCTAAAAGCATATAATGTAGGTGCCAAGCAAACCTCCTTACGGAGCTCATTCCACAGCTGGGGTGCCACAGCAGAAAAGGCCCTTTTCCTGGTAGCCACCTGCCTCACTTCCTGCCAAAGGAAGTGAGGCAGGTGGCTACCAGGAGGAGGGCTCTTTTATTTATTTATTTATTTATTTATTTATTTTATTGCACTTCTATACCGCTCCCATAGCCAGGGCTCTCTGGGCGGTTTACAGAAATTCTAAAATTGAGATAAAAACAAGTATACAAAATTTAAAACTCTAAAACACAGAACATACACATAAAGCATTAAAAACCGATTAAAAACTAAACATGTGGGTGATTAAGATGTGCCGCCATATGCCTGGGCAAAGAGGAAAGTCTTAACCTGGTGCCGGAAAGATAACAGCGTTGGCGCCAGGCGAGCCTCGTCAGGGAGATCGTTCCACAGTCTGGGGGCCACCACCGAAAAGGCCCTATCCCTCGTTGCCACACTCCGAGCATCTCTCGGAGTAGGCACCCGGAGGAGGACCTTAGATGTTGAACATAGTGACCGGGTATATTCACATCAGGAGAGGTGTTCCGTCAGGTATTGTGGTCCCAAGCCGTGTAAGGCTTTATAGGTCTAAACCAGCACCTTGAATTGGGCTCGGAAACATACAGGCAGCCAGTGCAAGCGGACCAGAGCAGGTGTTATATGGTCAAACCTTCTGGTTCCCGAAATCAATCTGGCCGCTGCGTTTTGCACAAGCTGCAGCTTCCGAACCGTCTTCAAAGGCAGCCCTACATAGAGTGCATTGCAGTAATCTAACTTGGAGGTTACCAGAGCATGGACAACTGAAGCCAGATTATCCCTGTGTAGATAGGGGCGTAGCTGGGCCACCAGCTGGAGTTTGTAGAAGGCACTCCCTGCCACCGAGGTCACCTAAGCCTCAAGTGACAATGGTGGATCTAAAAGAATCCCTAAGCTATGAACCTGCTCCTTTTTGCTCTTTCTTTTCGCTAGGCCTTCTTCAAGGGATTGTAACAAGGTCTTAAGAAATTATTTACAACAGATTGTGTTGTGTTTATACATGGGCAACTCTTATTTATTTAACAGTAAATTTTCTCTACGGTTTTCTACATATAAATTAGCATATGCAAATTTGATGCAAATTGGTTTCCTCTTTTGTCTGCTCTTTTGTTGATGCATTTCTTCTTTTTTGGAACTGAGGAAGTGGTCACTCAGGGAATTGAGTTTGCGACCAGTATATCGAATAATTAAAATAAATGTCATGCTTAATATTAAGATGATTATGAAGAAGTGTATGTGGCAGTGCATTACACAAAATGTCACGTGCTATTAGCCACATAAAAATACTATTTTCGTTTGCCTTTATTTTATATTAATTTTTAGTTCATGTTATTCCCATTGTGAACAGAATAATGGCTGCGTTCGCATTTAACAAGAAGCCAGACTTCCAGAGAGTCCTGGCTTATCATTCATGAGCAACCTCCTGGTGCATGCTGCCTGTTTAACCTACGGCCTGCTTCAGACGTAACGGAAAACCTTGGATTCCCATGACGCCAGTGAGCCCATATGGGCCTCAGGCTTTTGTGCTCCTTCTTCGGTCTTCTCATCTGGGGCACGAAAGAGGATAGGGAGGAGTAGGTAGACTGTTTGGTGCTGATGCAGGCTTCTTCCTTTAGAAGAACTTGTGTTCTTCCAGATGTTTTGAACTTCAGTTCTCAACAGCCCTAGCCAGTATAGCCAATAGTGAGGGCTGATGGGAGTTATAGGCCAAGACATCTGGAAGGCCACAAATTGCCTATCCCAGATATAGTGGGAGACCATGATTTTCCATTAAGCTTGAACAGGGTTTATGAGATTGGGACCTCATTGTGCAGAAAACAGTGGTGTCTAAGATAGAACATTTGCTGGCTTGGCTTGCATTTCTTTGCGTTTGCAACTTTGGCCTTTTTGAGAAACATCTGGATTAAACATCTCACTTGAAATGCGACTCCCGGAATGGGGTGGGGGGTGGGGGGAAAGCAAAAATTCTAGATATTTTTGCTGTTTTCTTCAAGGCTTGATGTAGGGGGCAAAAAAAGAATGAAAAATCCAGATTGAAGTGGGCAGGGAGCAAGGGCAAAATGAAGAGGCTCTAATGAAACACTTCTTTTCGGAATGACCAGTGGAACTGTGTTAGCTTTTATTACAGTGATTTTCCTATATCGAAGCCCCACTGGAAACAATGGGACAAATTTAATCATGGGTCATGACTAACTTAAAACCTCATTAATTTCAGTGGGACTTAAGGCATGGCTATTTTTATTTGGATCGGGGCTACTTATTTCTAAGTCCATCTAGTTTAACCTTCCTTTTGGGAGATGGCTATTCTATTTGAGGCTTCCATTTAACACCCCACCCCACCCGGCCCACTTTTCGTCAGTTGGCAAAAGAGTTATGGTTATCTCCATCTGCTTATACCAGAGATATTTGTAGTTGTTCTTTGAATAAAAGCTATACAACATCAGTTTCCCCAAAGTACTATTTTTAATATGCTAAATTATGTGTATTCTGAGCATGGTAAATAAAGTCCAGATTTTATAAAATGGTATTAAATACATTTCATCCCCCCCTCCAAATCCCAATTTCTTCCCCCTTCCCTAGAAACCCTAAAATTGTTTCTTCATGGCTTAAAATTCTCTGGAAATGTTGAATATTTTACTTTAAGACACAGTCTAGAATTCACAGCCCAACAATAAATCATGGGTTCTCTTTCAGGATTGTTTGTGGTTAACAAACCATTTTGTTTGTTAGTGTCACGACAACAGAATTCAACAACCCATGGATTTAATAAACCATGGATTAGTGTAATGTGTGAACAAGGTTAATTTTTTTTGTTGGTGGCGCAGATTAAGGCTGTGAAGAACACATCGCAAAATGAATTTACAGAACATTGTAAAATAGCTGCTAAAGACCACTGTTCCAATTGTTTTCTGAAATGGTTAGGTCTAGTTGTGATGTAACTTATGTCTTCAATATTCTCATCTGGTTTGTATGTAATCAAAATGTTGCCTGAAAAATGTAAGACGTTTATAATCTCTCTATATAAAACGCTTAAGTATGTTACCGTTTTGCCACACCCGCTTTGCCTTCAGGAATTCTAGAATGGCTTCAGCTGATACAGGTTGCTAAGCAACAGTAACAACGTGTAATGTCAGCTGATACAGGTTGCTAAGCCCCTCGCCCGACTCCTCCGGGCTTTCCAAGGTAATCCTACTCCCCTTTCTGCCTCTTCGCTCCCCCCCTCACAAAGGGGGCAGTGCTACGGTCCAGAGCATGAGCGAGGCACGGCCGGGGCCCTTGGTGGCTGGGTGGAGGCTGCTCACCTGTTGCAAGCCGAGGCCCCGGCCTAATCTCATGCGAGCTGGGCAGACTGTCGTAGGCTGACAGGAACCCCGGGGAGAGGGAGACACCTGCTCCTCCGACCTCCCTGCCTCCCAGGTCTGCCAGACGGCGCTGTATCGGTGGCCTCCAAGCAGCCCGTGCTCCCGCAATGATATTTAATTAATAAACTTTAAGATATGCTACAACGGCGTATGTTACGCCGGGTACAGCTAGTGTTACTTTATATGCTCTCCCCTATTTTTTTTTTAAATTAGAGGAGAGAAAATGTTATTTAGCAAAATCTATTTTAAATTTTAAAAAAAACATTTAAACTTGATGCTTTATTTTGGCATCTATCACTAGATAATACAGACAAAAAGCAGATGCTTAAAAATCATCCCAAGTAACAATTTTCTTTCTTTTTCTTTTTTTGGAAAAAATAATTCAATAATATTCCACTCCTGCCTTTCCTAAATTAATTCTGCAAGGCGCTTAAGGCATCTGCCAGTATCTTTCAGACTGATTAATTCACAGACCTGAATGTGAACAAAAATAGTTGTTTCTCAAAGGGAGCAAAATGCTATCTTCCCTTGAAACACACATTTTGCCTTCTCCTGGGAATCCAGTACCCAAAAGAATTCATCGCGGTAGTCCTTGATCCCTGGGGATTGGATAGTTTACTTCCTTGAGTTTCAGTTATCTAAAACACATGGCTACAATTAGTCATGATGTTTTCATTCAGTTTATTGGTGGTCATAAAGATAACACATGTAAATGTTTCCAGGATTGCATCCCAAGAATAAATTAAGACCGATAGGAGTACCAACACAGTAAGTGGAAAGAACAGGAGATAAATATCACCTGTAAACATAGTTGTGATATGCTAGAAATGATAATAGTTCAGTTCAGAAACCACATCACACCATGGCTTGAATTAGCAATGGATCAGAACCTGTGTCATGTTTTCAGCTTGCAAGCATACAGGCAAAGCACTGGTCTGGCCTGCTTGCCTGGTTTCATTTCCAGTCTGCTCAGCTCTTCCGTTTCTAACTATGGCGCAGGGACCTCCAGCACTGGAACAACAGCTGTAACCATTTGTCAATTCAAACATCATACAAAACCCTTGTTTGCTTTGAACCATGGTCTTAATTCTGGTTTGCTAGCTGATTCCAAACCATGGTTTGTGAGTTCAGACATGTGAAACCCCTATTAAGCTCCATGTACTATGGTTTGGTGTGATAGCTTAAACCTCTTAGAGATATTTTTTACATACGGACAGCGGTATATAAATCTGTTAAATAAATGAATATATATATATATATATATATATATATATATATATATCTGAATTGAGCCAGAGTAGTGTGTGAAAGAGAAGGATGTGCCTTTAAATATTCCTTCAGTAACTGTTTTGTGGCTGAAATATGCTAGCTTTGTTCAAGAGAGGATTTGAGGATCTAGTTTAAGCCAGTTGGGTTTGCAGAGTGGTTTGTAACTCGGTTCCAAGTGAGCATGAGATCGGTTTGTTTGCTAGATAAATAGGCAGGCTAAATAGAGATGGATGTCTCTAATCCATTTGGTTGGAGGATCAGGCGACAGACAGCTGGGAAATCCGCTCTACCCGCCCCCACCTCTCTCTCTGGCTTTTGTATATAGCAACCCTAGCATGGACTTATAAATGAAGCATTGTTTTGACTGTTTGAACAGAGTTTAAATTTTAATCCACTTCCTGTAATTTTTTTTTTTTAAGAAACGTAGCAATAAAGAGCAAGGCTTTGATATTTTTCTCCTCCACTTTGCTATCAACCAATCTGTTTTACCGCATTTCAGGAGCTTAGCTATTGTTGGCTCTGAGATTAAAATTAATACATAGGTGCTTTTATTCTATTCCAGACATGTGGGTGCCCTTTCCTTTCTGGCAGGGCTCTCCTCGCATCTTTTTAACAACCTGGGGAACGAACCTTTCCCCGTCCATTAAAGGAACTGTAACTACTGAGGAGAATAGCTCCACAAGACCAAACCAAGCCAACAAGATAGGAATAAGTGAAGAAGGGGATTTTATTAAGCAGATTTTTTTTGGTCCTAGCAATTTTTCAGAATTCGAGGTAGCTCTTTATCGGGGAAAACACCCACTTGGAAACTGCTTTCCCTTGCTTCAAAGAGCATTGCTGATTCTCTGGCTTGGATCAGGTCTTCAGCCAGCACTGAATAGGTGTGCTGGGAAACAAATGGCCCTATTGTTTGGTAGACGTGGCCTCAGCATTCAGTACATGGCCCAATAAAAATACCACCTGAGACAAAATTGATTGAATTTATAATGCCAGATTTTGAAAATAATACAATTTGTTCCTGCTTCTTTTTATATAGAAAAGAAGAATTTCGCTCAGGGGTGGGCAATCTCTTTCAACCCAAGGGCCTGATTCCATTTTGGGAAAGGTTTCAGGGACTGCATTCCAGTGGTGAGTACGTGGAGCCACGTACCAATTAGACCAGCATATTTTAGCTTAAAGCACTTACTGCCAGTAACTAAGGGATCCTCTAAATAAGCGATTTATTGCATGCTCATGATTGGCGACTCGTGGAAGTTTATGGGTCAATTTCATGACATTGTCAACAACCAGGATGTCTCCCATGAAATCCTCTGGAAATCCCAGGAAGAGAAGCTGGTGGTTTTGAGTTTACCTGATCACCATGAGGCAGCTGAGGATGCCATGTTTGTGTTTTCTTTCTATTTCACATTTCTCAATGGTCCTTCAGCTTCTCAGGCTGCCTGCACTTCCTGATCTGAACAAGCGCTGTGGGAGGAATAAATTCATTATGTCTTCCCCTGGGCTTGAAGTGCAGGAAGCTACATACTACTGGAGAGATGATTGTCCAATGAGAAACATAATACTCACACAGACCGTTGGCCACTCATAAGTAAGGCAAGCACAAGAACTCTGAACCCAACTCAGGGGGGTTTCTCCAAAAAGTTCTTCTCTTGAATTTCTTTTCAAAAGCAATTTATTTTCTAGCAAATTGAATTAGAACATTAAAAAAGTAGGAAAGGTTTTTGACACAGAAGAGTTTATGATTGAGTCCAAATATCAAAACCTGGGATATGTCACCAATCTGTTCTGTCTCCAAAAATATGCTTTGAACCCAACTTTTTGGGTTGCTGAAGACTGGGTGGGGGGGGAGGGTTGGTCTCATATGGTTGTGCATGCCTCCCCCACCCACCCAACTGCATGAGAATTGCTTTCCGCCTGTGCAGTGTGATTTGGGGTGCTGGCCTTATGTGTGTACATTTTAATACATCTGTATTATATATAGATGCTCATTTAAGGTATTCTTAATGCAATTTATTCTTTAACATTTAAGAACCTGATTTTAATATGTGTTTTTTTTTTAAAAATAGAAATGGTTGATTTTTATCCACCTTAGTCCTTCAGATGTAGGGCTAATACTGACCTCTCTCACCGGCTGATAACGTTTGGCTCAAATGTTGAAAATTAACAAGGAAGTCACTTGATCTCTGAGGAGACCTCTCATGCTTTAATCCAGAATTATACATTGCAACTACCACTACACATACCCCTTCACACATATACTATCGGTGCTACGTCTATGGACATAAATAACTTCTAGTATCCTTTAAGGACTAGAAAATTTATGTAAGACAAAAAGGATTACTTGGTGCCCACAAAGCCTTTAGGAAAGTAATTAACAATTAGTCAGAAAGCAAGAGGAAAGAGAAGGTGGCTTGTTCCTTCATCCCTGAAGACGAGTGAATTTTAATTATTGCTAACTTTATTTACGTGAATTGACTGGAGATGTTTTGGAAAGAATGGATATCCTGAATATTTGAGGAGCAATCTCCATAGTTCAGAAGACAGGTTTTGCTTTTTTGTTAGTTGACATTGGGCAGAGTGTCTCCCTGATGTGTTTGTGGAAGTTGTCTGTTATTTGCATAAATATGATTAAAACAAACAAAAAGAAAAACGGAGTGATTTATGAGCATGCAGGTGAAGGAAGCGTCTTGTTTCCACATCCATACACAGCCTTAGCCCTGCCCACCTGCCTGAGACTCTCCATGGAGTCTTTCTTTTTTCCTTGAAGAGTAAGGAGCAATCCTGTACTTGCTTACCTGGCATTGAACTCATCACACTGAACTCAGTTGGGCTTACTTCTGAGAAGACATGTACAAGATTGCATGTAAGTTTCTAGCCCTTACAGAGATACTCGGGTAAATATGCAAACAGTTTTTCTCCCCAATTGGTCAATAAGAATGCTTGGCATGTCATTGACCAGTGATGAAGGCTAAGCTTGGCACCTCCTTCTTTGACCAGTGACGAAGGCTAAGCTTGGCACCTCCTTCTTTATAATAATCTTAACAGCTCAGGCGGAATGCCTCTGGACTTTCATTCATTTTATTTCATTTCTAGAAACCTCTCTGGGCAGTTCACAAAAATTACAATCCAAAGTACATAATATAAAATATTTAACATAGAATCATGTTAAAACAGTTAAAAAGCTTTAAAAAGTTGCAATGACATTTTGGGTCCTGATAAAACACAAGAAGCAATAATGATGATGATAATGATAATGATGATGATGATGATAATAATAATAATAATAATAATAATAATAATAATATTTCTTACCTGCCTCTCCCTTTGGTTTGAGGCACGGAACAACATTATTACAACAATACAATATAAATCAAATACGTAAAACTAATTTAAAGAGCATATAAAACCAATACAATATCAAAAAACATTATTATATATTATTATATTAAGATATTAAAAGCCTTGTCACATGTCATCTGTGCCTGGGAATAGAGGAAAGCCGAAAACATGACAATGTTGCTGCCAGTGAGATCTCAGTGGGGGAGAGCATTCCACAATTGGGGTGCCATCAGTGAAAAGGCCCTGCCTCTTGTTGCCATCCTCCTAACCTCCCTTGGAAGAGGCACTTGGAAGAGAACCTCAAGTGATGATCACAGGTAGGTTCATATTGGGAAAGGCAATCCATATGGTATTCTGATCTCAAGCCATGCAAAGCTTTATAGGTTAAATCCAGCACCTTGCATCGGGCTCGGGAATGTATAGGCAGCCATTGTGAGCCATTGTGAGGGGTCAGAATTGGTGTTAAAGGCTCAAACCTTCTGGTTTCCGCTATCGATCTGTCCACCACATTTTTCACAAAATGCAGTTTCCAGATAGTGAACTTCCTTTTCTTCAGGTATGCTGTGGGCTGTCCTCTGCCCCAAAACACAGCAAGTCTGCTTAGAGTAGCAGTGGACTCAAAGATACTATGCGACCCAAGTGATAAACTGCATATTACACTAAAGCTCCCAAAGTTATTTTTGGGGGCGTGTAAAAGCAGTTGCTCGCCCAAGATAGTTGTCAAGGGATAGTTGCCAAGGTCCAATAGTCCAGCAGGAGCCCACTGACAAGAACTTCCTGGAGTTACTCCTCTCCTTCATGATTGCTTCCTGCATGTTCACCTGCCTTCCTCTCACTCTGGCCCAGACAGAGGTGGTGGTGAGAAGGAGGAGCAGGACACCCTACTGCCTACCTGTTCACTGCCTGGCAAGCAAGCAAGCAAGCAAGTGGTAGCAATGATGGGAAAGGAGAGGGGAGGGCCCGTGGCTCAGTGGTACAGGACCTGCTTCGCGTGCAGAAAGTCCCAGGTCCAGTCCCTGGCATGTTCAGGCAGAGCTAGGAAGGGAGCCTGCCTTAAACCCTGGGGTGCTGCTGCCAGCTAGTGTTGACAGTACTGGGCTAGATGAACCAAGGAGCTGACTCAGTATAAGGCCACTTCCTGTGTTCCTAATACCAGGTGGTGACAATGGTGGTCAGAAGGTAGACACAGAGTGCCATCAGATGAGTGTTTTATCTCATGCTTGTTACTGCCCACTCACAGTTTCTCGTGGGTCCTTTTGACGACACCGTCTGCCTCCCATGCATCTCCTGCTCCTTCTGGCCTTCTTTCCATCACAAAATAAGTCTCGGGTAAGTCCGGTTTATATTTTAGAAGTTAAACATGCTGCGATCTGCTGTGTGCAGGAAAAGTGGCACGATAAAAATGGCCACTGAATGAGCCAGGTGGTCATTGTTTATTTCCTCTTTCTTCTCCCCGAAGAAAGGAAGTATTGCGCAATGGAAGTAGGGTTGGGCGTGAAAGAAGTGACAGTAGGGAGCCGTAATCCCCCCCCCCCCAGTCTAATGATTAGGGCTGTGCACAGGGCCCCGATCCGCTTCGGATCCCGATCCAGACCGATCCAGTTGAAGCTGCTGCCCGGACCACGATGGAGGCAGGTAAGCCCCCCTCCCCATTTACCTGGCTCCCCCACCGTTGCCGCATGGACCGTGGTGGCAGCGGATGGAGGAGCCAGGTAAACTCCCCTCCCCACTTATCTGGCTCCGGAGCTTCAGACTGGTCCGAACTGCTTCGGGCTGATCTGGACCTCCCCCGATCTGCTTCGGAACTGGGCTTCGGAGGTCCGGATCAGCCCGCTCCGGATCCGGGGATCCGTAATGGGGTGAAGCACACCCCTACTAATGATCCTCACAGTGAGGAACCCCCCCCCCCCAGCAAAAAACAAACCTGGAGCTGGCACTGTACACACTCCCTCCACAGGAAGTTCTGTGGGCGAAAACTTTGCCTGGCAAAATTTTGACATCTTCTGCTCCCCCCTCCCCTCCATTCTGTGTGCACATTTGTGCTTGTGAAAACTATTTCCACAGGGTAGTTGTATTGCCTAATCTCATGCTAAGGCCATTGTGGCTGTTCTCCCTTCTCCACCATGTGATTTCCATGAAATGCAGAGTAGCTGGCTCATAGACAAAGCCGTCTCCTCGCTGCCCACGTGGCTGCGCTCAGCAACCCCACAGCAAAGGAGCGGCGCACATTGCTTTGGAACAACAATCCCTATATCTTCTTCCAGGAAAGGGAGCCACCTTCCACATTACCCAGAAGCAACCCATGCTTCTGCTTCCATGTAACGTGGGGACACGGCCTCAAAACCATTGGCAAGCAAAGAACTCCTGACGCAGTGACGAATTTGGGCGTGCTGGTCTTACGTTTGCCAGGGGCTGCTGGAAGGGGAGGCCTCAACACTGTGCGCGCTTAGCAGTCTTCCCCTCTCTGTTAAACATGTGTCGCTTGAATGGCCACGTTTTTGAAATGCTTGCCAAAACCTTTCTCCGAGGCCGGCCAAACTGATCTGTACCACGAGGGCCTCGTTTTGTTCCTGGGTGAAGGCCTGCATTTGCATGCTTTCTTCGCCGTTATAGAAATAATTGGCTGGCTGTCATCTTTTTGAAGATCTCGGAAACTGATGGGACCTGATTGCTGAAAAACAAAAACACATTATGTGTGAATTGCATGGACATTTAGAGATGGCTCTCGGAGCATCATCTGGTGAATGGCACATCCCAGCCCAGATGCTGGTGTGCAAGAAAATGTATGATTTACCGAATTACTCGCCTTCCTCCCCTCCTCAGTGGTGAAAAGAGAGTTCTAATTTTGTGTGGATTTTTTCCTATCCTACTGAGGAAAGGTGAACAAGTGTGTCCGCCCCCACCATACGCACACTTGACAGCAGAAGCTGAAAATGCAGATTTGCAAGTAACATGTACCTGCTTTTCCTACTGAATTCTTCTTGTGCATAGAACCTCAAAATATGATCATAAGAATAGCTGTGCTGGATGAAACCAAGGGTCCATCTAGTCCAGCATTCTGTACACACAGTGGCCAACCAGCTCTCGACAAGGAACCCACAATCAGGGGACCCACAAGCAGGACCCAGGTGCGACAGCACCCTCCCGCCCATGTTCTTCAGCAATTAGGTGCACGTAGGCATACTGCCTCTGATACTGGAGGTAGCACATAGCCATCAGGACTAGTAGCCATTGATAGCCTTGTCCAAGAATTTAACTAAACCCCCTTTTAAAGCCATCCAAATTGGTGGCCATCACTACATCTTGTGGTAGTGAATTCTGTCATTTAACTATGCGCTGTGTGAAGAAGTACTTCCTTTTATCTGTCCTGAATCTCCCACCAGTCAGCTTCATGGGATGACCCCAGGTTGTAGTATTATGAGAGAGGGAGAAAAATGTCTCCCATTCTCCACACCATGTGTAATTCCATACATTTTTTTTTCATCTCAGGAGGATACGTTGAGAACATGGGTAGGCAACTTGGTGTCTTCCGGATACTTTAGACTACAACTCCCACAATCCCTGACTATTGCCCATGCTGGCTGGGGCTGATGGGAGTTGTAGTCCAAAGCATCTGGAAGGCAACCTTGACCTAGTTTCTTGCAGAGAATAAAATAGTTACTGGGGATGGGGCAAGATGAGGTTGTAGAAAGGATTTGAGAATTTAACTCTCCTCTATCTCATACTTTATTGTTGCTATGTGATTGGTGGGGTTTGCTTACTTGGAAGATAAAATGTGGCTGATGGAATATGATTGTTCATATGATCTTGTCTATGAAGTACTCAAACACTGGCTAGAGCAGTGCAACATCAGTTTGATCTTTGTTTATGAAAGTGCACCATTTGGGGATGAGTCAATGCATTTCATCTCCAATGGATGATGTGGCAAAATAGTTCGACCTATCTGCATTGAGTGTGTCTATACTTCAAGAGACGTGATGCTCATAGATGGTTGACATAATTTTCTCTGCTTTTGCAGCGTGTTTATGGCTCCTCTGTTTCTCGCAGTGTGTTTATTGAAGCCGTGCCTGCTCACAAATAGTAAGGCTGGAGAAAGCCCAAGTGCCTGGTTGAACGAGCAATGACATTTTTGTTCCTGCTGCCTAGGATCTTGAAATGCAATTGAGTGACCCTAAAAAAATTGAAGGTGGCATCTAAGCCTTTGATGCTGGTAGGTTAAAAAAAAATCAGCATTATTTTCCACCACTGGAAAATCTTTCTTGCAGGTTATTATCTTCGTTTATTCCCCCCACCCCACCCCGGCCCTCCACTGTTAGAAGACTATGTATAGCAGTGGGCAGACTTTGGGCTCATATAGGACCTGCTTGCTTTTCTTTTTACTAGAACTGCAAAGTTCACCAACCAGAGCCCTGTGCCAGCTAGTTGCTGGATGGTTGGTGGGCAATATACTCTTAGAATTAAACAATTGAAGAACAGGGTGCCTTTGAGCCCATAGCCAGCCCACGGTTTGTTTCTAGAACTGAGCTCACAGACCTGCCACACACTGATCCAGTTCTGGGATGTTTCCAGATGGAGGGATCCTAGCACTACCAATGAGAAGGCATTGTGCATCTATTCCAACTTTTTCTCCTTAATGGATTTTCTGCAGCAGGAAAAAATGTGGAAGAAGCAGTCTTTTAAACCTTTATTTATTTATTTATTTATTTTTACAATGTATGTTTTAAACTTTGAAAGGCTGCCTTGAGGCCCTGTATTGGGCAAAAGGCGGGATACAAATAAACATCATCATCATCGTTTCAGCAGCCTGATTTCGAAAATAACCCGACTGCTTTCTTGTTGCTCTTCTAAAGAACTGAGAGTCAAAAACCTTTGCTGGTCTACAAGTCAACCAGAGATCTTCTAGTAGATCCTGAGTTATGTGTTGTCCCCCTCAGTGTATAGACATAAGTCTTAGTGGTATAAACATGAGCCTATTCCTGCTAGGTCAGGTCAGCTGGAACACGCAAACTGTGTGGCAGCCTTTGGTACCAGCCGGCAAAAATCACGGGGCAGCCAGGTCCATAATTTGGTTAAGTTTCATGGCTGTATTTGCAAAGTCCTGGTCGCTGGCTAACTTTGTTAGCCAGATGGATCATGAAAGTAATTGCACTTTCAGGCGCACCCCCTTCCCAGATCGGTCTCCCTCTGGCTATGTTTGTGACTGTTGTCACTTGTTTGTGGTGCCTTTTAAATTAAGCTAATATTGAGCTACACGTTGTAACTATTATCATCCATCCGTTGTGTCACGCTTTGTCATGGAAACTTGGCGAGAGGGGGCAGTCAGGGGGCTGTGCTGCTGCCAAGCCATGGAGACGATGTGCTTCAGTGGCTGTGCTGAACCTCCTCTCTCTGTCTTCCAAAAGGAGGGTAATGCCTGGACGTCCACAGCTAATTCAAGCTTCCATTTTGATGGCATCCTCGCTGCATAGCATGGAAGTGTCTGCATGACCAAATCCGCAGCGGCTGCAAGGGGGGAAATTGCTGGGGGCAGTGGACCAAATGGATGTTTAGACCTATAGTAGAGCTGGGTGACTTGTGGCTCTACAGCTGTTTCGGCCTATAGTAGCCAACATCCATTGTCAGCATAGCTTTTGAAGACTGCTCAGCAGCTGCACCTTGTGCAAAATGCTGCCTCCAGATTGATATCAGGGACCAGGAAGTCTAAACATAGCACCGGTTCTGGCCCACTTGCATTGGATACCTTAACATTTCCAAGCCCAATTCAAGGTCCTGGTTTTGACCTCGAATGCCTTACATGGCTCAGGACTGCAATACTTGGCGGGGTTCCTCTCCTGGCATGAAACTACTGATATACTACTACATTCCTCATCTAAGGACCTTCTCCAAGTGCCTCCTCCAAGGGAGGTTCAAAGGATGGCAACAAGGGAGAGGGCCTTCTCAGTGGTGGCTTCCTGATTATGGTACACTCTCCCCAGTGAGCCTGCCTGCATCCAGCATAGGATATGTTTTTTTAATGGGTCCTGGGATTTCTTATTGTTGTTTGTTAAAAGTGTGCGTGTGCGTACATGTAAATAATTGTTATGGTATGTGTTACAGAATTGTATTTTGAAGGTTGTTAATCTCTGTAAAGTGCCCAGAGAGCGTTGGCTATTGGTTGGTGTAGAAATGTAATAAATGAAACGAAATGAAACTTCAGGTATATATGTATAGGATTGCAGCCTTAGTTTTTGAACCTTGAAATGCTTCTCCCTGTGGGAAGCCATGATAACTCAGGTGGCTACACTCAGGCTCCAGGGTGGTAACATGAATCTGTCCAAAACGTGAAGGGGCCTGGCTGGGGAATCAATAGCTGCTATGGGAGGTTGGATTTCCTAGTGGTCCTCTCTGTAAGATTTTGTATTTCTTTGACCCATGAGACACTTGGGTTACTCGCCTTTTTAATGCTGGTTTTGTGTAGGATCGGGCTGAAGCATTGCTTGAAAACAGTGGGACACAATTGGGTAACTGTAGGCTGCAAAATGTGCCCCACTTATAGATGTGAAGGCCTGGACAACCTTTGGGAAAAACCAGGAAAGAAAAAATCAGGAAATGTCATTCGCCCCCCAGGGCAAAAAAGATTTTTTTTTGGGGGGGCAGTTTTCTCCCATTCCCCCACCCCACCCACCGGCTGTCTCATCCCTAGCACACCCAACGCTGTTTTTGTTGTTTCTGTGGCTGTTCACAGCCATGATGCTGCTTCCCTCTGCCATTTTATCTTGGAGCTTTTGGCTTCTGCTAATGAGGGTGCAGGATTGCACAGCAAGCCAAGGAGGCATCGCCACAGGCAACTGGGAGATGTGGTAGAGCACCAAAAGAGACTGCAGCAGAGCACCAGAAGAGAGAAAGGGTGCTTCCGGATGAGGCTTTTATTGTGCATGATCCTGCCTCTTTCATGGAATTTTAGCTGGGGAGGCGGTTGGAATTCCAACATTACTGTCTTCTACTTATGATCCTTCTGGACCTTTTTGAAAGTCAACCCCACATATAACATGTTGCAATAATCCAAAGAGGAAGCTACCTGCAAGTGAATAACTGTTGTAAGGCTACCTCTGTCCTGGTAGGGTCATAAACAGCATGACAACCTAAGCTGATACAAGATTTGGGGGTGGCACAACAGTGTAGCGAAAGGGTTAACTCCCTTCTTTCCACATGTTGATGTTCTGATCTTGCTTCTCTCTCTGTCTCCACCCGCCCCCGCCCCCCACTGCTCATGTTAAATGTGTGAATGTCTGGTTTTTCCTTTTAATTCATGTCTGTTTGGGACCTATACCTGCAAAGAGCGATGCAAAGAACAATGGGAAGCTTTTATTCCAAATTCAGGCAAAATTTGGAGTTTGGATGCAATTAAATCCTGGGGCACGATCCTATCTAATTCCGTTTCCTTTCATTACAAGAGGTTTAAATGCATGCTGAACTCCTATTGCCCGATCAATGGGATGTAAACAGTGATTAAACTTTAGATTGTCCTTTTGGTTATTGGTTGAGGTCGGTAACAGGGAGATGTCCAAGTTACGTGTTTTTAACAGCACCATAAATATCAATTATGGAACTGTAATTTAATTTAGAGCATTGTGAACTTCAGCACACCACGTTGTTAACTGCTTTTTCGTTGTTGTTTTGTTTTTACAGGGAAGGGAACAGCTCTTTGTAATGAGAGCTTCAAAGATATGATCTTGATTAAAAAGGTACGTACCCACTCTTTACATCAATATGTACGTTTAATCCCAAAGAAGAGCGAAAACCTGCATTGTAGAGAGACCTGTTGGGACATCTTTGTTTGTAGAAATGGAAATAAAAATATTCCTCTTTATGAGTGGTTTAATGAGAGCCATTAGATCTGTTTGAAATGCAAATACTCTGCTTGCCTTCCTCTCTTAATATATAGTTAAACATTTTGATGTCGTAGCAGCCTTACATTTTTCATAGTTTCATAATTTGTGGCAACTTCTCCTCCTTAGTATCTTGTAGACTGGACTTTGCATATTAGAATAATAATATAATTTATTTATGTATTTATTTATTTATTACATTTTTATACCGCCCAATAGCCGAAGCTCTCTGGGCGGTTCACAAAAATTAAAACCACAATAAAACTACCAACAGGTTAAAAACACAAATACAAAATACAGTATAAAAAGCACAACCAGGATAAAACCACGCAACAAAATTGATATAAGATTAAAATACAGAGTTAGAACTGTAAAATTTAAATTTAAGTTAAAATTAAGTGTTAAAATACTGAGAAAATAAAAAGGTCTTCAGCTGGTAACGAAAAGAGTACAGTGTAGGCGCCAGGCGGACCTCTCTGGGGAGCTCATTCCACAGCCGGGGTGCCACAGCGGAGAAAGCCCTCCCCCGCTGTGTCCTTGAATACAAACATATAATGTGTGTATTCAACTTTCAACCTTTGCTAAAGTTGATTTTTGCTTCCATTTTAGATTAAACACAGCCTGCTGTGTCTTCCAAACCTGGACAAACGAATCTTAAGTATTTTTGTAGAAACAAGTCAACGTCAAATTTAGGAAGCGAACCATAGTTAAATTTAACCTCAGTTTAGCGGTCAGATGACACACTAAACTGCCATTAATCTAAAATGGAAGCAGCAGCTTCTGAACTCTTTAAAGCCATTCTAGAATAGGAGAGGGGAGCCTGGGAGGCTAGGCTTGTTGTAACACTAAATCATGGTTTAGCATTATGTATGAGCAGGGTTTTTTTTTTTAAGAGAGGGTGTTAATATGTGAGCATAGAACTGCATCTCATTAGTATTTTGGATGTTTACAGAATGTGATGTGTCTGTTGGAAAAGACGTTTGTGTATTGGGGAATGTATAGTAAGAAATGGAAGGGGCAAAGCCATCAGTCTAAGAAATGTAATTGGATTCAGCATGCTTGTGACTAAACAGGACTCCTTACATGAGATTAAGAGTAACTATATGCTATAAAATGACAAGAGTATTTCACTGGCTGAATTTTGCTTCTGGGAGATTTCTGTAATGTTATGGTAACGTGAACGATTCATTATACTAATTTAGTGTGATTGGTATCATTCAGGTCTGCACAGTTTGTTAGCCATCATGTCAGAAAGAATTTTAAAAAATTTAGTTTGATTTTTCCACTGTTTTTGATGGAAATCACTACAGCCTTTCTCAAGTTGGCCGTCTGGTCCTTTCTGAAATGGTGGCTGCTATCAACTCTTCAGTGGGCTCTTGTTCACACAAGACTGGCAAACACCAAGCAGACATACCAGAGAGAGAGGCTCTGGTTCGCAGCCAGCAGGACTCAGACGGCAGTCACTCTCTGAGGGGAATGGGAATTATGCTGAAGAGGATACTAGAATAAGGAAAAAAGTTATGAAAATTTCTGTCTGGTTCAGGCTGCAAAGGGCAACTTTCTCATGAAATAGGGGTGTGTGTGTGTGTGTGTCCTTCAGCTGGACAGCATCATCATGAAGACTGATAGAGCAGTACGACAATGACTGTTAGAGCAGTACGACAATGGAATCAGTTGCCTGGTGAGGTTGTGGTCTCTCCCACACTAGAGGCCTTCAAGAGGCAGCTGGACTACCATCTGTCAGGGATGCTTTAGGGTGGGTTCCTGCATTGAGCAGGGGGTTGGACTCGATGGCCTTTTAGGCCCCTTCCAACTCTGCTATTCTATGCTTCTAGGATTCTATGACTCAGTTGCCAGCCTTTCTGCTTTGGACAGGCAGCATCACCATGAGGTCACAATGGCCAGCCTCTCTTCTTCAGTCAGACAGCATCATGATGAGGTCACAGTGGCCAGCCCCCCCCCCCCCCCGAGGCAGATAAAAGCAGGTGTCTGGTGGACACAGTCTCTTTTTCACTGAGCTGAGCATATAAAGGAACAGGTGGGCACAGTCTGCATTTCCCTTACGGTGATGGGCAGCGAGCAGTTTGCGGTCGCAGTGCTACCCCCGGCGTCTGTCTCACAGAAATGGAGAGCAGTATGTGGGCAGAGAAGCAGTGGAGGAAGTAGAATGGGGAGGATGCAGGCAGGCAGGAACCCCAGTTGTTACAGGGCTTCTGCTTTCAGAAAGTACCCCAGGGAGGGCTGGCACTGAAAGAGGCAGAGATAATAGAGGTGGGCACAGGAGTATTGGCCGCGCTCCTTTGAGAACGTAAGAAGTGCCCTGATGCTGGATCAGACCAAGGGTCCATCTAGTCCAGCACTCTGTTCACACAGTGGCCAACCAGCCATCGGCCAGGGATGAACAAGCTCCTTTAGAATTTGGTCTGGTTCTGATTGAAATGTGTAGTGGATTTACTGCCTGACTTACATCAGAGCTCCCAGCTTCTGCTGCCCACAAGTCCTACTTCCTGCCTGACCCCACCAATTTTAGTTCCTCCCATTGACTCTCCTACGCTACACAACCCCCTCCTGCTTCTGCTTTAACTGCATTGAAATGGGAGTACTTAGAGCCAAACCAACGATTACTTTAAATCCATATCTAGCAGCAATTTCTTTTGTCATTTTTACTCTTGATTAGGCACAGGGCCCCTGATCTGGACCCTAATGTAGGGGCACTTTTGAGATCCAGTTTTGGCCTCTTGCAACCTACTCTACAGTAAAAAATGAAAAGAGAAAGATGTATCAGTTAGATGCAGATTTAAAGTAATGTCTGTTTTGGCCCTAAGTCTTTGTTTTTATATGCCTTGCTATAAAATTAATATGTGAGCGTAGAAGTGCATCTCGTTAGTATTTTGGATGTTTACAGAATGTGATGTGTCTGTCGGAAAAGAAGTTTGCATAATTGGGAATGTATAGTAAGAAATAGAAAGGGGAAAGACATCAGCGTAAGAAATGTAGCTGGATTCGGCATGCTTGCGACTAAATGGGAATCCTTACATGAGATTAAGAGTAACCAAACCCTTGCAGCAATGGCCTTCTTCACCTTTATTCTCAGTACTTGGAAGAGGTGGGGTCCTGAAATGAAAGTATCCCCACCTTCTCAAAATGCTGTGCTCACCCAGTAGAGAATTCCTTAGCGATATAGGGAATCTCAACCGAGAAATTGGGTACATGGCACAGGGATATCATTGATGCATCTCTCAAACTACCCATGCTAGTGAAATCTCTGTGCCTGTCTCCCTAACGGGACAAAATAATATTTGCAGGTGTCTCCTCCTGTGCTGGTACTGTACCTACTCTCCCGATACCCAAATCCATCTGGAAGTGGATTTTCAGGAATCTGTTCATTGCTTTCTTGACCCCATCTTGAACCTACTCAAAGCAAAGAGGCTGGCGAGGACATATTTCTTCTGCAGCTGAGCATTTCACATGGGGGAATTACGTCTCCCAGGAGGAGAAGGAACAAACCAAGAGATCATAAAGCAGAGTATAAAGGTATTCAGATAGATTAGTTGATTGCAGAAGTAGATAGAGCAAGTACATATGGAGAGTGAGATTGGACTGGCAATAGTTTGGTTAAAACTATGGAGAAGGTTGAAGATGGCAAGGATTGGGTGAGATGGAGCAGCACAGGAAGGGGATATAACAACAACAACAACGACAACAACAACGTTGTAGTGGAGCCAGGGCTCTCAAAGCCCCAGGGCTCTTTTGAATAGCAGGGACTATGATGTCATCTGACACCTTCAGCCTTCCCTGTACCTAGAGTGATGAAAATATTGTATTATTGTTTGCTATCCCTGTTGTAATTCACAAATGTTTTGGGGTGGCTTGTTCTTGAATGGGCAGTTAAGACTCATTAACTTTACAAAAGACCTGATCCTGGTAAAGACAGCGTCTTTAAGCAAGTATTTTATAGTACGCTTGTGACTGATGAGTACGGATGTTTGTGGGTCATTTTGGCACCGCTGTCAGTCGCCTGCACGTATCCCTCTCCGTTTTCCAGTTTTAGCGATAAAAAACCCTGACTCTTCTGAGCTATATCGGTATTTGTCAAGTTTTCCTGCCCTGTGCAGGTGAAGTTGTGCTGTTAAATACCCACTAGACGGCACTGTCCCATTGAACTGTATGGGCCATGTGGTTGCTGCTCTCTTCCTTATGTAATTACAGCTCATTGCAAATGTGGAAGAGAATTAGGAAGCGGAGCCACAATAAGGCAATGGGATTTCCCTGTATCTGAATGACCCCCAAAACCTGCTAGAAGTGGTTTGTTGGTATGGATCAATACAGTTGCCTGTATTTTTGGATTGTAGTAGGAGGCATTGCTTTGAGGACTGTTCTAAGGAGCAGTTGCACTTCAGAATCTACCACTACAAAACTGATAAAAATCTGTGTATGTGTGTGTAGCTAATGCCAAATAAGGAGATAGGAATCAGACACAAGAGGAATCAAATTTAGGTTGATGGGAGGGAAGCGCTCAAAATGAAAATAACACTTTGTCTGAGGTGGCATGCATAGCTACTCAGCTATTTAGAGAGGAATGAAAGGAAACGACTAGAGAGGGAAATGAGACTAAAGCGTGAATATTACCTCCTTCAGGGCAAGGGGAATAAAAGGTGGGGCTGTTCTCAAGGATTTTGCTATGAAATGGGAGGTTATTCTTCCCATGTGTGTTATTCTTTACAATTTTCCAGTCATTTAGTAAAAAAATGCAGTGATTGGAGAACCAAGTTCTCCTTGACCTGTATGATATGGAACTACTCAGAACAAACAAAGACGGGTTCTTCCACAACAGTACAAAAATGGAGGGATGAGAACAGGAAAGTAAAAACTCCACAAGCTCAACACCACAAGAAAAGGAAAAGAAAAGAAAGAAGCCACCAAAAATCTGGTTGACGTTTCGAGAGAGGACCTTTTCTAAAATCAAGGAAAGAAAAGCGTATGTACAATGCTAGTGGGATTTTGCTTTGTAGTGGGTACAAAGTGGGTGGGAGAGATGCAAAAGGATGTTGTGGGGGGCCCCAAGCGTGATGGATGGTAATGCATTCATGCTATGGTTCCAACAGTGGGTTTCACAGTACTTCTTGTACGGGTGCCCTTTACTTTTCTGTTTCTCTCCAAAGAACCAGAATTTAATAGTTGTATTGCGTGGTTTGATTAGAGTGGAGCTGTGTGGATATTGGTTGCTTACACATACAGGAGGTCCTATGCCCGCTGAATAGAGGGTGGGAACAACTTCTTCTGACCATACCAACAGAGGAAAGCTAGTGAGCAATTCCTATTAATATTTATATTTATTTACTTTTATTACATTACATTTATATACCGCCCCACAGCCGAAGCTCTCTGGGCGGTTTACAACAATTAAAAATAGTAAACATTAAAAGTATACAAAATTTAAAAAACATAAAACCAGTATAAAAACAACAGTATCCATTTAAAAACAACAATTCTGGGGTCCATTAAAAACAAACTTAACGTTGTTAAATGCTGTTAAAATGCCTGGGAGAAGAGAAAAGTCTTGACCTGGCGCCGAAAAGATAACAATGCTGGCGCCAGGCGAGCCTCATCGGGAAGATCATTCCACAGTCGTGGGGCCACCAAGAAGGCCCTCTCCCTTGTTGCCATCCTCCGAGCTTCCCTCGGAGTAGGCACTTGGAGGAGGACCTTAGATATTGAGCGCAGTGTACGGGTAGGTTCATGTCGGGAGAGGCGTTCCATCAGGTATTGCGGTCCCAAGCCATGTAGGGCTTTATAGGTTAAAACCAGTACCTTGAATTGGGCTCAGAAACATATAGGCAGCCAATGCAAGTGGGCCAGAATTGGTGTTATATGCTCAAACCTCCCTGTTCCAGCTATCAATCTGGTCCGTTCAACTATGATGTCCAAGCACTGATTTAAGACAGACACTTTCTCCTGTCCTGTATATTTTGTTGGCCTTGGGAATTAATGGGATATTAATGTTGGCCTTGGGAACCCCATCCTGAACTAGCTCACCTTCTCAGGTGCTAGAGAAACCCGTGCTCCCTTGGCAATAATTTGTAGATGATTCAGAAGGTTTGTATTTGGAGAGACAGAATGTGCTGTCTTAACTCTAGTGAAGAAAGGTTGCAGGAGGCTGAGTCTACTTTTGATTAAGGTCATCAATTCAGCTCTGGGATGGAGACAGATTGCTATGCCTCCAATATGGCAGCTAATTGTAGGCAACTTCTAACCCATTTGGTTGGAACATATGTTTGTGTCAAGGCTGTAGCACGTTATTCATTTTTGTTAGGATATATCCAAAGGTTTTATCTTGTGTGTGTGTGTGTAGGTGTATGGGTGTCTATGCCAACTTGGCCATTGTTGTGTGTATCCTGTATGGGTGTGTGTTATCGCCACTGTCTCCAGATATAAAACACCTGGTTGAGATAGTTTGTGCTAGGAGTGGATAGAAGGGAGTTCTCCAGATGCTTTGGACTTCTACTCCCAGAAGCCCCTGCTGGTATCACCAGTGATCAGGAATGCTGGGAGTTAAAGCCCAAACCATCTGGAAATCTATTTTCTGCCCACTCATCATGGTGTGTCTGATTACTTTAACAAAATATCCAGGACAGGAGAAACTGTCTGTCTTAAATCAGTGCTTGGACATCATAGTTGAATGGACCAGGGCCAATAGTGGCTGCTATTGGATTGTTGACTGTTTTATAGTAGTTTTTTATGACTGGCTTGCTAGGCTATGTGGTTGTTTTAAGAGATGCTGCTTAGGTTATTGCATTTTACTGTGAGTTATTGTAAGCTGCTTTAAAGTTTTGCCATGAGGTAGAAGAAAGATCAGTAAGAGTTTGACATAAACACTTTCCTGTAACATGTGCGGATGGAAGGAGATGGCTCACAGAGAGAGAGGGAGGGAGGGAGGAAGGAAGGGAGAGGGTTTGCTCCAGGGTCTAGTCCTTCTTTTTAAAGTTCAGTTCTATCGTTAAATAGCACTACTTTTAAGTAGCTGGACGTTAAGGGGTATGCAATTTTTAAGCCATATGTTTGGTAGCAGCAGTATAAAAGGCTGGGTAATACCAATAGGCATAAAGTTCAGGTATACCTATTACTTTTTTTTAATGCAGGATGGAATATATCGTTTGCATGTAGAAGGTCCCAGGTTCCACCCCTGGTGCTACTGTTAAAAGGTTCAGGTGATGGCACTGGAAAGACCTCTGCCTCAAATCTTGGAGCACCTGTACCAGTCAGACCAGAATCTAGCCACTAGATGGACAAATAGTCCGAGCTGGTATAATGCAGATTCCTGTGTTCTTGAGATGAAAGCTTTCAGGAAAGGGAGGGACATGTTCAATGTTTTAATGAGCTTTGTGCATGAATTTTTACTTTGGTTTTGAGAAAACGTTTTGGAAAGATAACTTTATGAGTCCTTTTAAGACGTCTTCAGGAGCTACAGTAATTTTCGTTTAGATCTTCTACAATGTTTGCAAGTGATTTCAATATCATGTAAAATGGAATTGGTGCACTCATGGCTCTATTTGTGAACCTCTGCTTGATTTATATAAAAATGCGTGAATAGTCAGGGCTACGTGTGGGTTTTGCCCTCTCCATTTGGTGGATGCCATGTACAGGCTAGTGCTTCTTTCCCAATACCGTAGAGCAGGAGTGACAAATGTTTTTTCAGACCAATGGCTGTATTCCATCTTGGAGAACCTCTCAGGGGTGAGGGACACATTCCAGTAGTAGATAGGGCCACAGGCATAATATGTGGAGCTGCAAAATCCCCCCCACCCCAAATCCATTGTTACCAATTAACAGTAAAAAAAAAGTCTACTCAGAAGTAAGCAGGACTGAATCACTCTGCAGCACTTAATAGAACCCAAATATCAAGCCTACGAAAATCTCCTCAGAAGAAAACAGGAGCAGCAACAAGACCACAACTAGTATGGTGTAGTGGTTAAAGAGTTTGACTGGGAGTTGGGAGATCCGGGTTCTAGTCCCCACTCGGCCATGGAAACCCACTGGGTGACTTTGGGCCAGTCAGACTTTCAGCCTAACCTACCTCACAGGGTTGTTGTTGTGAGGATAAAATGGAGAAGAGGAGGAGGATTATGTACAATGTCTTGGGTTGCTTGGAGGAAAAAAGGTGGGATATAAATGCAATTAATAATAATAACAACAACAACTAGTGAAGCTAATTAATGAATTGCCAAAAAAGAGGGTAGAAATTTGCATAACATTTGCACATGCTAGTTTATATGCATAGATGAAACTTTAGAAGTAATTATGAGAATTTAAATAGGAATAAAGTCCATCTCACCATAGCGCCAAAGGCTGTGATCAGGTGACCTTTGGGCCTGCCTCTTCAGTGTGCTGTAAGGGTGTTAACCATTGACGGGCCATAGTTCTTTAAACTGGAGTTAGGCAGCCCTACAAATAGAGAACTGTCATCTCTGAAAGAGGCCACATGGCTGCCCTGCCAACAACCTAGGCCTCCATCATGGCCATAACCCCCACCTTCTTCCACTAAGTGGGAGGAAGAATATACCCAATGTTCATTGATAACGCTTTGATAGCAATCAGAGACAGAAACCATTATCTGAACATGCAGTGTTTGAAGACTTTTTTTTATTCTGGAATGCATTTTATGACCAAGTCTGCTAGTTTGTCTTTTGTTTGTGGCTTGGTTCTTTACTGGTTTTGAATGCTGTTCTGTACTTTTGATTTGTATTGAATATTTATGCCGTATTTTATTGTTGCTATACTTTCTAGTGTTGTTTTGTTTTTTGGCTTTGCTTTGTTTTTTGGAAGGAAGCTTTTTCGGAAAGTTCATTTGAAAAGTGGACTAGATATAATGTAAAGCCAGTGAAGTGTGTGCCTCTCCATTAAGTGTGTTCAGGATTGTGCCTTCTCTTACTCCCATGGAGGCTAAAGAAATCGGTGAACAAAAGAGTATTTTCTCCTGTGGCGTGTTTGGGACATTCCTTTGCATGACTGGATACACTGCTTTCACGTCAGATACCCATAGATACTTACAGCAACCCTAGCTCGAGGTGGTGTCAGCCTTTTAAAGGTAGGGTGGAGGAAGGACCAAATTATGCCAAGTTGTCAGAGCCTGGTGGAGCACTAACCCTTTTCTTCCTGCAGTATGGAGTGAAGGCTACGGGTGTGCAAGACATTTATTTGGTTCACATTGAAATGCAAGCTTACAATATCCTCATTTCCTGAAGCCAGATATGAACCGGAATGCAATTTGCTGCTAAAATGCACACATTTCCAAATTTGTGATGCAGTTTGCAAAAAAAAGAAAAGAAAAAGTGTGTGGAAAAATCCGCACACAAATGCACGTTTGCAAAAACGTGTACAAGAATGCATGGAAAATAAAAATTCCATTTTTATTATCACTATTACTATTATTTATTCAATTTATATCCCGCCTAAATACAAAATACCCTAGGTGGCCTGCAAAGCTAAAAATAATTTAAACAAGAGAAAACAATAAAAACAACGCAGCATAAAAACAATATAGTATGGGTTTGGGGAGAAGGCATACAAATCTTGAGGATTTTAAGAAAATCTGCACAAAAGTGTGTACAAATTTTCATGTGGACTACAAGAAAAATTCACAGTGTGATGCTGAATTGTGTCGCAATGAACTCCGCATTGGAAAAATGAGAAACGGAGTGAAATTGATCTTGACAGTTTTGCCCGTCCTTCATGAAGGCTCATGTGGTGCAGAGCGGTAAAGCAGGAGTTTCTGCACCTGAAATTCTCCCCGTGGCCTGAGTTCGATCCCAGCGGAAGCTGGTTTCAGGCAGCCGGCTCAGGTCGACTCAGCCTTCCATCCTTCCGAGGTCAGTAAAATGAGTACCCAGCTAGCTAGGGGAAAGGTAATAACGGCCAGGGAAGGCAACAGCAAACCACCCTGCTATAAGGCCTACCAAGAAAACATCAGCGAAAGCTGCCGTCCCTCCAAGAGTCAGTAATGACTCAGTGCTTGCACGAGAGGTTCCTTTCCTTTCCTCTTGAAGGAAGAAAACGAGCATCAGTCTGCACCTAAGGGCAGCAGGCTAGCTTAGGGGGCGCAGGGCAGGCCGTGTGGCACTCACAATTTTGCCTTCTAACGCTCTTCTGTTCTTCTACACCCTTTACCCCTCCCAGCATCCACTGCTTGAAATGGGTGCCTCAGTCTGTCTAATGGTAGGGCTGGCCCAGAACTTCCAGAGGTGGGGACACCCAGAGAAGGGTCTTTGAAGATCCGAATGGATGGGCAGCACCCTGTGGGAGGAGGCAGTACAGTTAGGCAATACCTTTATTAGGACCAACCCCAATGCTGCCAAAGATTCTGCAAGCTTTCAAGTTCTGCAGAACGTTTCATCAGGCTAAACAATATAAGAGGCAGGGCATGTAGGGGGTTGGGAGAAATAGAAAAGTTCAAAAACTAGGCCAGATCTTGTGGCCCTGAGGTCAGTGGAAACATTCCAAACCAGGGAGGTTAGGAAACACCTTTTTGATATATCTGATAAACAACGTGTTCATATCCCTAGTAGTACTATATCTCCAGATAAGTGGCACGTTTATAACTTGCAGATTTTCTATGGTTGCCTGGTTAACAAGACGTGTATTGCTTTGCTGAGAGTTTTTTTTCTTTGACAGGTTGCCAACCGTTTTGTGGCCAATGGGATTTGCATTCCTATCACTGCACTGTAATAAACTAAGCTGTGTACTTCTGAGTTACTGCTCAGTGAAGTAAGTTTACGGGCCAGAGAGAGTATTGAAAAACTGCTGCCAGTTCTCGTGCAGGTTTTGCATTAATGGAGGATAGAGTGCCGAGGTTTGCTAATTAAATAAATGGAATGGAACTGCTTTATCCAGGCCCTATTTTTTCAGAATGGGTTGATTCCAAACCTTGATCTATATCATCGTGAAAAGACCAGTGTTTAAATCATTGATTTAAAGGGCGCCTCCTATTTGCACCGCAGATATTTCCTAAACAAAAGTGCATATATAAATTGCTTGATGTAAACACTGGATCATACTTTCTCTCACCTGGAGGTAAGAGAACAGGTAGCTTAGTTTTAATTCCTCCTCTAACTTGGAGGCAAGGCTGATCAGCCTTAATGTCCCCTCCTGGAGAGAAGTCCCCTCCCAGTTTTGGGCTCTGCTTTTTCATGAGGAGTAACCACCCTGACAGTCAGATTAATCATTCCCAAAGATGGGCAGGAGAGGCTGCAAATAACCAGAGGTGTTTGAGGCTCCTGCCTTACAACTTAGGGCAGCTTCCACCAATTCTCCCTTTGCAAGGGCTTGCATTCTTTGGAAAAGAGCATTGCTACTGGGAATTCCCATCACGGAAGCCCTCAATAAGCTGACCAGAGTAGCTGACTTCTTGACTGTCTTTGCCATGGGCTGTATGCAGTATGTGGCCAATATATGGCCCTTGGGTGTTGTCATCTGCTACAACCTGTGGCTTGGACTCTGGAATGTTGACATCAGAACTAAGTGTAATGTCTTCTCCGCTCCATTCCTTGGTGACAAACCTTTTTTGGGGGGGGTCTCTATAAGAGTGTCCTACTTGTTGAGTGAAAAGAGAGAAAGAACACTTCTCCGCCACACCAAAGTCTCACAAGAGTACGTCTCAAGACTTTCATTTGGACAGGGTCTTTTCAGCCAGAAACGCCATGTTTTCTGTTAAATGTGAGTCCGCACATGCCCAGCTTCAGTTCTTCTGGTCCTCAAGATGGGGGCTGGAGGCAGGCAGTGGGGAGGTCATTGCCCTACTGGTGGTAGATTGCTGTCACGTGCTTGATACTCTTCCATCTGGTGCAGAGTGCAGTGCTATTCATCAGAGGGTGTGTGTGTGTGTCAGTGTGTGTCATTTTCAACCTAAGGGTCACCAGGGAAGGCTGGTTACAGAAATTAAATGTTAAACTTTATGTATGAAATCCAACAGTGTTCGTTTACCAATGGAATGGACATAGCTGATGGAACAGATCCCTTCTCTTCTATCCTGCCCCCTGTGGACCCCCTACCCGCATCTGCTCTGGAGTATGGGACCCTGAGCTTAGAGTCTATTGATATTTAAATTCAAGGTTATAATTGTCACAACTTGCACTCAGTTTCTGAATGTATATGTGATCTCATACAGCCTTTTCCTCCAACGTATAATTGGCATCTTCCCATAGGAAATGATGGTTATTGGTACAGAAAAAGCAATTCGGTATCCATCACATTTGGGAAATGAGAGCTTCTTCAAAGGTCAGAGTAAAATACACTCTCAATTATGCTAATGAGAGCTGCCACAATGATCCACGGAAAACTAAACGGCTCAGAATTAATCTCACTGTTTTCATTTATAATGAGGTACGAACTACATGCTTTGTTGCCAAGTAGTGAAAGCATGAACTTTTCCCTCTAAGATTATTACTGCAAGTAATATTGCTTTTAAGATAAAACTTAAATGTGTTTTAATTTAATGGCTAAGAATTGGCATGATGAATGCCACATTTGAAAAGTCTCCTTCCCATAAATGTTCAAATTGCAACAAAGCCAGCTTAGTGGTGTTGTCAAACTCAGCAACTAAGGCTGCAGCCTTATATATATTTACTCAGCAGTAAGTAACACTGAATGAGATGGGACCTCACATTGAGTCTTCATTCCAGCTCTGGTCTGACGCCCCACTGGCCCCTCCTTTTTAGACATTTTTGTGCGCCGTCGGCTTCAGTGATTAAGGTCAGTCGTCGCATTTAGTGCTAGGCTGTGGAATTGTTCTGTGGCGCTGAATGACTGGCCTTAAAACCAGTTTTTGCAGCCAGTGGAGCCAATTCACACACCTGCCAAATCAGGGGTTCAGGTCCTCTATACGTAGAGGACCACAGAGCTATGCGCACCCTGAATATTTTGGCATGGGTGCACATCTGCACATGATTTCCCATCTCTACCATCATTCTTCTTTTTATGAGTGACAGTAGAACAGCAGCATGTGCGTAGGCTGGTGCAAGCCCAGTGTTGACCATATTGACAGGCTCATTGGTTTTGGTGAGTAGGTTGACTGCATCCTTAGACTGCAATATGGTCAGATATTTAGCAAAACATGGGCCTGGTTCAAACAGGTTCATCCCTATAGTGGTGTAAGCGATATTGAGTCACATGATCAAGGGGAATGATCAGGTGATATTAGATAAAGAAAGGGGCCCCAGGTGATAGGTAGACATTAAGGATGCCTCAGTATCTGTTAGCTTGCTGATTTGATTATTCCCTTTTCCGTACAATGGACTCACAGAGCCAGTGTGGTGTGGTGGCTAAAGTGTTGGACTAGGGGTCGGGAGATCCGGGTTCAAGTCCCCACTCGGCCATGGAACCCACTGGGTGACTTTGGGCCAGTCACAGACTCTCAGCCCAGCCTACCTCGCAGGGTTGTTGTTGTGAGGATAAAATGGAGAAGAGGAGGATTATGTATGCCGCCTCAGGTTCCTTTGAGGAAAAAAGGTGGGATATAAACGCAATAATAAATAAATAAATAAATAAATAGCGTCCACATCCTTTTAGTCGATTAGTGACAAGTTAAGGGTAAAAGACTGACTGGACCTGCCAGCTTTAACTGTGGGGTATGCTGCAGTAGCAATTTGTGTATTTCTTAGAGGCCTGTACAAAACGGCGTAAAATGTCTGACTGTATTGTATCGGAGCAAAAATGCTCAATGTTTAAAAATAGATGCATTTTTAATGCCCAAGGTTTATTAGTCTAATGTGCTCTCTGATACTGTACATCTGTTTTGTTGTTAGACAGGCCATTATGAGGTTGTTCTGAATGCTAATATCAGGCAGATTTCTGAAACGGAGTTATAATTGCTGTTCATTAATGGAACATTTGTTGTTTCATGCCCTTTTATGTTTCATGCCTTTAGCATGCACAGTAACTCTTGAAAAAGAATGCTTCCTATCTTTAGCATATTTATTTATTTATTTATTTATTTATTTATTTATTTATTTATAAAGCATATTTACCTGCTTTACCATCTTTTAAAAATATCTATTCAAGGGCACAGTTTATAAGTGCTGTTGACATGTTTTGTCTATACTGCAGGTTTCACCCACCTCTTAGGGTGGAGACATGCACATTGCTGAAGTGTGTGGTGCAAGTAGTTTCCGCACATGCATGCTTCTTTCCATTGTACTTCTTTTCAGGGCATAGAACGTGTGCTCAAGCCACCTCCACCACACTTTAGTTTATCCCATGGTTTGAAGTTGGCTTGTTTTGAAACTGACCAGAGTTTGTTACAAAAGACAATTCCGGGTGTTCATGCAATAACATGCCAAGATTTAAAGCCCTACATGGTTTGGGTCCAGGCTACCTGCGGGATCGCCTCCTCCCGTACAGTCCGCCCCACACACTCAAGTCCTCTGGAAAGGGTTGACTCCAGTCAGCCACAACTAGGCTGGCAACTGTTACCCAGAGGACCTTCTCTTCTGCTGCTCCCAGACTGTGGAATGGCCTGCCGGAGGAGACTCACCAACTTAACAGTCTATTAGCATTTAAGAAAGCAATTAAGACTGATCTCTTCCGGCAGGCCTATCCAGTGGAATTTTAGGATGTTTTTAGAATGTTTTAATAATGTATACTATGGGCTTTGCTAGACCTACCGGGTGTTCCGTCGTTGAGGAGTGGTGAAAGCGGATTTTCCCGTTCAGCCGTGACGCCTCATGATCCACACCTGCCTTCGATTTGTGGCGGAAGTTTGCGCCGGTTGTGCTGCTGCCACCGCGAGCACGGTTGCACAGCCACACCGGCCTGATTGCCGCGGCTTTTTTTTCCGGTCGCTGCACGGTTTGCGCAAGTCTGAAAGACCGCAAACTTGCGCAGCCGTCAGCGATGCCGCCACTGGCCCTGGCGGCGGAGCCGGCGGCGGCAGTGCCAGTGCCAGCTGAAGTGCTGCTGGTGCTGTTGAGGGCATTGATGCGCTCACTTCCTGATGGGGGTCATGGCGGGTGTAATATGACCCGAGGTCAATCGTCTGCATGGGCACTCTGTGCCTACATCTCCCATCATGCCTCTGAGGTGTTGGCGGCGATGACCGCCTCTGTGCCGTCTGCCCCATCCCAAGGAGCCAACCCACATCTGGCGTAGCCATGGCAGCAGCCCACAAACAGCTCTGCCCTCTGCCAGCCTGGTACCCCCACTAACAGGCAGCGTACAGCACCGCCATTATGCGGCCACGGTAGCTGCCCACCACAAGGAGTCACCAGCCACTTTTCCGTTCCTCCGTTCCTGCGCTAACTGTCACTGGGGGAATAATAAAAAAAAGCCGCTCCGCCGCTCTGCCCCAGCTGGCGGACTGGGCGCAAATGGCGGAGGTGGCTTGACCGAAGCCGCTGACCACTCCCCCTTAGCACGCCTTTTCCTGCCCAGTGCGGACCGCAGTGACCTCACATCCTCCCACACGTACTCCGAATTACCGCGGGACAGCAGGAAAAGGCGCACTAGAACTCACTTTTTTAAAGTCGGGAGAAAGAGGCTTCACCACAGGATAACGGCGGATCCTGGTGAACGTCATCTGGAAGCCTCGACGTAACTGCGGAAGGTAACGCGCGCTAGAGCCCTGTCTAGTAACGCCCTATGTTTTTAATTCAGTTTTATGTATTTTATACTTATTGTTGTTCTCCGCCTTGATCCAAATGGAGAGGCGGGTAAGAAATAAATTTATTATTATTATTTATTAAGATTTGGGGCAGTTGAAAATAAGCGCTGCCAGAGTTGGCCTTCCCCTTTCAGACGAAGGGATCCTGGCACTAGCAGTCAGAAGGCACTTGCAGTTATTCCATCTCTTTTTTCTTAGCTGGTTTCCTGTGGTAAGAAAAAAAGATGGAAGGTGAGGTGGGGAAACACAGGAGGGTTACAAGTGGAGGAAGAACCCACGTAAAATTCTGTGAATGATGCAAGGCGATCGCATGATAAAAGCCTTGTTTGGAAGCACCCACAGAGAAAATTAGGCAGTAAGCACAACAAGGGGGGATTCATGCAAGTTTTGTTCCATATCGCCATTTGACTGTCACACATTTTTGCCTTGTTTGTTTATGTTCATCCTAAAATTCAAGGAGCACATCCTGGCATTAAGGCATATGACCACAATCTTTAATTCAAGAGGCAGCATCTCTAAAGACTCATATCTTATAATGCTGTCTGGTGTTTGCATCCAGGACCTCACAGAACTTACACAGAAAGCAGAATCTCTGTGAAACTGAGAGGTTCACATTACTTAGGGTGACCAGATGGAAAGGAGGACCGGGCTCCTGTATCTTTAACAGTTGCACAGAAAAGGGAATTTCAGCAAGTGTTATTTGTATGCATGCAGCACCTGGTGAAATTCCCTCTTCATCACAACAGTTAAAGCTGTAGGAGCTATACTAGAGTGACCAGATTTAAAAGAGGGCAGGGCACCTGCAGCATTCACTGCTGTGATGAAGAGGGAATTTCACCAGGTTCTCCATATATACAAACGACACCTGCTGAAATTCCCTTTTCTATGCAACTGTTAAAGATACAGGAGCCCGGTCCTCCTTTCCATACGGTCACCCTACATTACTAAACTTCAGGAAACCAAAATTCTGCCATGGTATTTAAAGGCAATCTAGTAGCATGCTGCAGTTACCCAAATAACCTTGATTCTGGGCTTCTTTTTCCTGGTATGCTTTCCAGGGATGGATTTTTCTCTAATTTTAATCGTAACTACCTTGGGGCAGGGACCTATCTTTATATGGTTCTCTGTAAAGTGCTATGCATATGAATGCTGATCTGTTAATAATTTTAAACATTTGCACTATGCTGTACAGTTGGGCAAAAGATCATCTGTTTTGCAGATGTCCTGAACAACTGTAGGCTTTGGTTCTTGGACTGTTTTTTTCCTCTCTCTGATGAGAGTGATCAGCTATGGTTCAGATGTCTGCTGTTGGTCGGTGATGGGTTTTAGACAAATGGGAACAGTGTAGTCTATTTTCCATACCTTTCTTGATGCATTATGGGTCTCGGTTAGATAAACAATGTGCAGAGGTTTCTGGGCTAATTTTCTATTTTAATTGATAGAATACTTAATTTCAAGAACTCATTATCCCCAGATCATAGTATATGAAACTATACACCTTTTATCCAGGGATATCAGTTCTATTAACTTAGTTCCAAATCAAATTTAGGCCTTGTCCCTGCTCATACTCTAATTACCAGGTTTGAGTTTTTCAGTAATATCAAATTCATGTAAGGCATCTTTTGTATAGAGACCTGTTTGCTCTGTCAGGCCCAAGCTATGGTATAGTTTGGTTTTCAGGTGGATAGATATGTTGGATGGAAAAAGTGCTGAGAGGAAGATTAAAGGATTGACCTAAAGGTACCAGTTGCTGGGGAACATGGGTGGGAGGGTGCTGTTGCACCATGTCCTGCTTGTTCATCCCTGGCCGATGGCTGGTTGGCCCCTGTGTGAACAGAGTGCTGGACTAGATGGACCCTTGGTCTGATCCAGCAGGGCTCTTCTTATGTTCTTATGTACCAGAAGGGTTTGTGGAGTATGTAGATTTTGTGGGTATCATGGCCATGAGTGGGTTCTGGAAATACTTATTTATTAATACAGTTTGTATCCCACTTCAAGGTGCCTATCAATAATAAAATACAGATGAAATATAAAATTGTATTTAGAATATAAAAACATACACATTAAAACCACATCAGTAGAAAAGAAATAAAACAGCACCCACGAAGTAAACCCAACTTCACACAAATCTGCCAAGTCCTATCTGAATGAAAATGTTTTCTCCTATCACCAGCAGGCAAACAAAGATGGAGCTAGTCTGGCTTTCCTTAGCAGGGAGTTCCAGAACCTGGGAGCAGCCACTAAGAAGGCCCTCACTTGTGTTCCTGCCAAATATACCTCTGATGGTAGTGGAACAGAGAAGGATCTTAAAGTATCGAGGACGTGGGTAAACTGCTTGGAAGAGTTGAGGAGGGCGACTTGCCCTCTCGATCCCTGTCCTTCTTAGCTGGTTGTCCAGGGAGGAGATGCAGTTAGATTACAACTACAATATATTATTAATACATCTCTTAGGGAAGGAAGTTTTCCACCACATTTTAAAGAAGCAGTGGTATGGCCGCTTCTAAAAAAGCCCTCCCTGGACCCCCCGGACCTTAATAACTACAGACCATTGTCAAATCTTCCATTTTTGAGCAAGGTGATTGAGAGGGCAGTTACCTTCCAACTCCAAGCAGTTTTGGATGATACAGATTTTCTAGACCCATTTCAGAGCAGAATACGGAGTTGAGGCAGCTATGGTCGCCTTAGTGGATGATCTATGCTTGAGTATTCACAGGGAGATTGTGTCCCTGCTGGTGCTTTTGGACCTCTCAGCGGCTTTCGATACCATCGACCACAGTATCTTTCTGGATCTCCTGGAGGATTGGAAATCGGGGGCACTGTGCTTCAGTGGTTCCGGTCCTATCTCTCGGGGAGGTTCCAGATGGTGATGCTTGGGGATAGCTGCTCCTCAAAGAAGGAGCTGTCGTATGGTGTACTACAAGGCACCAAGCTCTCCCCAGTGCTGTTTAACATCTACATGAAATCGCTGGAAAAGATCATCCAGAGGCATGGGGTGGGGTGCTATCAGTATGCCAATGACACCCAATTGTACTTCTCTATGCCTTTGACATCATCATCATCATCATATATTTATTTATTTCCCAATAGCATCAGCTAAGGATAACGTGTCTCCTCTGAATGTTTTTTTTTAATATTTCTGTTTTTCAAGAGGTTGATCGAGCTCTTGTGATGCAGGAGCACATTTTTGGATTTGGTTTCTTCTCTCATTGAGTGCTGTAGTACAATACGTAGAACATGGCTTCCATTAGTTCAAGAGCACCTTTCACCAAATACATCGAGATTAGCCCTTGAAAAAGGAATGCTAAAGTGACCCAAGTATATGAAAACTTTGTCAGATCTGATCTGGTTTGAGTAGGGATACAGGCGAACTTGCCTGTTTTCAGTCTGTCAGTGTTCCGTATGTTTTTACCTTTAGCTTCATTCTATTTTTGCAGTGATCTGCATATAAAAAGCAAATCTCTCAAAATACATTTTTACATGCATCTTTTCTCTGAAAATGCATATTTATATTGCATTTTGATATGTTTAAATTGCGACATCCACTGGATAACTAAGGCCATAGCTAAACCTAAGGTTTATCCCTGGATCGTCCAGGGGTCAAACCTGTTCATCTAGGTGACACACAGGGGATCCAGTGCTCAGGCAGGGGCAAACCCTGGATGATTCCCAGGATAAACCTTCAGTCTAGCTGTGGCCTAAGATCCAATCAGCACATTTCTTTGACTAGTACAAGCGAGGTCATTTAATATGTTGAATTCCTAAGGCAACCTTCGCTTTTAGTCCTCCTGCCCTTACACATGCTTGACACGTGGCATTCAAAAGGGTGCGTTTTAACATTATCCTCTTTTGATTGTTTTTCCTGACCCTTCTTTGCATAATGGATTAGGGTTAGAACAACTGATTGTGAAACCCCATAGGATCAAGGTCCCAGTCTACATGAAGGCTTCTATTGATGCTGGTGCAGTTCAAAATTCATTTTCCTGAATCCACATTGAGACAAAGGCATAAATTCTGTTTTCCTGAAGCAAACATACCCGTATTTCTTCGATTGTAAGACGCCATCGATTGTAAGACGCACACTAATTTCAGTACCACCAACAGAAAAAAAAAACCCTAAGGCACACCCGCGATTCTAAGACACACCCCATTTTTAGAGATGTTTATATGGGAAAAAAATGCGTCTTAGAATCGAAGAAATATGGTAATCTTAAACTGCATTAATGTGGCTATATGTAGGCAGACTCCTGCAACATCAACAAGCTTTTTACTTTTTTTAAAAAAGAAATCCAGTAAGCTTATGTTCTGGTCTGCAGGTCCAAAGGCAGCGAATGAGTGGTAATTTTTTTTAAAAAAAAAGGTCATCCCAAAAAGCAATTCCCATCCCCCTCATGCTGAATAAGTGCAATTAAAGACAATGTAATTTACTTCTGAGTAGATATGTTTATCCGGTGTTTTCAGCTCATTCCTTGAGGCAAGGAAATAAAATGGACAAAGGAGAACTGGCAAGTAATGAATTTTTTTTGTTTTTCTAAAGGCAGGGAGAGGGGAAAGCAGCAAACCCAATGTGCCAACTTTTCTAGGAGTGAGCCTTATGGAAGAGGATGTGATTTACTTCTGAGCAGACATGGGGGCTGTCTTCACAGCACGGGGTTCATACCACCTCCCTCTGAAACCCTGTTGTTTCCCTTTCCTGGGGTGGTTTTGGGTGTGACGAGTTTGCACGGCACTTTGAAGATAAAGTCGCTCAGATTCGTCATGAATTGGATACCACACTTAATGCAGCACCACTAGTAGAGGCGTTCAGAGTGCCGTCCGGCTCAGTTGTATTGGATGAGTTTCAGTTATTGAGGCCCGAGGATGTGGACAAGATGCTTGGCCAAGTCCGGTCGACCACCTGTGTGCTTGCCCCTTGCCCCTCGTGGCTCATTACATCAAATAAGGAGAGGATCGCCGGCTGGGTCCAGGAGGTTGTAAATGCCTCCTTGAGAGAGGGAGTGGTGCCGGCCTCTTTAAAAGAGGCGGTAATTAGACCACTCCTGAAGAAGCCTAATCTGGACCCGGAGGATGTTAACAACTACAGGCCGGTGGCTAATATCCCTTTCCTGGGCAAGGTGCTTGAGCGGGTGGTTGCAGGACAACTCCAGGCACTCTTGAATGAAACGGATTATCTAGATCCATTTCAATCGGGTTTCAGGCCTGGTTTTGGAACGGGAACTGCCTTGGTCGCCCTGTGGGATGACCTCTGTCGGGAGAGAGACAGGGGGAGTGCGACCTGTTGGTTCTCCTGGACCTCTCAGCGGCCTTCGATACCATCGACCATGGTATCCTTCTGGATAGGTTGTCTGAGCTGGGAGTTAGAGGTACTGCGTTGTAGTGGTTCCACTCCTACTTGGATGGCCGATTCCAGAAGGTGGTGCTGGGGGATTATTGCTCTGTGCCGTGGCTCCTAAGCCATGGGGTTCCACAGGGCTCTATCTTATCCCCTATGCTGTTTAACATATACATGAAGCCTCTGGGGGAGTTTATCTAGAGATGTGGACTGAGGTGTCATCAATATGCGGATGATACCCAGCTCTACCTTTCCTTTTCATCAAAACCAGGTGAGGCAGTGGCTGTTCTGAACCAGTGCCTGAGCACGGTAATGGACTGGATGAGGGCTAACAAACTGAGACTCAATCCAGACAAGATGGAGGTACTGTTAGCGGGTGGTTCATTTGTCCGACGAGGTGATGTTTGCCCTGTCCTGGACGGGGTTGCACTCTCCCTAAAGGATCGGGTCCGTAGTTTGGGGGTGCTCTTGGATCCAGAACTGTCACTTGAGGCACAGGTGAACTCAGTGGCAAAGAGCACCTTTTATCAGCTTAGGCTGATATACCAACTGCGCCCTTATCTGGACAGAGATAGCCTAGCTACAGTTATCCATGCTCTGATAACCTCTCGTTTGGATTACTGCAATGCGTTATATGTGGGGCTGCCTTTGAAAACGGTCTGGAAACTTCAGCTGGTACAAAACAGGGCAGCCCGTTTAGTAACAGGGACTGGCTGGCGAGATCACATTACGCCAGTCCTTTTACAACTTCATTGGCTGCCAGTCCAGGTCCGGGCCCGATTCAAAGTGCTGGTATTGACATTTAAAGCCCTAAACGGTTTGGGGCCAGGTTATTTGAAGGAACGCTTCCTCCCATATGTACCTGCCCGGACCTTAAGATCGTCTACAGGGGCCCTTCTCCGTGAGCCCCTGCCAAAGGAAGTGAGGCAGGTGGCTACTAGGAGGAGAGCTTTCTCCGCTGTGGCACCCCGGTTGTGGAATGAGCTCCCCAGAGAGGTCCGCCTGGCGCCTACACCGTACTCCTTTCGTCGCCAGCTGAAGACCTTTTTATTCACTCAGTATTTTAACTCTTAATTTTAACTTAAATTTAAATTTTACTGTTTTAACTCTGTATTTTAATCTTATATCAATTTTGCTGCGTGGTTTTATCCTGGTTGTGCTTTTTATACTGTATTTTGTATTTGTGCTTTTAACCTGTTGGTTGTTTTATGATGGTTTTAATTTTTGTGAACCGCCCAGAGAGCTTCGGCTATTGGGCGGTATAGAAATGTAATAAATAAATAAATAACCCCCAAGCTGAGGAGGGAGTGTGGAGTTTCTGGATGGCCATCTGTGTACTGGAGCTGACCCCCCTTCTACCAGGCTCCATCCTAGATTGGCCCCGGAGTGGCGTCAGACGGCGGAAGGGCTGTCCTGATGTTGCTCTGATTGAAAAAGTTGGGGTACATCTGACACTAATGGTGTGCGGGGGGGGGGGATTGCACATTTTTCGGAGGCCCCAGAAAGTGTGCTTTGCCAACCGCTCAGCTGGCCTGGTTCCCCAGAAAAGGGCCGGCCAAGCAGGGCGCAGCAAACTCACAAAGGTGAGCACCCCACGAGTTCTACAGTAACCCGCCCAGAGAGCTTGTAAACCGCCCAGAGAGCTTCGGCTGTGGGGCGGTATATAAATGTAATAAATAAATAGATACCGTCCCTATGACTTTGAGAAAATGTGGATATTGTAGCAAGAAAACTTGGGACTGAAAAAGATTGGGAGTAATGACATGTGTCCTGTCCTTGTATGAGTCACAGTAGCACCACGGCAAATTCATTGCGTAGATTGGGCCAAGGAAAGGTCTCCTGTTAAAAACAACAAAGAGTCTTGTGCCTTAAAAGACTAACAAATATATTATGGCATAAGCTTTTGTGGATTGTATGCCATAATAAATGTGTTGGCCTTTTAACATGCCACAACATTCTGTTGGTTTTTCTGAAACAGTCTAATATGGATACCCTTCTGGAAATTGTCTTCTATTAAGACAGTCTCCTTGTGATTTCTGTTTGTAGTAGACTTTTTCTCTTATTTATTCTATACTGTTTGCAATGGAGTGTAAATAGTACTCATAACGAGATTTGCATATTCTTGTTTTCATATAGTATTCTCATTTTTGTGAATACCTCTTTGATTTTAGCTGGAAGCCTCAAGCTTTGCCTGCTCTCTAATGCCTAGGTGCTCTTTTAACAGAAGGGGTTCTGTTCCCGCAGGCGAACGGTTGTGTGCAGATCACAGGTCAGTGTATAGTTTTGAATTAAGCAGGGTCCGAAGGGCCACACAGTGGCTCTACGCATTGTACAACCCAAGATGCAAGCAAAGAGCTCTTGAACCCGCTCCCCTCCAGCACAAACAGCAAGAGAGGTTGTGGCAGAGTCCTTCCCTTATTCTGAAACTTACATATCATAGAATCATAGAATAGCAGAGTTGGAAGGGGCCTACAAGGCCATCGAGTCCAACCCCCTGCTCAATATGGTGCTCTCAATTTGGCTGTGTGTGTGCCTCATGCACAGAATTGCACGAGGGGAACATTAGGACGGAACCGTCGTTGTTCGTGGGTTGATGGGATCAGGGCAGGGACTCCCAAATTTGGTTTGGTCTTGGATTTCTAGCCAAAGTTGGTGATATTGCCTAGCTTGGTGAACAAATGTATCCTTCTTGCCATGTTTGGCTCTATTATGAATTGAGCACCACTTCACCTCAGGAGTTTTTCACTGGCTCCGAATGTTAAACAAGATTCTGAGCAGGCTCAGGGTTGGTGTTCACTGGCCAGGGCCCTGCGCGTACAGAAGCTTTTTAATGCTATCACTTCACTTTCACTGAAACGCTCTTATTGTTTGATGTCAGTGTGACCAGACTACCTGATGAAGTTCTGTGGGCCTTTTCTGTATTTGGGTCAGTTTTCGTGATCCTTTCTTCCAAATGTTGTGGATTTGGCAGAGCAACTATATAAATCTAAAGCCGTTTCTGGTGTGTGTGTGTGTGGTTATTATTTATTATTATGTATTATTATTTAAAACATTTGTATCCCGCCCTATATCATTAGGATCTCAGGGCGGTGTGCAGATAAAAATATACGGTATAAAACAATAAATATACACAGCTAAAAACAAATTAAACCATGAACCAAGTTAAAACAATATATAATTTAAAAGCAGTAAATTTTAGGGTGACCCTATGGAAAGGAGGACAGGGCTCCTGTATCTTTAACAGTTGTATGGAAAAGGGAATTTCAGCAGGTGTCATTTGTATATATGGGGATCCTGATGAAATTCCGTCTTCATCACAACAGTTAAAGCTGCAGGAGCTATACTAGAGTGACCAGATTTAAAAGAGGGCAGGGCACCTGCAGCTTTAACTGTTGTGATGAAGAGGGAATTTCACCGGGTTCTCCATATATACAAATGACACCTGCTGAAATTCCCTTTTCCATACAACTGTTAAAGATACAGGAGCCCTGTCCTCCTTTTCATATGGTCACCCTAAGTAAAAACAGTTAAAACAATGTGCCGTCTTAATGAATTTAAAAAGCCATGTTTTTACTTGGTGTTGAAATGCAATCAGTGTTGGCGCCAGTCGGGCCTCCCAGGGGAGGGCATTCCGCAGTCGGGGTGCCACCACAGAGGAAGCCCTCTCCCTTGTCCCATCATAGCGTATATGTTGCATTGGTGAGATGCGGAGAAGGGCTCCTCCAACAGATCTTAGGTCTGGGGCAGGCATATATAAGGAGAGGCGCTCTCTCAAGTATCGAGGTCCCAAGCTGTTTAGGGCTTTAAACGTCATTACCTTGAATTCCAACCAGAAGGTATATATGTGTGGTGAATTTCCAATGGGCTGTCTGTATAATAGCTGGGTCTGTGCAGTGGATGTGGGGCAGGTAAAATACAATGCTTGCATGCACGCATTATGGGAAGTGCACATGTGCTGACATTATGAGCTGGGAGAGAACTCCCAGAAACCAGTCCTTCCTGAGCCACGAATTCCTCCGAGGGGAGCTCATCCATAACTAACATGCCACTAGTACAGCCCCTCCCTGATGTGGTGCTGAGATTCCTGAGAGTCATGCTGATGTCGCATGGAGCTGCCTCCCCTTTCTCTTGAGTCTGGAGAAGGTGCGGAGGGATCTCTCTAAACCCACACTCAACCAGAGTAGAAGAGGTGCCCACCTTTGGTGAGCGGGCAAGTCCACTTTTGCAACCTTGAATCAAGGGCTGTTCATGGGACCAGATGAGAAGCACCTGGACTCTAGGTTGTGTATTCATGACACAGAATGTAAAATAAGGTACATATTTTGCTTATGTGGGGAGTTGACCTTGTTTGACAGAGCCATGACCAGTACCGCTAGTTCTAATTGTAAGGGCCATTTATGGGTTCAGTCTCAAGAATTTCGGGTTGTGGAATTCTTTTCCATGGGATCCCTGAGTGGCCGCCTCATTATTGGCATTTAGAAAGGGTGTAAAGGCTGCAATCATGTACTCACTTACGTAGGAGTAAGCCACATTGAACTCTAATGACACATCGGACTTGCATTAAGACCTTTCTCTTACATTTCTCCTTCAATGGAGTCCTTCCACCCACCCCCTGCTTCTCCATTCATGTTATGCCTCTGTTCTATTTGTTTTCATTTTGTTTTATCACGATTATTGAACATCTTCCCTAAGTCGTTTCAGCTTTTGTTGTGAGCCAGTTCGAGGCTCTTTGGACCCAAATGCAAAAATATATTAACAAAGGCTAGGTGCATTCCTTTGACAGAGAAAATGCCTTACGTCCATGACTGGCACAGCCTGGGCATGGGGAGGCTATTGTGGGTGGGGGTGGGAGACGATTTGTGGAGGCAGGCCTTTTGCAGCCTACACGTGGCACCATTGGAGGTGGGAGGGAGAATCCGAACCCATAAATTGGCTCTCACCCCTCCCCTCCTCCTCTTTGAAACGCGGCTCCCCTCTGTACGCAGTGTGGGCTTGCTGGTCATCCTTTATGGGGGCTGAGTAGGAATTTTTTGCTCATAATCCTTCATTGGTTATGAGTTTTTTCGCCTACTTCATATTGTAAGACAGGCGAGGAGAAATAACTAGGTTGATTTGGCTGTGAATCTGGTCACATTTGAGAATCTGGTCACATTTGATGATAGGCAGCCATGTGCGGGCATCTTGAGCGGGTTAGGATCAGTGAGCATTCAGAGGCACCATTGCAGTGATCAGTAATGCCTGAGGCTCCCCAGCTGCAAGCCCCGAGGCCAACCTTCCTCACTGACTTGTGGCACGAGGGGCGGTTGACATGGCAGGCCTCCCTACCCCAAAAGGGGAAGCCTGGGAGATGGCGGACGTTGAGGCACCACTCTCAGGCCGTGAATGTCTCGCCCAATAAAACCACAGCATGAGGCCGGGTTAGAGCAGATGCCTGCTTAGGTTTTCCCTTTCTGCAGATCTACTAATAAATGTGGCCCTGTTTAAATCCCAATCTTATGTCTGCCTCATTATTTCCCACACTCCACATTCCCCACAATCTGTTACATAGATAGAATGCAGTGTTAGCATATTATGAGTACTAGCCAGAAACTAACAATGTATGCGTTTGTCACACTCCAGTGTGTCCCATTCTAGCATGACTTGAAGATGCAACCTGGGCCATGGCTATGCAGATTAAGAGCAGGCTGTGCTGCCAGTGGCTGCTGCTCCATCCAATGTGACAAAGCAAATGGCTGTGACGGGTACCACAGTTGGGGAGGGGCAAAATTTGCTCCCCGTGGAAGAAAACAAAACTGGGGCCAACCATGGGCAGTGGCAGCCTTGGCCCCGTCTCAGTGGCATCCCTGCATGCATGCCTGTAATTGGTCCATTTTCTTCTATGGGGGAAGAGCCAAGTGCTCTATTTGGGGACACTGTTGTAGTGGGGGTAGAACTGCTCTTGGCACTTTGGGGGATGTTGGTGGTGGAGGCCTGAAATTATTTATTTATTTATTTATTTATTTATTTATTGCATTTGTATACCGCCCCATGAGAGCCTCATGTGGCGCAGAGTGGTAAGCGGCAGTTACTGCAGCAGAAACTCTCCCCATGGCCTGAGTTCGTTCCCAGCGGAAGCTGGTTCTCAGGCAGCTGGTTTGGGTCGACTCAGCATTCCATCCTTCCGAGGTCAGTAAAATGAGTACCCAGCTAGCTGGGGAAAGGTAACTGCGACTGGGGAAGGCAATGGCAAACCACCCCGCTACAAAGTCTGCCAAGAAAACGTCAGCGAAAGCAGGCTTCCCTCTAGGAGTCAGCAATGACTCAAGTGCTTGCACGAGAGGTTCCCTATACCGCCCCATAGCCGAGGCTCTCTGGGCAGTTTACATAGGATAAAAACCCTTAAAAACAATATACAAAAGTTTTAAACCACAAAAACATACAATTTTAAACCACAAAAACATACAAAAACAAACCCAGGCTAATTACATATTGCTAAATGCCTGGGAGAAGAGAAAAGTCTTGACCTGGCACTGAAAAGATAACAATGTTGGTGCCAGGCGACATAGATGGCTTGCATTCATCCCCCCTTGCAATCAACTTGACTTCTCCTTGACCATCTTTCCAGTCCACCCATGGTGAGAATGGGCATGTCTGGTTTTAAAAGGAAGTGTTTCCACTCCAGTCTATTAGTATAATCGAGACTGAAGCGTTTTCACTGAGGAAGAGCTAAGAGCGGCATTTGTTTCTATTTAGCAACCCTCAAGTATGGGAGCTTTAATCAGAACGGCTTGGCTTGTTTCCTAATGTGGTCTCACGTGTTTCAATAAATATTCTTTAAAATAAAACTAACACTCTCCAACGCGCCAGGGATCCTTCGGTCCATTCTTTCCCCCAAAGAGCCTTCAAAGTACCAAATTACTGAGGTAATGAGCTTTGGTACTAATCAGAAATTCAAGCCATAATTGAAGTATAGATTGAATTGGTTCTGTGAATGGTAGCAGCTGCATTGATAATTGCTCACTCCTGCGAGGAATATCCTGAAGTGTGTTTCTTTTCTCCCTTTACGGTCTTGTAGAGTGTTTCTTCCTAGCAAATAATTACCTGTGTCCAGGGGGCTAGGGGGTACTCAATACATGTAGCAGGCCGTTGTGTTGTCCAGTTATAGAGAATCCTAGGATTTTCCAATATGGAGATTGTAGTTAGTGCTGAGCAGAAATGGAGAGATAAATTTTATTTATTTATTATTATTGCATATATCCCACCTTTTTCCCCCCAAGGAACCCAAGGAGGTGTACCTAAACCTCCTCCTCTCTGTTTTATCCTCAAAACAACAACCCTGTGAGGTGGGTTGGGCTGAGAGTTTGTGACTGGCCCAAAGTCATCCAGTGGGTTTCCATGGCCAAGTAGGAACTAGAACCCAGATCTCCAGACTCCCATCAACCTTTGGGTTGCTTTGACAGTGGGAAGGACTCACTCCCCCCCAAAGAAGCTACAAACAGTGGCTGTGAATAGACCTGGAACAGTTCTGTGAAAGATTGCCCCTTTGTGAACGCTTGTGTGCAACTTTTGCAGCGAAAGCTGAACCTCATGTTAAATTTAAATACCCACCCACCCACACCTCATGTTAAATACCCACCCACCCACACCTAGGGATGTATAGATTTCATTCCATCTGTTCATTCATGGAAACAGTCCCCCCCCCCATTTTTGGAATTTGTGAAAATTCACATTTGTGCACTTCAGAAATACACACCTCTGTGAAAATGCACGCATTCTCTCAAAATGTGCATTTTCATGCTTTAGCCTATGACAAAAATGCACATTTCTGGCCAGGTTTTTTTTTTTCATTTTAAACATTTTTCTATGACTACATTTTCATGATATTCTGGAAAGTAAAAATAAACAGGTCCACCCATTTTTTTTGTGGCTTATAAAAAGGTCCACTGAGGAATCCACAGGTCAGAGTCAGAGAAATCCGAACTCATTTGATTTCATTGCAGATTTCTGTGACAACATAAAGTATTCAACAACTTGACATTGGAGAGAATTGTTAAGGATGTTCAGTGCACTGCACAAATGCTACTCTGGCAATGACAGCTAGTGAAGGAATCCAAGCACACCCGAACAGATTCAGTTCACTGGATGTTGCTCTAGAGAGTCTGTCAACTTTTAGTAATAGCTTTTCAGGGAAGGAGGAGTTATAAAAGGGAGCAGTTCTAGACATGAACCTACCTGTACACTGTGCTCACCATCTAAGCTCCTACTCCGAGGGAAGCTCGGAGGATGGCAACAAGGGATATAACCTTTTCAGTGGTGCCCCCCCCCCCCCCAGTTATGGAATGATCTCCCCGATGAGGCTCACCTGGTGCCAACACTGTTATCTTTCAGGTGTCAGGTCAAGACTTTTCTCTTCTCCCAGGCATTTAACAGCATTTAACAACACTAAGTTTGTTTTTTAACGGACCCCAGAAATTTTGTTTTTAAATGGATACTGTTGTTTTTATACCGTTGTTTTTATGTTTTTGATGGTATTAAATTTTGTATACTTTTTTTTTTATGTTTTCTGTTTTTAACTTTTGTAAACCGCCCAGAGAGCTTCGGCTATGGGATGGTATATAAATGTAATAAATAAATAAATATTTTTTTACTTGTTTAAACCAAAGACAGGCTGGTAGCTGAGTCAAATTCTCTTGGGAAAGAGAAAAATGGCATCTCCATTTCCTTTCGAGGGAACGTTATAGGGAAATAGAAATGTTGGTCCATGGGTAAACAGGGAGCCAATTCTTGCGCCCCTACCCAGTCCCTTGGAAGGGAAGTGGAAATGACATTGTATCCCTTTCCAGTGAGGAGGGCAGCTCAGTTCTGCTGCCGTTTTGCCTTTGCTTAAGGTAAAGGGAAGCCCTTCTCTCAGTACCCCCCACCCCACACAGCTGATGGGTGACATTCATGTTTGGTTCCCCCACTGTTATTGCTTGATTCTGGGTTTGGTTCAAAAGGTGGAGGGCATGCCCCCCCCCCCCCGGGCCACCCCCTTCCAATGCCCATGCTTGGGAATAAGCTGCACTGAACTCAATCACGCAACTTACCTCTGAGTAGCTATTTATAGAGCTGTGCTGCCAAGCTCCCTGTCAAAGGCCTGATTAAGTAGTAGTCCCCGAGGTTTTGGCTGAGTAGACAGATAGCTCGTATTAGATACAAAATGGGACAGGGTTCCTGCACCTTTAATTAGTTGTGTGGAAGATGGGATTTCAGTAGACGCAGCTTATCATGGAAGCTACACCTGCTGAAATTCTTCCATCTGCCCGATGATTAAAGGTGCAAGATGATGGTCCCCTTTTGGATCTGGCCCACCTCGTTCATATCCATCGTGTTTAGGTATATGGAGAATATAGAAGACTTGGTCATGGCCACTTGGGAGAAAACTGTTCTTCTTTTTGTGGGGCTTGGATGAAATTTATCTGCTTTACGTGCGGTGTAGTAGGGACAGTCAGGCTATGAGGAAAGGGTAGGAAGGTCTATATCTTTTGTCTTTATTCTGAAGGACTTCAAATGTGAGTGTACAGTTAAGCCGGGCCAGGTGTGCAGTCTAAGTTCCCATCAGAAATACAGTGTCATGTAATCTTTTCTTGAAATAAATGTCAGGATTGTCTGTATGAAGAGGAGGATTCACCTTTACAGATACATTAGGGCTTTTCTGCCTCCTCTGGCGTACTTAAATTATCAGGTGTGCACTGTATGTAGGCAAGTCATTTTGTAATTAATTTGACACTCTCGTCACCTGTGTGAATTAATAGGAAAATTTAGACCTACAGCTTTGAAGGTGAATACAGCCCACACAATTCTAGGATGCTTATGTATTGTAGCTTGAATGTCACCTTTTGTTGAACCATCTCTAGGACAGTTCCCTTCTTAATTTTACAAATATCTAAGAAAGAACTCAGTATAGTTTTTGAAGAGTAGCCGTTATATAAGAATTCATTTATGGGGTGGTTTTGCTGTTTTGTGATCCAGCCGGGTCTTATCACCTGCTATAGTCCTTTGTATATGTGTGTTACCAGAATTAATTCCCAGTTCTAATTATGCAAAACATTTCTTACTGCATTTTGAATGTAGAAACTACATATCTGTTTGTTTGCAGTTTTAATTCAAGTCTCAGGTTGGTGTATCATTAATGAAAGCAAGTCTTGGTACTATGAGATCATACTGTTTTAATGATTTCAGACTCTGTCTTTAAAAAAACAACATGCTTGCTGTTGTATTCATAATGGCACAATTAAGGATGTCCGTCTCTGGGAAACGTTCTCTTTCTGCTTGATAGAGTCCTGCGGCATGCTTGACTCGGTTTGCATTTCTGTGTCGAGACACAGGTTTTTCCCGAACTCCAGGAACTATGTATTTTATTTTATTGTTGTGGCAAGACATAATTTGCACAAATTATGCAAAAGCGCTGAACACTTTTCTCTCCCTGACAGAGTCTTTAACAGCTGTATGGCAGGCGGTTACAACGTTGTCCTCTGTGTGCTGGTGGGTGAGAATTTAGTTCCAGTTCGGTTTTGATCAGACAAATTTCTTCATGTTTGGGACAGGAAGAAATTTTTAAAAACCAAATACAAGAGAAAGTGAATCTGATAATTTCATGTTTCCCTGCACATTGGATGCTTCTCTTGCTTTTCCTCTTCTTTTATATTTTTGAAGAAGAGCAGTGTTCTGTTTTAAACCAGGCACTGCTTCCTGTGACATCTGAACTCAGGGAACTGTGTGTGTTTTTCTAGAACTACTCTGAAGTGCCATCTTGGTAAATAATGTTTAGTCTATGTCACACGCCAATGATCTTTAGCGGAATCATTGACTGTTGATTCTGATCTTCACTCATTCAAACAATGAATTGATGTTTTATTTTACTCTTTACCTTTCTGTGAGATAGTCAAGAGCAGAGAAGTAATTAAACGCTGCATTTTTAGATGACCATTTCAGAGCACTGCTTTTGGGCTTCGTGAACTGCTTAATGCGATGCAGTGCTTTTGTAAAAGAAATTAGAAACTTGGAAATTTAATAGTATGAGAAAGTATAAGATACAGTGAATGGAAACGTATGTGGGCCTTTGTTATAAAGTCAGAGAGGCGGAGGGAGCAGAGGCGGTGGGGTGAACTCTTGGAGAACAAGGCAGATCACACAGAGCAGGCAGCGGCTTCAGCCATGTGATACACCCAGAGGCGAATTTGCAACTCGGTCAACTCAGGAGGCCTCTTAGCTGAGTGATACTGGAATATTTTCCAAAGCTGTGTCTGCAAACTCCTGGACAAGCCTTTTTTTAATCTGTGTATGGAGAAAAAGGAACCGTTCCTCAAAGAAGGAGAGGCTTAGAAAAGGTAAAATAATCCAGCATCATTTCATAACTGAGAAATTCATTCCTTCCCCACCCCCTGCCAAACAGCCTTTCTAATCACTTGAAAGATTTTGATATTAGTGTTATTAATGCAGTAGGTCTCTCTGTCAGGAAAATTAGGCATGAGTGTAAGGAAAGAGCAGAAATACAGTTCACGTTTGAGCGATGGGCTTTTAGCCAAGTAAAGCTTGTCTCCTGCCCGTTTTGTGAAAGGTTTCAGGACTGCACCATTTCGACAGGAGGCACAGATCCTATCGAGAAGCTTTTGAACGCCAACATGTCATGGCTGAAAATGGGCGTATGCCTGTGTAATTGTTACATACTGAAGATCGTTACCAGAGCTCCCTCCGGTATATTATTGGATGTTCTTGTTTGTCTTCTGTATGGTCTTTCAGATGCTGTTGACTACATCTCCCATCAGCCCCAGACAGTGGTTGGGGATGATGGGAGTTGTAGCCCAACAACGTCTGGAGGGCCCACCCCTGCTTTATTCAATAGCCTGTCCTTTAGCACTGGTTCCTGACTCCTGCTTCTTCTTTTTAAACATGTAAAGCTCAATGGAATCATGAACCTTGCAACAGATATGCTTGCACCTGTTATAGACTAGGTATGCCTCCACACCTTCAGCAGTACTTAGTGTCTGCGTAGGCTGTAATGGGGAGTAGAGGAGAAAGGAGAGGGGAATTGGGAATTGGCATTTTGCATCCAGACAACCGAGTACAACTTCACTTCGCTCCAACCTCAGTCTCTTTGCATCATTTATAAACAAAGGTGTGGGATGAAGAGGTGTTCTTTTGGTGAAAGATACCCTAGGGGAAAAATGGGCATTTCCATCTGCAGCATGTAAAAAGGTAGGCTTGCTGCAGGAATAGGTAAGATGGCGCCTCCAGTGTTTTGGACTACAACTCCCATAATCCCTGACTATTGGCCTTTTTGGGATGGGGAGTATGGGAGCCAGGTTGCCTACCCTTGCCTTACTGCATGGTATCTTGATATGTCCATGCCTTGGACATAAGCATTTGATTAGAGCTGCATCTGCACCCACTCAGAGATTTAATTTCTAAGGATCCAGGGATGTAGCTTGAAAAAAATATAAAAACTCCAGTGCATGTGTGCACCTACGGACAATATTTTAAAACGGCATTTCCAAAAGACAACGTAGGGAAAGTGGCTTACTTGGAACCCTATGCAGGCATCTGGAGGACAGTGCAATCACATCTACTGGCCTGGCCCAGATGTCACATGCTCCACCGCCATTATTCATCTCCTGACCTCTACATCTTCAGCAAGGGTCTGAAGTGGGAGTCGGTTGTACTCTCATAAACTCCTCCATGCAATCAGGGGGCCTTCAACTATTTGTAAAAGGAGACAGTGATCGATCAGGAAAATATGCACTGGTGTGGGAGCAGTAGACACGCTGGCGAAGATGTTGTAAAGGGGATCTTAGTTTTTTAATTTATAAAGTACCAAGTAGCTCTCGGTGCATTGTTTAGTGTGGGTGGGTGTGTTTTTTCCCTTGTGTATTAAGATGTTTCTAGAATCAAGCTCTCAAGGACTTTACCAAAGATAGTGACCCTGGCATGTTCTTTGCAGATACTGTGTTGTCCCAGTTAGGTTAGACAGAACCTTTAGGTTCAATTCTGAAATCGCCATTCTTGTTTGGTCTATGCTAGAGAGGCTTAAATCTGGGAACCAGGGAACAGATAGCTGCACAGGGCTTGGCTGAAATGCGCCAACACTATTTTTTAACAGTGACTTCATTATGAGGTTGGTTAGAGGTTGGTTCCTTTTTTTTTTAAAGCTAGCTGATGCGATAGTGGCAGGAAGGCTGGTTAGATTAAATAACGTAATGCTGAATTGGAGACTTCTTAGGGTTCTCTGGGTTCAGGATTGACATGAGTTGGATTGAAATGTAATTAATAATAAATAATAAATATTTTTTTCATTGCGACAAAAGCACGCCAATTCTGCCCTTTTATTTCCATGATCAAATTAGGTAAAGAGGACGTAGAAGCTTGGCGTTCTCTTCCCTTTATGCTTTTGGGGAGTCTGCAAGGGCAAACTGCCAAGGCCTGGTTGCTCTTCTATAATAAACTTATATTCCAGCTGCATTTGGAATAGTGTGTACAGTTTTGGGCACCCCATCTCAAAAAGAATGACCTAGAGCTGGAAAAGAGGGCAATCCCGATGATCCAAGTGGTTGGAGATGCCGCATCATCTTTATGAGAAAGGACTCATGTGTTTGAGTTTGGGGGCAGAGGACTAAAGGAAGTCATCATGGGGCACGATATAAAAGGTATGGAGAAAGTGGATAAGGAGGGGTTTCTCCCTCTCTCATAACAGAACTTTGGATTACCCAATAAACTGATTGGCTTTAAGTTCAGGGCAGACAGAATAATGTACTTCTTTAAGCAACACATAATTAACTTATTTGATTTGCTCTCATAAGATGGGGTGATGGGCATTGGCTTAGAAGGCTGTAATGGGGGATTAGACAAATTCTGGGCGAGGTTGTCTGTTAATCACTGTTAAGCATAATATCTCTACATTGCTAGGGTAGTATACGTCTCAGTACCCATTGCTAGGGGTGGGGGCAACAGTATGGGAGAGTGAGTGGCTTCTGGGTTTTCTAGGGCCATCTTGTTGGGTAAAAGAGGACTAGTAGGTGGGCCTTATTCTTAGCAGCAGTAGAGTCTCCACATCTCTCCACTCTTCATGCCATAGTGTTTCCCTGCCTTTTGATTCTCACCTTGCCTGATCTTAAGGTACCTAACCTGTGTTCTGAACTGCGACCTTCATTTCCATCCTGCTCTGACAAAGTGTACTGGTGTCTTGTACGAACCTCACTACACCCTATTACCCCCAAAGGGGATGCTGTCTTGGGTGACCTATCCAACTACTTATTTTGGTATTCATTCAACCATAATGGGGGAATTCTTCCTGACCCAGAACCAAAACTGGCAGTGAACATTATTGGAGGCAGTTCAGATCGGATACACCATATTTAAAATCAAATGTTTTACTTTTATTTATTTATTTATTACATTTTCATACCGCCCAATAGCCGAAGCTTTCTGGGCAGTTCACAAAAATTAAAAACCATAATAAAGCAACCAACAGATTAAAAACACAAATACAAAATACAGTTTAAAACGCACAACCAGGATAAAACCACGCAGCAAAGTTGATATAAGATTAAAATACAGTGTTAGAACAGTAAAATTTAAATTTAAGTTAAAATTAAGTGTTAAAATACTGAGAGAATAAAAAGGTCTTCAGCTGGCGACGAAAAGAGTACAGTGTAGGCGCCAGACGGACCTCTCTGGAGAGCTCATTCCACAGCCGGGGTGCCACAGTGGAGAAGGCCCTCCTCCTAGTAGCCACCTGCCTCACTTCCTTTGGCAGGGGCTCACGAAGAAGGGACCCTGTAGATGGTCTTAAGGTCTGGGCAGGTACATATGGGAGGAGGTGTTCCTTCAAATAACCTGGCACCAAACCGTTTAGGGCGTTGAATGTCAATACCAGCACTTTGAATTGGGCCGGACCTGGACTGGCAGCCAATGAAGTTGTAAAAGGACTGGCGTGATGTGATCTCTCCACCCAGTCCCTGTTAGTAAATGGGCTGCCCTGTTTTGTACCAGCTGAAGTTTCTGGACCGTTTAATGTATAACGCATTGCAGTAATCCAAACGAGAGGTTATCAGAGCGTGGATAACTGTAGCTAGGTTTCTTTGATCCGGTTCCTTTGTTAACTTAATCCAATCTGCTCCATTTTCAACTACATCCTTGGACCCATCTCTTTAAATGAGAGCCTGCCTTAATCATGTATGAAACAGAACCTGGGGAGGAAAATTTTAAGAGCAAAAGGGGAACATGAGTTAGGGGTGCTAAACCTTCTTTCCCTGTACAATTCATGTGGTCTCCTCCTGTTGCTTTCATTCCAGCCATGTTCACTTCTGGTATCAGAGCTTGATTGAGAGAGTGAAAATTGCCTTGAAGAACAGATTTCAGGGAAGTAAAGCTAGAGTGGTGTGGGGAGAGAAAGTTTAGCATAGCTCACCTACAGTGCTCTTAAAATCACCCCACCACCTAAGAAGCATTATGGGATTAGATCAGATGAGCTATTCATCATAAGCAGGAACCAACAATAGACACAAAAGTAGATGCATAAACATGTATATTTGAAGGGTACACTTTTGCCACTGGTAGGATGACAGGCCTATTGTACATCTAATATGCCACGGTAGCATTTGTGTTTGAGGATAGTTGAGCTCCTTGTCTGGTTCAATATTTTCATTTTACTACTGGAGGAGAAATGAGTGCCAAGTGTGAAATTATATGCTCCTTCCTCCTCTTGGCTGGCTTCTAAGCTGTCTGTCATACAATTAAACCTCTATAATGTTATATAGGTATGCAATGCCTATGTAAGACATACAGACCTGGACATACACATGTACATACATATCTAAAATTCCCCAACTGTGGCATCAAAGGAACATTGAACTTGTGAACATTGATGAAGTAACCTAGAAGTTGTTTTCTTTGCTTTCTCTGCTGTGGCACCCCGGCTGTGGAATGAGCTCCCTAAGGAGGTTCACTTGCCAGGTGAAGACCTTTTTATTCTCTTAGCATTTTAACAGTCTATAAATAAATTTTAACTTGGTGTTTTAAATTTGTAATTTTGCATTGCTGCTGTTTTTATCTGGTTGAGCTTCTATATTGCATTTTATATTATGGTTTTATACTGTTGCTTTATACGTTGAATGTTTTTAATTTTCTTAACCGCCCAGAGAGCTCCGGCTATTGGGCGGTATAGAAGTGTAATAAATAAATAAATAAATAAATAAATTCAATACATTTTCAATTCAGAGATTGTTAATGACTAGTCACGAGCATATTAAAATAGTATGTCAAGAACTGCTTAACTGTTTACAAAGAGGGAGTTCTTTTGATGGCATTGCAAGGGAAAACTATTTAGCATAATTCACTTAGGCCATAGCAAGTGTTGATTTCACCCTAGAATAATTTCGCTCTTTGATACACTGTGTATTGACTTGTTTGCCTATGGATTCAATCTGTGCTTGGAAAGTGAAAATAATCTTTCCTATTTGCCTCAAGCAACTGTTCTGAATTTTGCATATAAGCTTTCTGAGGTCACTGTGTTGATGTTAAGCATCATTTCCTTATGTGCTAAAGTTTTGCATGACATTTTCATCATGGTCCTCAGATTTAGTTGGAGCCCATTAATAGCCTGAAATGGAGCCTGTATGTGGTAAAGCAGAGTTAATTACTGTCAAGGCCTCTTGCTTTGTAAGACGGTCAAAACAAATACTAAAGGTTGAAGACAGTCACACTAATCGGAAATTGTTTTGTAAACGTTATGGGCTCAAATAATGTAAATGTTTTCCAAAATGTGTTTAATATAATTAGATCTTGCCCTGTGAATTTGAAAGGTTAAGACTCTCAGTAACTGGTTTGCAAGTCTATTATCAGTTACTTAGAAAAATATTTTAAAAGACAATTAAAATATTTAAAAGATAATTAAAGTTAGGTTAAAGTAAAGAATTGGAAGTTGAGGATGAGGGTGATAGAAGGAGAAATAGGAGAAGACACTGGCCCCTTTCAGAAGATACCTTAAACCATGGCTAATAAGGCTTTTTGCCTTATTTATTTATTTATTTATTTATTAGCATTTTTATATTGCTGAAACTCTCTGGGCAGTTTACAAACAATTCACCGTGGTTAAAGCTATGGTTCTGAACAGGGCCACCAACCTCCCTGTGAGCTGCTAAATTCTACTTACCACCCTATTGCAGGGAGGCCTCCTTTCCTCTTTGGCTCTTTGAATGCTGTAATGGCAGCATCCCAGGCACTAGGGAACCTGGAAATCTACTTCTGCATGACACCTAACTCCATATCATGGACATCAGGCACCCTGCAAGCATTATGTCTGAGGGCTCTTTGCATCTGGGATGCAGGTGAGCATGCATCCCAGGTGCAAAGACACATGTCGCTTCTACTATGCCAGCATCCTTTCTAAAGACACAGGCACTCTGGAAAAAAAATTACACATCCCATGGTGTCTATCACCGGCAGTGCTGCCCCTACAACATTCAAGATATTAGAAACGGAAGTGTATGTATGAGCTGAAGAAGAATTTTGGGAGGAAGCAGAATTTGTTTTGTAATGGAGGGGAGCGCTACAAGCTGGGGGAAAAATGTAGTTCAAACCAGTTCATAATTCCAGATTTCAGCGACAACAGGACTAAATGTCTTGATCTATCCTCTTACAACATTTGCAGGCATCCTTTTGGGTAATTTCTGCTTCCTTTTCACTTGCTTTCTAAGAGTGACACCATGTGTGTGTGTGTGTGTACTCCAAAGTAAGTAGTTGCTTTCATAATATGAAAACGTGTATACCCAGGTGGGGATGCACAAAGGAAATTAATTTGATATTGTGATGAGGGTATTCAAAAGCAAAAGAAAGCTTTTGGACATTGGCTGGTCACCATACCTGGAGGAAGTGCTAGCTCCAGGTTTTCGAGCAAGGCACCTTTGATGGGGGCCCTCCCTCAGTGAGTCCACCTGCGAAGGCTTCCCATCCTCATTCTCCGCTTGCTTGACTGTCATAGAACCACTGCACAAGTGGACAGAGGCGTCTACTTCTCCTCCTCCTCACCACCACCATTGTCCGGGCCAAAGCGAGGGGCAATGGTGAAGAGGAGGAACAGCTCCAGGGGGCTCTTGTCGGGGGGGGGCTGCCAGGGTGTGGGCCCTCGGCAGGGGCCTAACCATGCCTACCCTTGTCACCAGCCCTGCCTGAAATAGCTACTGCTTAATTGCAATTCAGCCCCACCATAATGCTTTGATCACCATCTCTGAAAGCCAAGGTTTCCTTCAAAAACCAATGTATATGTATTCTCATTTTATATACGTTTTTTAATTTAAATATATATTATCAGGGTGAACAAACTGTGGGCATGTCTAGACCTCCCAGTGTTCGGGGAGGGAGGGGGAGGATCTCGCGGTATTCTGCTCGCGAGATCCTCCCCCTCAGTCCACACGCGGCGCACAACATCCCGGAAGAGCTCCATGCCCTGTGCCTGGTTCCCAGCGCCTTGCGTTTACTCGCGAGGAGCCGGACGAAACCGGGGTGGCTGCCCACACCTCCCGCAGTCTCAGGATGATCTCGAGACCATGGGAAAAGTCAAAATTAAAGCCGTCTTGGTTATTTTGGGAAATGCAGGGATCTTCCCTCCCTGCTCCCGGGATCCCCTGTCCATGTGGATGTACAGGGACGATCCCGGGGCGATCCCCGGGATATGGCATGGTGTAAACATGCCCTGTGTGGTGGTGGTTGTGGTTTTACCCTAAAGTATCCAAAATATAGCAACCCCCATAAAAAGTGTGTGGGTCCCTTAGTCTTGTGGGGGTATTTTGCAGAGGGGACGCATGATCTGGGCAAAAACTTGCTCCTTGTCTGAAGTGGCGAGCTCCATTTTTAAAGTGAGGTCTTTCCTCTCCCTTGACGAGTGCTTTTGCCGGGAGAAGGGGAGACATCGAGCTGCAGGTGGTGCTGTGGATCACTTCCTTTTCAAGAGGCTGCAAGAGCCCCTTTAAAAGAGGCGCTCCTCAGGAGCAGTGCTCCATTTGATTCCTGGTTTTGCAAGAGTCAAGGGGTCCCGATTGCCGTTGCGTAGTCTAAGGCTGATGGGAGTAGTAGGCCGAAACATCTGGAAGGCCACAAGTTACCAACCCGTGGTCTAGGGTAAGACAATGTTTTTCCTAAGCTAGTACTTCCATGTTGAAGAAAACACTGGGCCTCTTAGCACCCTTTTGCATGTGAAAAGTGAACCCCATGAAAGTTTGGTACAGCTCTACTCTTCATTGTTTAGAAATAACGATCTGCCTCCCCAAATTCCATTTCCTTTGGGAATGTTGTAGGTATTGTGCATTGATTGTTTTGCTCTTAGAGTCATAGAATTGTAGAGTTGGAAGGGACCACAGGGGTCATCTAGTCCAGCCCTCTGCCATGTGCTCTGTTTTTCTTCCATTTACCTTTTCTGTTCAGTAGCCTTCTTTTATACATTAGGAAAGACTTTACAGCCATGTAACCACAGAGAGGTTTTGTACCACCTTTTACCCACTGGGCTAAAAAAAACAAAAAAACGGAAAAGTTGCACTGTGTAAATGCAGTTCATTTGTGATGTTATTTCCTCGGTTCTTGCTTAGCGTTTGATGGGACAATAGTGTTAGAAAATACAGCCGGCTTTTTAATCTGGAGAGATATTAAATCCCAACTCTGGCTCCTTTGAAGTCATGAACAAACTTATTCACCCCCCCCCCTTCCAATACAGGCAAGATTCTACCCACAATGATGATTTGCAAAATCTGTTTTCTCCAGCAGGTAAAAGTTATAAAATTCTTAGTGTTCCTATTTTACTGAACCCTGAGCTCGTCTGCATGTTTTAAACATACATATCAAAAACATCATTCAATAGCAGTTTTTTTTAAAAATGTCTGCATTGGCTCTGAAAGCAAGATTTGTGAGACATATAGTAACATTTCAGGAAGAGGTGTCTCGTGGGAGAGCCTTTACGTTACCAGCATTTCTGTTCTGTTGTTGTTATAAAATGTTTCCTTTTAGAATCTTGCATTGGGGGGGGGAAGCTTGCTGTAATGCTTCATTTCCTTGACCCTGATGTACAATAAATTGCTTGTGAAGCGGTTACAGAACTGTATTGTAGTTGTAATGCCAATTTCAACAAAGAATGGTGTTGCCATTCTCAAACCTGTGTTGCCGGCATTTTCTCCATCCTGATTTTGTGTCTTCTTGTGTGAGTCATTGCTACAAAATTACTATTGCATACTCATTAGCTTGAAACATATCCTAGAATAAATGTTTGCTTCAATATAATTTGCTAATGTGAGTGGTTGATTACTTAATTGTGTGAAGAAGCATGCAGAAAAGATAGGTTTGGGCTGCAATCCTATGCACACTTACCTGAAAATAAGTCCTATTGAATTAAATGGGACTTACTTTTGAGTAGACTTTTTTCTTTTTTATTGTGAATCAACAAACAAAACAGAAAATACATTGTGAAAATGGGAAAAGCACACCTTACATTGTGTATATAGAATTATCATCATTACCATTGTATGAACCTTTTTTTTTGTTTGTTTTTTTAAAAGGGAGAGTTATACAAAGTTTTCAAGAAAAGCAGGCCAAATATCTGTGTATTTATCCACTTGCAAGCTGCATCTACATAACACTCGTTCAAAAGTTGATAATGTTATCAGGTCCTCGATTCATGGCATTATGGGAGGTGTGAATTTGCCCTTCCAATGTGATAATATAACATACTCTTTTGAGTACACATATATAGGATTGCACTCTTTGCTTTTGAAGGTCAGGAATCCCAAGCAACTTATGAAAAGTACAACTACTTACTGAAGCTATGGGTGTACTGTGAGATTTGTGAAAATATAATGTGGAACAGCAGATCATTCAGGAAACCCTTGTTTGGAGTCTGGCCTGAAGAGCATGGACAGGACTATACTACTGGTTAAAGTAATAGCAGAAATAGGCCTGCCCGTAATGGCAGAATAAGTAACATCATAGCAGGTTGGACAAGTTCTAGAGCGTCTACCTGGGAGGCATAAACAATTGGATATCACAAGAGAGTATTTTTAGATCTATTTGCCTAACCAATAAAGTTGTTTGTGTTCCTGGTTATTTGTTTTGCTTCATGACGGCTTATGGGGGTTGGTCTTTTATGAGGAAGGATTACTTATTTTGCTTATTTTGCTTTGTAAATAGGAACAGGATGTCAATGTTGCTGGTATGTGGGGCAGAAATGAAGGCTTACCTGGGAGGCATAAGAGATGATGAGGAACTTGGAGAGAAGTGGGAGTCGCTTCACCTGATTTTGTTACCTGATGTGACTTCAGATTTCTAAACCACTTGCAATTCTTCAGTACTTAACAGAACTTGAGCATTAATATTGGGGGATTTTTTTTAAAAGAATCAGAAACACATTCCTTTTCATATATAACATTCAATGTGGAATATTTGTGCATTGTAGCTCAGGGTAAAACATTTTAATTCTGTGTGGCATCCTTTATTAGATTAGTTTGAACTGTGATATACTAAAATCATATTAACCTTAGGCCTTTTATTATACAAAATTCCTCCAGGAAAGTTTACTGATCTCTCTATCCCTACCCAGGGCCGGATTAAGGCCAGCTGGTGCCCTAAGGACAGCCCAATAATGGTCCCCCCTTGGCCCTTCCATTACTTAGCCAGCTGACATTAAGACTCAATAAGTGCTGAAGGTGAAATAAGACATTAAAAACTCAATTTTCTTCAAGGCCAACCCCCATGCCAGAACTACATTAAATATAAACTGTTTTTTTATTATATTTAACACTAAATAGCAGCAAGCAATATAAGCCAATTACTTACTTATAACTTATAAATACAAATTTTCATCACTATTTTATGCATTTTTTAATAAAACTGTTATAAGGGGGAAATGCAAATGCAAAAATTTATTGAAAATGATTTTTAATCTGGAATTCCTTAAAGTTAGATGGCTACAGCTATGGTGCCGGTACTCTGTGGCACCCCCTTCCCTTGGTGCTCTAAGCACGTGCTTATATTGCCTAAAGGTTAATCCAGGTCCGGGAGGAAGACAGTATATGCATTCAGCACCTGGTGAAATTCTGTCTTCATCACAAAGTTAAAGCTGCAGGAGCTATATTAGAAGGACCAGATATGAAAGAGGGCAGGGATCCTAGCTTTATAGGGATACACATGGGGGCTTACATAGGGATTGGGCTCCATGCTGGACACCTTAATGTACCCCTTGAAGAAATCCCTTCATGGTCTTCCAGGGTTGGAGGCTAGCAAATAGTGACTTCCTTTAAAAGAGAACTTGCATCTCAGTTGAGGAATGTGGGGCACCTTAAATCTAGCATGCCCTGACCCTCTTAAGATAGCTTCACAGATTCATTTGCTCAAGGATGTCTGTTCACTCCCTGCCTACCAATTCAGTCTTACATAAATACAGTGATTAAATATGTGTGCATACTTTGTATTTGTACCTGCAGTCTGAATGCAAACAGCAGATGTGTCCATCATTTGCTTATTTTTTTAAAAAAAGTATACACTTCTGTTTTTATTTATTTATTTATTTTAAAATCATTTGCAATTATACCATAAACAAAAGGGGAAAAATGAGGGAAATGAAAAACAAAACCAGTAGCAATACTTTTGGATAAATCTGCAGCACAGCCTTCCCCAATCCAGGTGTTTTGGGCTGTAGCTCACTTCATCCCCAGCCATCCAATGCTGGTTGGCAATGATGGGAGTTGTAGTCCATAATTGGGGAAGGCTGCTCTAGCATCTCGTTCCCCACCTTCCACTGAGGGCATCCCTCAGACTTTACAAAGACCGCTGCCATCACATCTACAGAGTAGTGGAGGATAGTCTAGTTATTTGCACTAGTGGGGACCAGTGCTGGGTGGTGGTGGGAAACCACATTACAGGTGAAGTTCAGAGCTGTTGGTCATCACCAGTTCTGGTGGCAACGAGTTCTATAACTTAATTCTATGCTGTGTGAATGTGTATTTCCTGTTGTCTGGCCAGAATCCACCAATTACATTGGGTGACCTCAAATTCAGTATTATGAGAGAGGGAAGGAACCTTTCTCTCTCTCTCTCTCTCTCTCTCTCTCCCTCTCCCCCTCCCTCCCATGCATAATTTTATAACACTCCATCTGAAGTACGGCTACTGAGTGTATGGGACAGAGTCTCCTTTGGTTGCAATGCCCACATTCTTAACTCCCTTCCTTAGAAGGCCCACCTAGCCCCTTTCTGCATGACTTTGAAAAAGTCGTTTAAGACTATCTTGTTCCAATGGGCTTTAAGTACCGGTCAGACCATCTGATCCCCTTATTAATTTTGCCATTTGACCTGCTGACCATTTCATTCTCTTTTTTTATGCTGTTGATTCATTTATTGTTAAGAAATTATTTTAAACTATATTATTGTTTTAATGATTTGTACCTTGCTTGGAGGGAGAGGCATCATCTTCATCATCTATTTGCCCATAAACATCTTCCCCCACACACTAAAAAGCCCCAAACATGTTAAGCTTTCCTCACAGAGAAGGTGTTGTTCCAACTCAATGGATCATTTTGACTGCCTTTTCTGTATTTTTCCCAGGGCTGCGATTTCCTTTTTGAGAAAGGCGGCCAGAACTCCACACAGCATCCCACATGTGGCTGCGTCATGGGTTTCCTAAAAGGCCTTATGATATTGGATGTATTGTTTTCAGTCCTTTTTCTTAATAATTCCCAACACTGAGAATGTAGCACATCTCAGAATATGAAGGCACAATAATATTTAAGCATATTTTTTTCCGTTCCCCATATGGCACTGTGGCTCAAAGACCATTAGTCGCCCAACAGCATCTGCGCACGCAAGCCAGTCCTGAAATATTATCCACAACATAGCATTGTTTTTCCTTTAAAGGAGAAAGTTGCACCACTAAGTAAAATCCAAAGACATTTCTATTCTAAATGGAAACTGAATGATCAAATCTTTCAACTACCTAATATTTTAAGGAGGGGAAAAGAAAACTATGCATTTTGAATGGGCACAGCTATTATTCTATTCAAAACAAATCCCCTGCTTTACATGTGATCCCATTTTCAGGGTCAACCCATAGTTGGCTATTGTGAATACAGTTGAAGCATCTGGGATGTTTACTCATAAGCCCTGTACTTTCTATTATCAGTTTCTGCACTGGCTCTTATAAAAATATTTTTTTCCTCCTCCTCCTCCTCCTCCATTTATTTATTTATTACCCGCTTTTCCCTCTGGATCGAGGTGGGGTACAACACCAAATGCAGAACACCCTAAAAGACATATAACTGATTAAAAACATACAAAACTGAGCGGGTGGTGGCGGGACAGCTCCAGACACTTTTGGATGAGACTGATTATCTGGATCCATTTCAGTCGGGTTTCAGGCCTGGTTTTGGCACGGAAACAGTCTTGGTCGCCCTGTATGATGACCTATGTCGGGAGAAAGACAGGGGGAGTGTAACTCTGTTGATTCTCCTTGACCTCTCAGCGGCTTTCGATACCATCGACCATGGTATCCTTCTGGAACATCTGGCTGAGCTGGGAGTGGGGGGCACTGCATTGCAGTGGATCCGCTCCTACTGAGCAGGACGGCTCCAGAAGGTGGTGCTTGGGGGACATTGCTCGGCCCCGTGGACTCTTCGGTATGGGGTTCCACAGGGGTCGGTCTTGTCCCCCATGCTGTTTAACATGTACATGAAACCGTTGGGTGCGGTCATCCGGAGTTTTGGAGTGCGCTGTCATCAGTACGCTGATGACACGCAGCTCTACTGCTCCTTTTCAACTTCATCAGGTGTGGCTGTGGATGTGCTGAACCGGTGCTTGGCTGCGACAATGGACTGGATGAGGGCTAATAAACTGAAACTCAATCCAGACAAGACTGAGATGCTGCTGGTGGGTGGTTCCTCTGATCGGATGGGGGGTGTTCAACCGGTTCTGGATGGGGTTCCACTCCCCCTGAAGGAGCAGGTTCGTAGCTTGGGGGTTCTCCTAGAACCATCTTTGTCACTTGAGGCACAGGTGGCCTCGGTGGCACGGAGTGCCTTCTACCAACTTCGGTTGGTGGCCCAGCTACGCCCCTATCTGGACAGGGATAACCTAGCTTCAGTTGTCCATACTTTGGTAACTTCCAAATTAGATTACTGCAACGCCCTCTACATGGGGCAGCCTTTGAAGAAACTGCAGCTTGTGCAAAATGCGGCGGCCAGATTGATAGCTGGAACAGGAAGATTTGAGCATATAACACCGATTCTGGCCTGCTTGCATTGGCTGCCTATATGTTTCTGAGCCCAATTCAAGGTGCTGGTTTTAACCTATAAAGCTCTACATGGCTTGGGACCACAATACCTGATGGAACGCCTCTCCCGACATGAACCTACCCGTACACTGCGCTCAACGTCTAAGGTCCTCCTCCAAGTGCCTACTCCGAGGGAAGCTCGGAGGATGGCAACAAGGGAGAGGGCCTTCTCAGTGGTTGCCCCCCGACTGTGGAATGATCTTCCCGATGAGGCTCGCCTGGCGCCAACGTTGTTATCTTTTCGGCGCCAGGTCAAGACCTGTCTCTTCTCCCAGGCATTTTAACAGCATTTTAACAGCATTTAATAACGTTAAGTTTGTTTTAATGGACCCCAGAATTGTTGTTTTAAATGAATACTGTTGTTGTTTTTATACTGTTTTTATGTTTTTTAAATTTTTTGTATACTTTTAATGTCTACTATTTTTAATTGTTGTAAACCGCCCAGAGAGCTTCGGCTGGGGGGCGGTATATAAATGTAATAAAATAAATAAATAAATAAATAAAATAAAACTAATTCATTATTAAAAGGTATCTTAAAATTCAACTGGATAGGCCTGCCGGAAGAAATCAGTCGTTATGGCTTTCTTAAATTCCAGAAGACTGTTAAGTTGGTGAATCTCTCCCAGCAGGACATTCCACAGTCTGGGAGCAGCAGAAGAGAAGGTCCTCTGGGAAACAGTTGTCAGCCTAGTTTTTGCTGACTGGAGTAAATTCTTCCCAGAGGACCTGAGTGTATGTAGCGGGTTGTATGGGAGAAGGCAATCCTGCAGGTAACTTGGACCCAAACCATTTAGGGCTTTAAAGGTAATAACCAACAATTTATACTTTGCCTGGAAACTAATTGGCATCCAATGAAATGATTTTAAAGCTGGTGTAATATGGTCACCCCTAGGTGTACCGGTGACCAACCTGGCTGCCATATTTTGAACTAGTTGAAGTTTCTGGACTAGGCACAAAGGTAGCCCTATGTACAGTGAGTCGAGCCTCAAAGTTACTAGCACGTGAACTACCATCTTTAGGTCTTTCAACTCTAGGAAGGGGTGCCAACTCATGGTTTTGATGGATGTTGGAAAAAGTTTCATTAGCTAACATTAGGGAGGGAACCGATCCTGCAAAACAGCTTAATTTATTTGAAATGAATTGATAGCTTGCTTGACTGGAATTGATTAATAGGTGCCAGAGAAGGTTATGTTCATTGATGAATATTCTGATCCACAAAGTATTATTCCATTGGTCCAGCCACATTAGAGTTGGTGATGGAGCACTCTGAGAAAGGGCTAGGGAACAAATTGGACTTGAGGACACGTGAAATACATCTGAAATTGGGCTGCCCTTCCCATGACAATTAACGGCAGGCTTCACAACCACAAGATGTTTGATTTTCTGTAACTTACTGCAAACTTGGGATGTACAAGAATTTTGTTTAAGTTTAGAAATCATGAGAATATGTCCTGTTCTCCAGTCCTCAATGCCAAATGGATGCAGGGGTGCTCTTTTTCAAGAAATGTTTGCAGATTCCCAATATCCCCAAAATATGCATTTTCATGCTTTAGTCAATGGAGGGAAATGCACAATTTGAAAAAAAAATGCATAGAAATGCCCACTTTCCCCATTTGAATGACTGAAAAGCAGGTAAAAAAACAAGAATGGGAGCAGGCTAAAATGAATGTCAGAGTGATTTTTGGAGAATTTAGGCATGCTCAAACATTTCTGTTTCTCTCATCCCTACTGCAAACTAAAATCCCCCCTTGCTACATTGCAGAACTTCAGGATGAGAGTAAGGAGTCTAGTGAAGTCAAGGTCTGTGCCAAATCCCAGTGGCTTCTAAGGCAGGGGTCCATCCAACAGCACCCCACAAAGCTTTCTACTCCCTGACCCCTTCAAAAAGAACATTTGAATAAAAATGGAGGTGGGGACTTTAGGCCTGTTTAGACAACATGCTATTCCATGGTTAGGCCTCTAACCCTTTTTTAGCAAGTGGTTAGTGAACATGTTTAAACCATGGCTATGTACCCACCATGGTTAGGAATGGTTCAGATGACACGCTAAGGCCATGGCTAGACCTACTGGGTCTAGCGCGACAGAGGAGGGAGGATCTCACGATATGGTTATCACAAGATCTCCCCCTTGTCTACATGCGGCATGCGACGTCCTAGGAAGAAGAGGATGTCACGCCCACCTTTTTTCTTTTTTTAAAAAAGGAGATGAAGCACATGAGCGCTCGAGGGAAAAACAGTAATTTTTTAAAAATTAAATTCCCCCCCCCCTTTGATGGGCACAGAGCTTACTCGCGAGGAGCTGGGACAAACCGCGACACCTGGCCACACGTTCTGCAGCCTTGGGATCATCCCGAGACCTCAAAAAGACCGCGAAAAAAGGGTAGGGCAATATCCCAGGGAAAGGGAGGGGTGATCCCTCCCTGCTCCCGGGATCCCCTGTGTGTCATGTGAACGCACAGGGACGATCCCAGGTCAATCCCTGGGATATTGCCCTGTCTAGCTATGCCCTGAGTCGTGGCTCAAAATGCTTAACCATCATAGGTTAGGTTGTTGTCTGAACAGGGCCGAAAGGATGCCAGGCTGTTACAAAACCTGCTGCTGATCAACTTTTCAGCAGGCAAGAGGAGAAAGCAAGGTAAACGGGGAGAGGGGAGAGAAAGAGCAAGGCTTGAGCTGGGCTGGGGGAGAAACAGTGAGGTAAAGAGCTGTGAGGAGAAAGAAATAGTGAGGCTAGAGGCTGGAAGTAGAGAGAAATGCTAAGACAAAGAGGTGAGTGGGAGAAAAAGAGCAAGGCCAGGGGCTAGGAAGGGTGAGAAAGATGGTGGCTGGGGATGAGGAAGAGAGAGAAGTAGCGAGGAAAGGGCTTGAGGGGAGAGAGGAGCAGTGAGGCTAGAGGCTGGGAGTGGAGAGAGCAGAGGGGAGAGGTCTGCTTGGGCGGAAGATGATTGGGCAGGCCAGAACCAACGCTTTCCTTTCCCACCCCTTCCCAGCGCCTAGCCTTGCTCTCGTTCTCTTGCTCTCTGCCTTGACTTGACAGGCCCCCATGGTAGCCATTATGTGACTAGCCACATCCACTGTGGGAGCCATTTTGCAGTGTTGCCCACAGCAGTTTCTCAAATGTGCCCACGGGTACAAAAAACATTTGGGCTTCCATAGCAGGGAGGGAAAACACCTGCCCTGCCCTCGGGACCTTCCTGTATTTTCAGATAGGGCCTGGAATTTGCTGGAAACCAGCAAATCATGGGACTTCTCTGGAAATTATTCTACCCCCATCTAAACCTGTGGTTCCAGTCTAACCTGCAATATGGCAACGTCTGAATCGGTTATATCAACCCTATGCAAGCAGCATCCCTGGAAAAGTGGATCTTGATCTATCTTTTCCAACTCATATCTGTAAATAATTTCTTTCTTCAGTCAAGTAATCTAAGTATGTTTCCCCTACAAAAACATGTATTAATGCTTTTACTATGGTCTTAGCTAGACCTAAGGTTTACCCTGGGATTGTCCTGAGGTCGTCCCTGCCTGCTCCCAGGATATCCTGTGTGTCATTTACATGAACAGGGATGACCCCGGGACGATCCCAGGATAAATCTTAGGTCTAGCTAAGGCCTAAGTGGCAGCTTGCTAGTCAGAGTTGGATGATTTGCAGAATCAGATCTCTCTCTCTCTCTCTCTCTCCCCTTCCCCCACACTTTGTTTCTTCTTAGTTTTCTTTTCTGGGGAAGGCTGTTAGAGGGTCATGGTGTCTGCCAACTCCAGCATAGCATTTCCCCAAATTAATACAGCAGCAAAATGTGTTTGAAAATGTCCCGTCTCAAAAATACACACATTTAGCTTCTGGCAGTTAGATAAAATCTCTTTAATAGTCAAAGTAAGGGTGCTATTACTGGATGTAGTAACAAAATGTTAACATCACATCTGTGCTATTCACACAGATGTAATTTTGAGGCATACAACTCTGAAAGCCTTGGTTACTGTGGTCTGTTGCCATTTGTCTTGGTCTGTTCAAGAAA